>NW_027040601.1:0-325000 GCF_037179485.1 Ochlerotatus camptorhynchus | reverse complement strand
AACTTTGCCAAAGAATGTATGATGCTAGAATGTCTCTAAAAAAAGTTTAGCTGTTCAAAGATTGTTGTTTCGAATTAAATGCCAAAAATCACTTTTCCTGCCAACACTGCCGGTGTAACAAGGGAAATCAGATTCCAAACTGAAATAATTTCGGAGTTTCTCATCTTTTCCATTTGGTATGTTCAGATGAATTATTGAAAAACAATTGTTTTATCTCATATGCGTAGATGGTGAGGAGAGGGGGGGGGGGGGTTAGCCGCCCCCTCGCCCCTTCACTCATAAATATCAATGGAAGTAAAGGCTCAATCAAATTTCTAACTTCGGAGTTTCTTATCTTTTCGTTTCGTTATTTTCACATGCTTCAGATGCAATTGCTCAATCTTAAGCCGCACCGGTGGTGTAGTGGTGAGCGTGATTACCTCTCACCCCAGCAGGCCTGGGTTCAATCCCAGTCGGCACCGCCGGGATGTCATGAGGCATAACATCTCTGATCACGCCTTGGAGTTGGCCTTGTGACAGTTTAGGGGGGGAGGGGGGTGACAATTATCCACGACCCATACCAATTAAATCCCAAAAAACGCACTACGTAGTTAATGAGTAGGAGGAGGGCTATTGTATCTTATATCAAAGAAAGTCTAGCTACAGACTGAAACAACTTCGGATTTTCCCATCTTCTCGAGTTATAATGTCTGGATGGGTTATTGAAAAACATTTACGAAGTTTCGTAGCTGCGTTGTTTAGAAGGGAAGAGCATTGCCTTCAACTGCTATATTATAAATTAACAAAGAACAAGTTTCGTCTCAGATACATAGGTTACTGCACGCTGACGTCACGAAGGAACGCGATGAACCCACATTAATCAGTTTGACATCCAGTGGTGGTTTGTTTACCTTTTATTCGAGTTAATTTAAGCTTTAGGGTAAAGAATAACTCAAAGATATCTTATCCCACTATGTTCTTTCAAAAACTCTTGTAGTTTTAGATTTTTTTATTTTAGATTTTTGATTTTTTATAAATTTATGTAAACAAACCACCTCCAGAGGTGAGGTTATCCTGACGGTGTAGCTCCCTATAGTAGGTACAGTCGAATTTCGCTCGTTGGGCATTTTTTAAGTGGGCTACGTTTTAGTTGAACTGTAGCCCACCTTAATCGAAGTCAAACTTATTTAATTGTATAGGAGGCGTTGAAACACTGCGTCCTTGCAACAAAAAAAAAACTTAATTTCTGACAGTGCTGATTCCTTTTCGAAGGGATCATGGATGAACAATTTGGATAGTTTCTAAAACGATTTTGATTATAATAAACAATCGGTGTATTCCTCAACAAATTTTATGCTTTGTCAGCTCAGCCAAACTAATGAAAGTCTTTTACTTAGGCGGTTTTCCATTTATTGAATTTTCATTTAAGTTTAACAGATGGAACCTAAATAAACCTGCTATTTTACCAGACTTATTTCTGACAGACCGGGAATTAGTTTTGACAAACACCTCCTAGAAAATCGGATGATCAACAACAGAACGATTTTCGAATATAAGAATTCATTTTCGATGTGCCAAATAGAACATAGCCTAAGCAGGCTATGGGTTTAGCCCAAAGAGTGAAAATTATCTGCACAGTAAAGATTTATTGTTCAAAATGGATAAGAAAAAGAGACTCAATTTGAAGTTTTTGCGAGCTGATTTCGATGTACCGTAAAACGGGGTATCTTTGATAATGCGGGTAGCTTTGATAGTATAACATAAAGATTAAATTTTCTCACTGCGCTTTTTCTAAATTAGGGTTTTTCCGTTGATATCGTATTTAGTGTTTGTATAGTATGTGTTACATATTTTACAAAAATATTAAAAAACAATTTTCATATTTTTCGCCTGTTTGAAAAGCACTCGAACCATCACTTATGAAATATATTTCAGATATAGTCATCACAAATTCAATGTTGTATTCTAATTGCTTATTATATTTTCTGTTTACATACTCATTCAAAGTTTCATATTTAAAGAACAAAATTGTTTAAGTTTCACCCATTTTTTTTTCATCGAGCATTATAAAAGTAACCCAAAATCAAAAAAAACTGAACTTCGGTCACAAAACTAAAAAATAGTGCAAATGCTTTAGTTTCCGTTAAACATATTACTAACGAATTGACTCTTGAATCCTCAGTACTTGTTTTAAAAATATAAAATTATTGCATTAAAAATTACTTAGAATACACTTAAAAAATTATCAATGTTACCCCGTTTTACGGTACCATATATTGGACCAATGAAACCGATTTTACGTCAAAACGTGATTCCATCTGTGAAGGAAGTTCTCCAAGTTACTTTTTACTTGCAACTTGTGGATAAACTATCAATTGGTCAGTGTATTTCAAGAGTTAATAAGATAAGAAATTCAGACGTTATATCAGTTTACATCTTTACTTCGATCGATATGAGTGAAGGGAGTGGGGGAGGGGATGGGGTCCCAACCCGAGAAAAGTGTGAGATCAAATTGAAATCTAAATTTGATGTTGTGATTTCGTTGATAATGATTACTCAGGTTGCTCTCGCTTTGGTCGTTTTAACGGTTACAATCAGGCATGGAAAATCATCTGCATTCATATCGTGCATTCATTTACATTCATTTGCCTCTAACTTTTTTTCTTCAACAGTATTCTGCAAAATAATGTAAAACTTTTGTAGGTTTTCTTATTAGCTACAACTTTTGTTAACAAGTCAAATCTGTATCTCTTATGCATGACGAACCAGAGCGATCAGAAGCCACTACTGTTTTTCGGTGAATGTATTTTACATTCACTGAAAAACAGTAACAAGTTCTTCACGCTCTTGTTTGTGATGCATAAGAGATACAGATTTGAGTTATGAGCAAAAGTTGTAGCTAATAACAAAACCTACAAAAGCTCTATACATCATCTTGCGGAATGCTGTTGATGAAAAAAGTTAGAGGAAAATGAATGTAAATGAATGTATGAAATGAATGGAAATGATTTTCCATGCCTGGTTACAATATCAATATTGAGAGCAAAAAAATCTTCTTGTGACATCACATTGAAAACTACATTCTGCAGTGAGAGCAAACTGAAAACATAATTTGATAACATTTTTTCCTGTTGATAACAAAACAAGTATGCAATATGATATTATGCTAAGGCAGTGAAAACAAACCCGCAACAACATATTTTTGAAAAGCAAATGTATAGCAAAATGAAAACAAATTTTTTTATCAAATTTGTCAATTGCGTAAACTAAAATAAAATTATGATTTCAGTTTGATGTTGATATAAAAACTTGATTTCAATTTGCTGTCATTTTGATGCTGGATTTTGCTCGGGAAGACCTCCCCCCCCCCCTTCTCCAACTTCGCATATGAGATAGATCCATTAATTTTGAATAATTCAATAATTGATCTGAACATACAAAGTCGATGAGATGGGATACTCCGAAATTATTATCTGACTGGCAGTGTTGGCAGGAAAAGTGATTTTTGGCATTAAATTCAAACCATAAATATTTGAACGGCTATAATTTTTTTAAGATACATTCTGGCACCGTACTTCTTTGAGAAAAGTTGCTAGGTACTTTTTGGACTATATTTGAACATGATTAGTTGCATGGTTTGTAGTCCCTAGGGATGCAAATGCAAAAAAAAACTATGTTTTCCCATAACGCAATGCTGAAAGCCGGGTTATAACCAATCGTCCCTAAATTTTGCACAGTTGTTTGGGACCCCAAATGGAACTAAAAAAAAAGGTTGTTTTCGCTTGATGAGGTCAAGTATGCCTTTTTCCATATAACGGTGACCCACCCTAATACTCATATCCTTCAAATGTAGATCCACCCAAAATTGAGTAAACAAAGTTGGAACTGACAAGATGGCAAATGAACAATATCGTTCGAATTCAGGTCGGTGTTGTCCATTCGTCATCTTGTCAGTCCCAACTTTGATAAATCAATTTGGGGTACCCTACTTTTGACGGATATGAGTAGATCCTACTCAAATTTCGGTTGTTTAGAAATAGCGTGTGCACCGTTTCGACCCATCCTTTTACGCAAAGAATGATATTTTGCTCAGTGGAGCGAAAGGAAAAGAAAAGATAAGATATGTATACGAAACTGATATTTGCTTATGGGGTTTCCCGGTTTTCAGGTAAATTTAGATAATTTTAAGGTACCCCGGTGCAGCATAAGAGTTTATTCAGGCCAAAATAAGCTTCTTCAGCTATAAAATAGCTTATTCAGCCTTTATTTGGCTCAAATTGATTGTTGGGTAGCTCTATTAAATTAAGGAAAATAATGCAGAGATCATCAGGAATGTTTAGAGAACAAATATCGGATGAGTTACAGAAGCTCCGAGAAATCAGGGAAGTACATAAGGCTTGTAAAGTGGGTAGATCACCTTTTCGTGGAACGTTACGGGATGTAAGATCTACCACCGATTCCTAGTCCTGACTTCTTCAAACTAGAGGAACAGGTTTTTTCAGTAATCAAAGGAACACATCTTAGTCCTTGTTACTTTTTATGCCTTGTTGATAGTGATAAGTCCTCGGGTTGCCTGGACCGAGGATGATCTTGAAACAAGGAAAAAATGAGTTAGTTAGTATTCACCTATGTATGTGATTCCTAATCTTCTATTCGTTGTTCCCTAGTTTGAAGTGGTTAAGACAAGGGTTCTGATGCATGGTCATTATCGGCTTCATAGCTTGTTTTTGTTGTTAAGGAATCCAATTTTGACTGACAAAGGGGCGCGCCTTTGGATGGTGTTTCAACACTCCGAAGGGTATAAATAGCGGAACCTTTCAGTTAGAATCGATTCCGTGCGATGAAGGCAAGAATGACAACTGTATCAAAACCGAATACTTCATCATTTCTCAATAGTGATGCAGTAAAACGACATGCACTAAACTAAGGACACGGGATATACTACAATAGATCAAATTACTGGTCGCAGTGGTGTTATGTCCCGAACAGAGGAAAAAAAAGGCTTGTACTCGAAAAAAATGCACTGTTTTTATCCGTTGGTAAATATTGATGAAAATCTGGGTATGACTAGTTTGGAGTGAATTGTTTACATGTGCAAAATTTCATAACAATCGGTTCAGTAGTTATTTAGATGTCATCGAAACAAGAAGAAAATCGCCGGAGAATTTTGCGCGCCGTCATGGAAAATTCGACTGCGAGCATGAGATGGATCGGAAGACAACTGGGAATCACCCATACAACTGTGTCTCGGGTGGTAAAATCGCTTAAGGAGTCCCAGACGACCGAGCGGCGGGCTGAAAGTGGAAGAAAATCGAAGACAGCTGACCCTGTGAAGGCCCGGAAGGTGTTGGATAATTTCAGGCGTAATTCGAACCTTTCGATTCGCGACGCGACTCTGAAGGCAAAGTGTTCCACCTGGTTCGTTCAGCAAACCATGAAACGAGCTGGGCTTCGTATATTTTAGGTCCGGAAGGCACCGAGCCGGCGTGATCAACAAAACACGGCGGCCAAATCCCGCGAAAGGAAGCTGTATCGAGAGTCGTTATGGATGACGAAACCTACATCAAGGCAGACGCAAAGCAGATACCGGGGCTGGAGTTCTACGTTGCCAAATCACGGTTTGATGTTCCGGGAGACATAAAGAAGAAAAAAGCGGACAAATTCGCCAAAAAATACTTGCTCTGGCAAGCCATATGCCAATGCGGTCAACAGCGAAAGTGCCTCCAGTGGTCCCACGTAGGCGAGAGATTATTTTGGCCAGACCTGGAATCATGCCATTACACGCGATCGACGTTGGATTGGTACATAGACAATAACGTTGTTTTTGTACCAAAAACCACCAACCCCCCAAATTCACCAGAGATTCGTCCGGTGGAAAGATTTTGGGCCATAATGAAGGCCAAAGTTCGAAAATCGTCCAAGATGTTTAAGAACGAGCTGGAGTTGTAGAAAGAATGCATGAAAGTGACCAAAAAGGTCGGCTCCACCATTGCACATAATGTAATGAGGGGTTTTTAGGGAAAGATGCGATGGAAAAGAAATTTAATAAAGTAATCATGTCGAAACATAATCTATTTGTATTAGTTTATTCCCTGAAAGTTTCAAGAAAATCCGACTTAAAATGAATTTTTGGCGAATACTTTTGTCTGGTGCATTTTTTTTCGAGTACAGGCCTTAAAACGAAATGTTCCAAAGAATGAAAAGGAATACACAGCATTTCATGAACAGACTCCCGGATAACATCTTTTAAAATTCGGGTACCTCAGAGAAGTTTCCAAAGCTTCAAGGTGGTTAAATTAGCTTAAGGGAAACCGCAGGACCTTTTTAAAATCCAAGAGCTTCAGGAATATCCAGAGAACTTAAGGAAAGAAAGAAAAAACTTCAGAGCACCTTAGCAAAAACGTGGACACTTTAAATAAATTCCAAGTACCGCAGCGGAGTTACTTCTAAATATATATCTTCAGAAAAGCTCATAAATTTCAAGGGCTTTTCCAACGGCTTCAGGAATGTCCAGAATTGTAGGAAGTTTTTATATATGTAACGTGGGTAGATCACCTTTTCTTGGTACGCTACGGGATGTAAGATCTACCACCGATTCCTAGTCCTGACTAATTCAAACTAGGGGAACAGGATTTTTTAGTAATCCAAGGAACACATCTTAGTCCTTGTTACTTTTTATGCCTTGTTGAAAGTGACAAGACTCGGCTTTGTCTACCGAAGATGATCTTGAAACAAGGAAAAAAGTGAGTAAGTTGTCTTCATCTATGTGATTCCTACACGCAAACCAAAAATCTATTACAATGAATGTTAGTTCCAGTTCCTATCATCCTCTGTTCATGAACATCGCAACGAATGTTAGGAATTGACCATGCAGGCGATGTAATGGTTTTTTGTCTTTTTTTATTTCGTGTTCCATCTACGCTTTCGACTATACCAGTAAGCTTGTAGAACGACGCACATTGTAGAACATTGTAGAACGACGCACACACTTGTCTCGAATCTCTCCAGCAGAAAAAGCATACGAAGTCGAGCATTTTTATTTCGTGTTCCATCTACGCTTTCGCCTATACCAGTATGCTTGTAGAACGACGTACATTGTAGAACATTGTAGAACGACGCACACACTTATCTCGAATCTCTCCAGCAGAAAAAGCATACGAAGTCGAGCATGCGAGAAAATGAGCGCTTCATGTTTGCTTTTAGGCTAATCATACTCAGAAGCATGGAGAGAGCAGTGGAGAAAGCACAGGTATGATAATCTCAACGTCCGTGGTTCGAGTCCAGTCGGCAACCTTTGTTCTATTTTTTTCGACATAATTAATTTCACTCACTAATACACTCCACATTTTTCGGTCTCCAATTTTCTTACATCGGACCGCAGCTAGGTATATCGCATCCTCGGTTCATGCGGTCTCCACTTACATCCTCTGATGATGAATCCCACATAATTGTAAGCGAATCTTACATCCACCGGTTGAGTGTAATCTTCTATTCGTTGTTCCCTAGTTTGAAGTGGTTAAGACTAGGGTTCTGATGCATGGTAATTATCGGTGACTGACAAAGGAGCGCACCTCTAGAAGGTGTTTCAACACTCCGAAAGGTATAAATAGCGGGACCTTTCAATTAGTGTCGGATCCTTGCAAACAATGCATGAATGACTGCTGTAAAAAAAAATCGAATACTTCATCATTTCTCTAAAGTGATGGCTAATGTCCTAAACTAAGGACACGGATATAATACAATAGATCAAATTACTGGTCGCAGTGGTGCCGAACAGAGGAAAAAAAAAGATGTGTAATCTTTAGTTTCGATAAATTTCAGGATAGCTCCATTAATCTCAGATACAAATTTGAGGAAGTTTATGCAGTTCTGAGAAATTTATTTGATGTTCAGAAATCATTAGATGTTAAGAAAACTTCAAACATATTTTATGAACTTAACAGAAGTCTACCCGCATAAACAATAACCATAAGAAGCGCCTAACCACCAATTCGGGATATCATCCCAATTATATGTGGTATGGACGAACCATCTATGATATCGTTAGTGTATGGTACCAGTTTATTAGGGTAGATATTTTCAGGAAAGTTTAATATTTTGTAAGACAGTTCCTTTTATTTCAAGACAGTACCAGGAACTTCGAGAGCAGCGAGAGCTTCGGGTTAGATTTGAGAACATCAGGGGAGATCAGAGAACCTCAAGGTGATCAATTTAGCATTCAGCTAATTTCAATACTCTTTCACAGCTGCGATAGACTGCGATAGAAAATTTATCTTTAGCGTTTTACGAGAAAGTAAGAATCAGTGTCTGTTATTATCATTTACCATCACAAACAAGGAGTAGCGCTTCAACTCAGTGTAGATCAATTGCGTTTTTTTGAAAATCCTCGCTGTTACGTACGAGCGAAATGAACAAATGAGTTCATTATACATCAACAAATACGCGTTTGTTGATAATCGCCAGTGCTTGATTATCCTACCCAAATTGTCAAAATCAGAAGCGATCCTCAAAAGCAATATAATCAAATTCACTTTGAACAACATGATTATTTTGAATATTGTCGACCCCAGAGCCTAAAACCGAAGACAACAAATCAAGAAGACTGGCAACTCTTCCATTTTCTCATACGAACGCTATGAGACAGGCAAAATCACGTCATCTGCCGCTCAAAATTAAATGCTTCGAATGAATTTGATAGCAATTATTTATTGCTGTTATGTCAAAATTCAAATTCATGCAGCCAACTACCTATCTGTTAAGGTTGTCTTTATTTTCTTCTAAGTTGAATGTAGAAGAAATGATTTTTTTAACACTGGTTAGAAGATATGTTGAATGTATGAATGTATGAATGTATGTATGTAATGTATGTATGTATGTATGAATGGTAAAGGGTGTCCCGCGTCAAATTGCATCACGGAAAAAAAATGCTGTAGAAAATTACCCATTGGGTATTTTCTCTTGAAAATTTGGGTAGAAGTAGTTTAGAGTGTATTGTTTACACTGTATTTTTATCGCTGTCAGTTTTTCGAAAGTTGGAAAAATGGTGTCACCCGAAAAGCAACGTCACGAATTGATTTTGCGCAAGCACCTGAAAACAACTTGGAATCGTACAGTCAACGGTGAGTCGTGTGATTAAAAGTTACTACGAAACTCTGAGCATCAAACGGAATGGATGTTCCATTAGTGGTCAGGATCACAAGCGTGTCGTGAAAGCGTTTAAGCGGAATCCCAATGCTTCGGTCAGGGATGAGGCCAAAAAGTTGAATCTGTCCAAGTCTTTCGTTCAGAGGGCCAAAAACCGGGAGGGACTGCATACGTACAAAGTGCAGAAGGCTCCAAATCGTGACGAACGGCAAAATACGGTGGGAAAGTCACGGGCCCGCAAACTTTACACCCAGATGCTGACAAAGCCTCATCATGGATGAAGAGACTTACGGCAAGACGGACTTCCAGCAGCTTCCGGACCTACTGTTCTTCACCGTCCAGCACAAGTTTGATGTTCCGAAGGAAGTAAAGAAGCATACACTTTCAAAGTTTTCCAAGAAATACATAATTTGGAAAGTGATCTGCTCATGTGACAAACGGAGTGCGCCGTTTGTGACTACCAGGACTGTAAACGGGGAGATCTACCTCAAGCAGTGTCTACAGAAGCGTCTGCTTCCTCTTCTGGCCGGATCTAGCTTCGTGCCACTATTCAAATGTTGTCCTGGAGTGGTACGAAGCCAACGGGGTCACTTCCGTGCCCAAGGACATGAACCTTCCCAACGCACCGGAACTAAGGCTCATTGAAAAATACTGGGCTATTGTGAAGCAGGCACTACGGAAGCATCCCAAGGAGGTCAAATCTGAGGAAGATATGAAGAAAAAGTGGGTTTCCGTACAGAAGAAGCTGCAGCCAGATGTAGTAAAGAACCTAATGAATGGAGTTAAGCGTAAGGTGCGAGCGTACGGTTATGGTATTGAAGTTGAATGAAATAAATATGTTGAAAGCTTACTAATGGGTTGTATTTTATTGTCTGAAAGTGTGAAAAGGATCAGTCAACTAGTAATTTTCGACAGCGTTTTTTTCCGCTACGCAATTTGATGTGGGACACCCTTTAAGCACATATCATCGATAAGAGACGTGTATGTGAGAAAATTTGCGCAAAAAATCAGTACACGGATGCATTTCCAACGGTGGACCTATGGTCTAAGATTGACTGAAAAGTCGTTAACCATAATAAATTTTTTCTTAAGATCCGATGTGGACTGTTTCTATTTTTTCAGTATCCATTAAATGAATGATCAATTAAGCGTAAACATTTATGGGAAATGTTGTAACGAACGAGCTATGGAGAGGCAGAATTACATTGAATGAATGTTATCAAAAGACAAGCGGCCTACAAAATTGCTGAAATTTTCAACTAAATCAATTCCCATTGCACCGTAGACCATCCTTAAAGTTCATGGCCTATGCACATACCATCCCCGTATCTCAAACAACCTATGTCGATATACTTGAAATCTGAATGCAAAAAAAAATCATCATCATCAGCTTCAGCTCTTGCACTTGCACACCACCACCCATCAAAGTTCAACGACTGTCAAGGGCCAACCACTACTCTGCAAACAGCAGCACCGTACCACACGTCCTTCTCCCCCGTAATCGCCACCACCCGAAGAATCAAACTCCGATCCCGAACGAATCTGTTCAATTTGAAACTCCATGTATTGGACCATATCTTTCCGGGGCAAACCGATTGTGCAGAACGATAACCACGGCACGGACGAACGTTCCGAACTGCCTTTTCCAACGGTTTGGCCATTTCCACAGAGCCTGGCAACGAGAGAGGCAAACTCTTCAGATTACCCACCACACCAGGATACATACATCTACTGGAGCGTGGCAGTGCAGTTAGTTGGTTGCGATTGCAATAAGTTGGCGATGGTTCACATTCATGCATGGCATTCGACGTTGGCCCCTGCGCGTTCGAAAGGGCTAAAGTTGAATCTGGTTGCTGCGGACAAGTGGGTAACGGCACTGATGAAAAGTAGTGCACTCTACTGGCTTCTGGCTTTCACTGGGAACAGGGATTTGAGTCCGTCTGTACCAACGAGGCTAAAAATACACGTCTCATAACAACGGATAACAATAGGATTTCTGGTGAGACTTGGTGATGCCAGTGGACCGAAGATGGCAAAGATACGATTCGGATGAGATGAGCCTTTCAGGATGGACCAACGAGTGGGTTCCAGGCCAACTGGAGGTCGGCAAATGGGGGTTTAATATCTGCGGAGCAGACAAGAATAGATGGCTCCGTTATTGAGCCGTTTCGAAAATGGGAATTTTAATAGATGTAAATTGCTTCGGCTATTCAGGTCAAGACATTGATTGGGATTCCATGTAGATGTCGAACGCTTAGGGATTGGCTTCATATGAAAGCTAACGGTAACTGCAGCAGTGGAGTTTTAAGTAATTAATGCTTTCCTGCCATCAAGATGCTAGAAGGATAATTTTGATTTATATGTTAAAATTCGGAGCGTCAAAATCAGACACAAAATTCACACCCCGCAGGGATACATGATTCCATCGATGCTAATCAAACCCGACACCGGAGTGGGTTTCGTGTTCGACGGCAATCGCCCCATCATCATGATCACGCAAGCAACATTGAAAGCCATCGGGCAGCAACACGGACGACGGTGAGGGGCGCCATTATTGACACTAACGAGTCAGCAAAGTGACTGCTTTTATCGCCGCCCATGTGTTTTTGTTGTTGTTGTTGTTGCTGGCTGCCGGTATCGTTTGAACGGAACATTAAAATCAGGCAAGCAGTGAAAGCCGCGGCTGCGAAACTTGCAATCTCAGTGCCGCGGCCATTTTCGCTGACATTGCTGCATTGAATCCCGAGCAGGCGGGGAAACACATTGACACTGACAATTGCGGATCATTTTCGCGTTTTTATTTGTTCACCATAAACAGTTTTAATGAAATAAAATACTTTTGCCTACAGAGACTGATGGACGGTATGATAAGGAGAGGGATTGGGACTGGAAACCACAACGTTTGCCAGATGGCA
The DNA here is from genome assembly GCF_037179485.1 of Ochlerotatus camptorhynchus. Taxonomy (NCBI): domain Eukaryota; kingdom Metazoa; phylum Arthropoda; class Insecta; order Diptera; family Culicidae; genus Ochlerotatus; species Ochlerotatus camptorhynchus. The sequence goes on along the minus strand of NW_027040601.1, from coordinate 312,962 downwards.
ATCAAGCTGTGGATCGAAATCGTAAAAAGGGTTGAAAAATATGACCCGTAATTGTCAGCTTTTATTCAGTTAGTGAAACGCCGCACAGAGGAGTAAAGAGGGCAAAAATCTGGCCAAAATTATTTACTACTGTAGACATGATTAATTGAATAAAAAAAAAAACATAACAAAAATTTGCTCATAAATTAAAGAAAACATGCAGTTTTCACTTTAAGTTTTCAGCTTGTGTGGTTATAACAACTTATAGTTTCATTCGTATATAAAATATATGATTGGACCTCTCAAGACATGGCAATTTAAAAAAAAAAAAAAAAAAACAGAAAAATTACATTTTATTAAATTTCTTTAGAAAAAGGTAAACAATTCAATTTAGAGATTATTATCCATCAATTAGGGGAAATGACGGCTTCGGCACGACATACTATTTTCGGAAATCTAAATTTTCTTTCGAAAACACTTCGCTGAATGCATTCAATCGATTTGTTAGTTTCAATTTGATTATAATTTTACCACTGAGAAAAAGCAATGTAGTAGGGTTTTCTTGAAATGAAACACACACACTACAAAATGCTTCTGATTTCGAGTTGCTGATGAAATCACAGCCGTTTAAGACGCAGCTAAAATAGAAAGGTTGCCGAATAAAATAGATGTTGCCCACAATAGTCACTCTCACTTAAGAAGATTGGAGCTTTGTAAAAGTGTTTCAAAACAGTTTTTGACAATTCTTTCAACTGAAATTGTTAGAGAATCTGGCAACAGAAGATTGTAAACAAACCAGTACTGCATATTTATGTATGCGTTTCTTAGAAAATAAGGCTACAGAAAGATGGTCGCTGCTTAGGAGGCCGAGAATACGTAAATTCCGCTAGTTAGTATTCAATACAAGGAACTCATGTTCTGAGAAATATTGCACATTGATCATTTTGTTTACTTCTGACTGTTGCAAAGTAGTTGATTTTTGATAGAAATAATGCTCCAAATTATGTCCATATTTAAACACTTCCCAAATATGTACACATCATTAAACGTATTTCAGCCGATGCCACTTTGGGCAGCATGTATTTAAGAACACACAAAAATATATAGCAACATGAAAAATCTTCCCGAAAAGTGTTTGCTTATATTGGCCAGGTTTTTGTTGAAGATAATCCTCTGTGCACCGTAGTGATTTTTTTCATTGAGTTTATTTAATGGGTGCATTTCCAGCTATTCTTGTACAAGACCTGTCTGTGTTTGAATCGAAGCTTGTAAATACTGATAGTCAGCAAAATTTGTTTGTTATTGAGCATAAAACAAACTGTTCAATCGAATGAAATGCGATTAAAATGATGATATCACAACGATACGAGAAGCGAATGACTTCAAAGATATCGATGATTTGCTGAATAATTCATAATACAAATATTTGTTAATGCAAGAGATCCAAATGTCAAGTGAACCAAGAATGCTTTCGTGGAAATCAATTATCCAAATACTAATAATTTACAACTGATTTAAGTATCCTTTGAGTATAAGCATGATTGATCGCCCAAGGATGCAGCTCTGTTATTGTTAGATCAGCTGTAACTACACTAAGAACCAATAGATTTTGCTTGGGACTAGCATTCATCCTCAATGTGTAGATACTGGTGATCTAAAATAAGGCAATACCAGCTCCGGCTACGTCCAAATGTTGGTCAAGAAAGGAATGGGTAGGAATATGTTGACGTAATAATCGCTTTAATGCAAGCCGAGAACACCTCTGCACTTCCACGAGAAATCACTGAGATGTTGAATAAAAGGATTGGGATTGCAGCAGGATTTGTTTTGGTAAACGATATGCTGAATTGATATTCTAACGATTCCATAGTACGAAAGAGTTTGGGTTTGAACCAACGGTCTTCTTCTCAGTAAGAAAAATCGGTCACCACGAGGCCACCGAGCTCCTTATACCACAAAACAATTATGATCAAGTTTCCGTTAACATTTTATAAAGCTTCGATCCTGACGACGACAACAACTGCTCTTGAGAAGAATTCTATATGGATCTCCAATCATCAAGTCTTTCCTAAAACTCAAACTTTACCTCTTTTACGTACACGTTTTTAACTGAATTTAATTACGCTCAGTAGTGAAAGGGGCTTGAATTCTAAACCGCGATCTTCTCATCAGTAAGCAAAAAGGATCACTCTAAGGCCACCGTGCCCCTTACAGCACAAAAAGCTACGACCGACGATCGTTCATTATCGGTTACTATAAACTATTCCAGCTTTCCCCCGAAGAACGCGTTACCCACTGAGTTCTACCCACCGCTTTGCCTCGGTGGGTTTTCAACCAAACGCTCTGATTTTTTTCGAGTGACTAGTTCTCCACTGGCACTTCTCATATGCAAAAAATCAGACGATTGGTTGAAACCCCTCTGAGAAAAAAAGCGGTGGGTGCAACTCAGTGGGTAATGCGTTCTTCGGGGGATAGCTTTATAATGAAATGAAATCCCCGAAAGTAGTCAACAATGTCTTCCGAACCGGATCAAGCATACGTCACAGTTGTTTAAATATTCGTATTATTTTTCCGAATCGGTCCACCGAATTCTATTATTAACAATTTTCTACAATAGAGGCCTGGATAAAGGGTGATACGGTCAAAATTTGGTCAAGGGAAAACGCGTGTAAATCGGTGAAATCGTTTATTTAAAAAATCAAATTAAATTTCTTTTTCAAGTTCAATTAGTATAAAATTCAGGAAAAATATTCAGTTAGGCTTCCGCTTTTCCAAATCCGAATTGCCGGGCCTTACGCTTGACCCCTGCCATCAGATTTAGTACAGCCACCTTGTCCACCATCTTCGCCGCAGAAAGCCAGTTTGCCTTGAACTGCTGCTCGCCCTTAGCAGTTTTTTTTTGGTCTTCTTTAGGTTCCGCTTGACAATAGCCCAGTATTTCTCAATTGGGCGGAGCTCTGGCGTGTTGGGAGGGTTCTTGTCCTTGGGAACCACCTGCACGTTGTTGGCGGCGTACCACTCCATGGCCTTTTTACCGTAATGGCAAGATGCCAAATCCGGCCAAAACAACCGTGTTTCTTCAGGAAAGGCAGCAGACGTTTATTCAAACACTCTTTCACGTAAATTTCTTGGTTGACAGTCCCGGAAGCTATGAAAATGCTGCTTTTCAAGCCACAGGTACAGATGGCTTGCCAAACCAGATATTTCTTTGCGAACTTTGACAGTTTCATGTGCTTGAAAACATCTGCTACCTTTCCCCTTCCTTTTGCCGTATAAAACTCCTGTCCCGGAAGCTGCTTGTAGTCGGCTTTGACGTAGGTTTCGTCGTCCATTACCACGCAGTCAAACTTCGTCAGCATCGTCGTGTACAGCCTCCGGGATCGCGCTTTGGCCGTCGTATTTTGTTTATCATCGCGATTTGGAGTCACTACCTTCTTGTAAGTCGATAGTCCGGCTCGTTTTTTGGCTCGATGCACGGTTGTAGACGATACACCCAGCTTATTTGCGGCATCTCGGAGAGAGAGGTTAGGGTTTCGCTTGAAACTACCGGCAACTCTCTTTGTTTTCGATTTCCCCCCGATCCAGACTTCCTGGCTGTCGACAAACGTTCCCCAAACACTTTAATTACATTTGTAACGGTTGATTTGGCAACTTTTAGCGGTTTTGCCAACTTTGCGTGCGAGTAGCTCGGATTTTCGCGATGCGCGAGCAAAATTTTGATACGCTGCTCTTCTTGCTTGGACGGCATTTTGACAACTGAAGAGTGAATTCCAAAATCAAAATAGGAGCAACATTCTACACACACACGCCTTCAAAATGAGGGGTGTTCAGGTTTTTTAAATGCGAAATTGAAAGAAATACGTCAAGTTGATATTGACCAAATTTTGACCATATCACCCTTTAGATCAATTCAGCAATGTAACGAGGCTTTGTTTTTAACCCATGATACTCCACTCAATAAGCAAAAACGGTTGCTCAATAGCCACCGTGCCCCTTTAATTTCCACAATCTACAACCGACTTAACAAAAAGCTATTCAAATGAAGCGACGTCCCCGAAAGCAGCCAACAATGTCTTCAAAACTGGATCACGCATACACTCTTTCCGAAATTCATGGTTTAAACAATTTGAAACAAAAGGGTTTCGTACTCCGCTCTGATCTGCGGTCAAACACCACAGCTAGCTCTCTCACGGCAAACTAGGGCAAAAAACGATCTATCGGCACTCACCTTATCCAAGTAGACCTCACAGTAAACGGGTTCTTAACGATAAGCGAAACACAGAATTTATGAGTTCATGGATTTATTAAGGGAAAACGTGATGGAATCCATCCATTCATTATTGGTATAATTTCACATAATATTACGGTTTGCGCAAATACATTTTCGTTGGCTAGCATTCGTTGCGGACGTTCGACGGGTGGGTGCCTTGAAGATCTCGGTCGGACTGTTGGACCGTGCGCTAGACATGGCTGGACATACCTTAGCGTGCGACTCGCCGGTCACGATGGTGGTGGTACAACCAACAATCAATACGAAACTAACGATTTTAAATTGGCTCACCACTTTAGTAGCCTATTGGTCCCAAGCAAACGATTAACGTACCCTATTCTAGTTGAAATTCTATTACTACACTATGTTTGTTTTGATTCGCTATGAAAGTTTGACAGATAACATCAGGGGTGTGTGGATTCATGCAGTACATGCAGGGGTGAGTGAAATACCTTGGAACTGCTTGGGACCGTTGTTCTGGTACTGAGTGAGCCAAAAATAATAATGATTTTCTTCGGGACCCAGTGGTCTTAGAGTTACCTCTATGGTACAACTGCGTCGAACTTGATCTTGTGATCACGATGGTGGTGAGCGATAAACTAACAAGTGCGATGCGCCGATCGCACCGTTACTGGTGAGCGGTCTCGTGAACGCTGGGGTGATGGTGGCTTCGGGGTGGTTTCGGTGGGGGATTGCCGGTGGTGGAGAGCGCTGGAAAGTCTGGACTTTTTCACTCTTCGTCGATGGAACATAAATTAAGAGTAAATGTACTTGTGGCATCCACCACCATCTTTTATCAACAATTATTTTAATTTCTGTTGGGGTTTTTAGTAGTAAAATAAATCTGTTTATATAAATCAAATAGTTTAATTATTCAGTTTGTCCAATTTTTTTTTAAGTTACCCTAATAAAATAATCACTCTCACTTCCATGATCGATTATGCAAACGGTTACAGTCATCAGGACCCGATAATCCAGCCGTGATTCATAACTAGCATTGGAAACGCGTCCTGTTGTCGGTCACCTGTATTGAACAATCGACCATGGGACTCCATTGGAATGGTTGCTTGAAGGGAGAAAAGGAGCGAAACAAAACATGTTTCTTTTGATGTCTTCGGGTCTATCTGGAAAGGATTGGAACCCGTTGGTTGCAAATTCAACTTTTGAGGCATTCCACGAAGGTTCGCAAATCGATCCTGACCGATCATTTCCAATTACGCTGAAACTTTGCACAGTTGTTCCTTTTTAGTAAAGGCGCCATTTTGTGCTCTCAGTTTTTCATATTGAATTACGACTACTTTTTGAAAAGGGCCTGTGTAAAAATAGTCCTTATGAGTTTAAAAATACATATTGCCTAAACGCTTTTTTCGATTGATTTGGGGTCTAGAGCAAAGTTGTAGATATTATTTTGGCAATAATGTTAAAAAATATACACTGTTAAAAATTTCGTTTGTATCAATGAAAAAATTATATTTATTATTTTCGTTTTAAGCCTCATTGAAGCTCATAATATTTGCTACTAACTGGCAATGTTTAGTGATGGTAAACTCAAAAACAAAAAAGTTATGTTTTTTTTAATATTTCACGATTTTTTACATTTTCATTACAAACACATTTTTTTAAGCCGTGTATATTTTTTCAAGAATTGCATTTTAATTTTTCACAACTTTTCCGAAGACACCATAGCAATCAAGCAAGCCGTTTTTGCAATGTATTAAAATGTTTATTTTATAAGCGCTTTTCTACACAGGCCTTATTGGAAAAGTAGTCGGGGTTCACTATTACAATTTGTAATAGCGAATCCCGACTACTTTTTTATTTTAAAATCTCAACTTAAATCCACAAAATACATTTATCTGCTCTTTTTTACTTTTCTTTTATTCGAAAACCTTATGGACAAATGATACATAATTTATTTTCATTGTAATACACTTACTTTCTATTTTTATTTACATCACTTCTTAAATACATCGAATATTTTGGCATCATTATCATTACAGTTTGAGTATCGTTTGGCTTTAATTTTATTTTCTGATACAGGAATGAAAGAATGAAACTTGTGAGTTCCTTGAATTATTTTGCATTATTATATTGCTCGTTGAGGTGTGAAGCCATACATTCGTATTCCTCTGTTGTGGCAAAACTAAATGATTATTTTGTTCTTTTTTTCTTTTTATTTAACGTCGGTCTCTGTTCCGCAATCTAGTGCCAATCACCGACGGACATCGATTGCCATCCATTGACGGCAATCGAATGTGCAGGAAGGCAGCTTCCACACCTGCGTAGGATATCGCACCCATTCAACACACATGGGCCGGGACCAACGGCTTTACTTCCCTTCCGAAGGAAGACGTGACCAGAGATTTTTATGCCTCAGAAAAATCCCACCGACCTCGGCTGGGATTGAACCCAGACCCATTGGGGTGTAAGAAAGCAGTCACGCTTACCACTATACCACCGGCGCCGGCCACGATAATTTTGTTAATTCTTCTTCTTTTCGATTATTTGCCCAATTATAAAGCTCTCTTGCATTTTTATTGGATGTTCACGTTCTTTGGCCAAACTTGCTCTAGTAGCCATGCGTTTTATTGTACCTCCAATAGCGTCACAAGGACCTTTCCCATGTGATGTTGCAAAGAAATGCCATTCGGCTTCAATTCCATACTTTGATTTAAATTTACAAAGGCTAGCAAAATTTTTCCGGTTCTTGTACTATGACGAGGCTCCATCGGACATAAAATAAATCTTGTTGATATTTTTACTTTGGTTAATGCGTAAAAAACTTATCATTTTAGAAATAAATAAGTTAACAGCCACTGAGTCATGCCTTAACTCTTCAGAAATTATAATAAAACTTAAATGTTTAACTTGCATATTTTCTCTAAAATATATAACAAATGGATGAATGGTAGCTTGTTGTACATTCTAGTGATGAGACTGAACTTCATCCTGTAACACAAAGCTGTAGTTTTCGGAAAAAATCGCAAGTAACTAAAAATTCACCTTCTTGCAAATTATTTCGTGTAGTTTTCAAAAAATTAGATTGCTGTGTTTTTATGAAATCATGTGGTATCAAACTTGTCAATTTCAAGCAGAAAAATGAAACAAACTCGTCTGCAGGCTTTACAATAGTTTCTAAATCACATCTATCCGTGGTAACCCACTGTTCAAATGAAAACTGATCAATGCATTTTTCCTCTAATTGTTTTAATAAAATGTTTTCTAATGCGGAAGAGTCTGGACAATCTTCACAACACCGTAGATAGCAATATGTTGTCTTGTTTTCACAAAGTAGACTGTCAGTGAACGTTTTTACATCATTTAAATGGTTAAGTTTTTTCAAACTGTGTAAAATTAGATTGATGTTTTCATGCGTTGTGCACACGCAAACATTGTGGGTTCCAGAGCTGGTTAAAAGTTTACATTGCTTAGGGTGGAGTTTTGCAAATGAAGAGAATCCAATTTTTACATTGCAGTGAATTTCATTGAATCGTTTATAAGCTTCTCTCAAAGTCATCATTAGTAATCTTTTTTGAATGGCTTGTCGTTTTCCTTCTTTCTGCACAGACACATAATCTTTTTGACCAGGCATTGCCCGGTTTATATCATCATCTTCAAAAAAAATTTATGACTGCCAATTTTGTTTCATCACTTAAGGCTGTGTCATATTTTGCGGTTTTTGACGAATGACCTTCCTTTATCAACTTAGCCTCTGTTGCAATATATCTACTAGCATTAAATGGATCTATAACTTTTTGTGTTGACCATGAATAAGGCAATAACGATAAAATTAATAATTTTTCACTTCTTGCAGTGGATGCATTGGAAAACTTTTCCTTCATGTTTTCTAAAACTTCTTTGAGTTCATTCACTTCGTCAGCCTCAGGCTCGAAGTTGAAAAGATTCTTTCTAATACCTTCGTTGATTTCACGGTGCTTCTTTTCGGGGTAGTGGATGTAGTTGAGTTTTCCCACGTCTATCGGTGATACCTGGATTCCTGCAATGCCTCGGTTGAATATCTCGATGTTGACTGGTTGAGTAAATTCTTGGTACGATTGAACTGAAGTAACTGATGTCATTGATGGTACAGTTGTAAGGCTTTCACAGCTCGGTACGACAGGTACTATCACTGTAGTTGGCATCTTTGAGCTTCCGGCAACATGCTGTTCCTCGTTTGAGATGAAAAGAGCTTGTTTATCAACACGAAGACGACAGGACGTGCAAATGCGAAAACCAGTATTCAATCCTGATGCTTCAGAATATCCAATCGATTTTAATTTCTGGATGGTAATATTCGAAATATTCCTCAGCTCTTTCGAGCACTTAACTTCCTCGAACGGCCGAATGCACCTGATAAAACATGCTCGTTCACTCATGTTGCTTCCTGTATTAAAAAATTAAAAATAATAATCTTTAAAAATGATTTCATTGAAATACAACTGAAGGTTATGCTTACCTTTTAACCAAATGGTGTTACACTTATTTCCTATGATAACTTTTTAAGAAGTATGCGGTAAAAAGCAATCTTTGTGATCAACTGCTTGTTTTCACCATTCAAACTCATTTAAGTATCAGATCGATAGGTATAATTTCTACATTAGGTACAGATAGATGTTTTTGGTGTTCACTACTACAGTGTTGAGAATTTGACTTATTACCGTTAAGATCACTGATACAACTATGCAAAATTGAAGACAATGAATAAAAAAGAAAATTAATCGCTAGTTTGAGCATCATTCCACTTTTATTTAGTTCTAGCTCAATATTCATCAAATGAATTTTTTAGTTTTGTTAGTAACGATACCTTTTCATGGTATCAGATGTAATGAATCCTAACTTTTCAATAGGGCCTGTGTAGAAAAACACTAATGAAATAAACATATCTATATTGCAAAAACGGCTTGCTTGATTGCATTGGTGTCTTCGAGAAAGTTGTGCAAAATTAAAATGCAATTCTTGAAAAAATATACACGGTTGAAAAACATGTGTTTTTAATGTAAATGTAAAAATCGTGAAATTTTCAAAAAATCATATTTTTTTTTATTTTGAGTTTACAATTACCAAACTTTGCCAGTTTGTAGCAAATATTATGAGCTTCAATGAGGCTTAAAACGAAAATTTTCGAAAATGTACTTTTTGAGAAATAAATTTTTTTAATAAGAAATATATTTTTTTCATTGAAACAAACGAATTTTTTTACAGTGTATATTTTTAACATTATTGGCAAAATAATATCTACAACTTTGCTCAAGACACCAAATTAATCGAAAAAAGCGTTTCAGCAATATAAATTTTTTAACTCATTATTCCTTTTTTACACAGGCCCTGTTAGAAAAGTAGTCGTGATTCAATTTGAAGAACTGATAACACAAATTGGCATCTTTACTAAAAAAGAACAACTGTGCAAATTTTCATCAAAATCGGAGCCGACAAATTAAAAAAAATTAAAAAATTCGTCAATCTGTAGAGAATTGCTCTTTTGGTTGTTAACTGCGCTTTATACTCTCAGAAGCCCACGATAGTGGTTGATTCTGTTGTGGGAGAGCTTGGGATTAAACCCATGATATTCTGCTCACTAAGCAAAAACGGTGCCTCTGAGGTCATCGAGCTTCTATAAACCAGAACACTCCACGGCAAAATATGATTAAGTTTGCGCTTTGTATGTAATAAATGTAAATAGTTCATATAGTTTCAGCGATTGATGGTTAATTTATAATATACGAATGGTACTGCCTACGGTGACTGCCATGACGTCAACAGCGAACTTGGAACTTACCATTCCTCTAAGATATAACACTTTGACCCGGCACCTCCACTGGATCTTCACGTCCGCTATATGTCATTGTTTGCCAAATCATCTAATAGCAATTACCTTTGTCGTAATACTTCCTTTAACGAAAACATAATTTCTTGCCATGGTCATCTGGAAGGAGGTTCACGTCTGGTGCTTTCCCCAAGAACCGTTCGCGGCCACCAGCTACCACCCGTCCAGTCTTGGGCGCATCCAGCGAGGCATCTTTCAGATTGCTCGCAATCTCCAACACCGGTGAGAGACCAGCCGCTGAGCACTTTTGCAAGCGGAGAACTTGCTGATTCACGACAACGTAGGCCACCAAATCACCTCCAAAACTCGCGACGAACACATTATCAGCACATTCCTGGGCTTATTCGCCAATCGGACCAGCTTCAAACTCGTCACGGTGACGAGACTCTCGATAGAACTACACGCCGGAAGTGTGGCATCCGAACACGGAGAACCAGGCTCCCGGGAGATAAGCCACTATAGCACAATTTCAGGAACACTTAAAACTCAATTACAGCACGAACAAATTATGTTTAATGCAAAGGATTCCAAATTCGCGGAAGAAAAACACGCAGCAAAAATAAGCACGTCAGATTTCAACCGTGGCTTACTGCGATCTTTTCTTCTGATTTAAGCAAGGGATAAGACAGCTCCTAATCATGACCAATTTTAGAGTTGCTTTTGAGCTAGGGTCATCCCACTCTAAACTAGGTATAGCTCTAATATCAATTAAGTATTTCCAAGTATCTGATAAGTATTCTTGAGTATTTTAAATTTTAAATATTTTTAATCGTAGTGACCGGTTACTAATGTAGTTGTTTATTGTTGTATATTTCGTTACGTTTGATCACGTACTAAAGCATATTAATACTAGTTTAAAGCTGTTTTAAATTAAATTAAGTAGTGTAATCATGTTTATGAGTAAGTATTTTAATTCTACTTCTGAAATAGTTCTTCAAAAAACATTTCTCTTTTAGGGAACCAGTTGAAGCAGGGACAGCGAATTATTTATGATTTCGAACTGGCTGTGCAGTACGATATTAATATGTTCAATTCTATTACTTAGCTGAGGTTAATGGTGCCGTTGTCATCCAGACTCGCAACCAGATTCCAAACTGGCCTTCCTAACCAACCTGAACTGCCAAAATAAAACGCGTATGTTAGACGTCATTTCAGGCTAAGAATTACCACAAGCTGCATGAGCAAGAAATTCTTGAAGTTAAGCTGGTCAGTAGGTGCTCGGACTACGCAGGTTATTTGCCAGAGAGCAATAGCAATACAATGAAGTATAACTGCCAGCAATTCGTTGAGTTGATGGACTCGAAATTGATCTGATTGAGTTTTGAGAAACTTAAATCGGTAAAGATGAGCTACGACGGACTGGTGAGGGAGTTTAGTGAGTATCCTCATAGCAACTGAACGCTTCATGTGAAATCAATATGAATTTCTCACTTTTAGGCTTCGAAACCAGTTGGGATAAGAAGGAAAATATAAATTTATTTCAAACCATTGATATACAAAAAAAAAACGATTTAGTTCAAAAACGTTACTAATTTGTTCCCATTTCGTGTAAATAACCCTTAGTTAAACCTTAGCCATTCAAAATATGAATTTATTTCAAATCATTCCCCAAACAGTCCATATTAACGTTTAAACACATAACAACCGTCTCTGATAAATGATAGAATCAATTAGAGAGCGGTTCCGAGATTAACACAAAGCGAATAACGGCGCCGGTGGTGTAGTGGTAAGCGTGATTACCGCTCACCCCAGCAGGCCTGGGTTCAATCCCAGTCGGCGCCGCCGGGATGTTCTGAGGCATAACATCTCTGATCAAGCCTTCCTTCGGATGGGAAGTAAAGCCGTTGGTCCCCGGTTCATGAGTTGATGGGTCGATAGGTAGGGTCCAGGTGTGGGAGCTGCCTTCCTGGCACGTCGGTAGCATTGTTGCTCAGCACGGAAAACAAGATCGACGGAAAAAACAAACCAAAGGAAAAAAAAATAACACAAAGCGAATATGTTGATTTGATCATGCCCAGCCTTAATAATAAGCCTTAAGCAGTGGAGCATCGAAGGTTCCAAATCCGAGGAAATGTTATTCACTTCTACAATGAACTCATTTGGCGGCAATCTAGGAGATGTGACTTTCCGGATGTCATAAGTGCGAATGATTCGGAAAGCTTTCACAACTTCTTATTCAGTTTCAATCAGTGCAATTCCATAAGTTATCGCCCAACAGCCAAGATGGACGAAAAATCCATCTTTATGGAGAGATGGTTTTGAAATTGAAAAAAATTGTTTAAAGGTTTTGCTTCCGCAATCAGTTTCTTCCACAGTAACTTTCCAAATAATTCCTTATTCTCCTTTTGAATGACAGGTGAACCGGTTTGGCATATCCTTGAATCAAAATGGTCTCCTCTTCGATTTTTTGTAGGAAAGTAATAAATTAAAAAAATATAATTGATTTTTCTAAATACGCACACACAAAATCCCAAATGACACCGCGTAAATAATCGAATTAAATCTGTCTAGCAACGGTAAACAAGCTAGCGCTTAATATTTATTAAGTATTTTTAAGTATTTTCAGGTATCTTAGATACTTTTTGAGTAGAATGCAAGAAATACAAAGTTTAGAGCGGGATGCCCCTAGCTTTTGAGGCACCTTGAGTAAAGGCCCAAACACAATGTGGACGGAAACGGAAAGTTTGACAGTTGTCACAAATGACATCAAGATGCCTAACCGAAGGGGATTTGGTTCTAACTAGTTTTCAATCCGACAAGTAGGCTTACTCAGATCGGGCTCTTCCGCTGTCGCTGCCGTTCCGCTTCCGCTGTCATTGCGCTTGGGCCAAGGGGTGGTCACTCTACACACTTGTTTTGCGCCAACTTTTTTCTCAGTGTGCCGCAGCTGTACCGGCGGTACCGGCAGTGCCAAGAAGTCATTGAACTGACTTTTGATTGGTTGTGAATAATGCCTTGTTTGGCAACCCGGTATTTTAACAGCTCTTGTTTTTGTTTTGTTTTTCAATGTTTTCAAAAACGACACGGACTCCAGTTGGGACTACACACTGGATGCATCCGTCTCCAAGGATGCCTGCAACGAATGGGCTCCGTTGCTACACGATCCTTCCATCTTCGGCGGAAGGCCGACCCCGCACCTCGCCCCGCATAACGAACGTCAATCATTAGTCAACCAACTCTTCTGGGAGCCGGTGGAGGAAACGGATTTGCACCGAATTTTTCAGTTTTCCGTCCGAAAACTGCAAACCAACATCGGACGGAATACACGTCGGACTGATGAAGGACGCACCGCTGACCCGAAACGGACGAGCCAATTTTCCAAGCAGAACTACTTGTCAGAGTCCACCAACCCGTACACCCTGCCGGACAATTCGATCAGCTTCAAGGTCTACAGCACCTCCAAAACAATCGCTTCCCAGGCCAGCAAAAATCGCATTCTCCACTTCTTCAATACCCCACCCGTATGCCGCCCGAGGATCTGTTGCTGACTGCATTCACCACCAAGGACTGCCACCCGTCACAAGTGCGAATGTTCCCGCTGAAATTGGAAAGTTCCTCCTCCGGATTGGTCGAGTTCCCGAGCGTAGCCCTGGCGGTGAACGCCATCATGAAGTGAAACCACAGCGCGATCGATCACAAATGCACAAAAATCCCGTTCATTATGAAGCTGTTAATTGGAAGTGCAAAAAGGCAGGAGTAAAAATAATTTGTTGAACTATTCGAGATTTTTCCAAGACGGTCCTCCACCATTATATTATGTTGGACGATGGAATGATTGGTGTAGCAGCCACCGCCAGGGCTGTATTCGAGCAGTTCGAATGATCGGATGGTATAGTTTTTGTTTGGTTGTTGACTACTACCGATTAAAACTCAAGCACCGCTTGTCGTGACCGGCCCAAGATTTCCAGCGTTGGCCACGGCCCACGGCTGCAGCTGCTTCCAATGCTGCTGCTGCTTTTGTTGCTGCTGCTGCTGTTCCTTCTGATGGTCCGTTTCCTCTAAAATTCGTAAAAAAAAAGACGGACCAGCAGCAGCATTGGAAGCAGCCGTGGGAGCTGCATCGCTAGTTCGTGTAGCCATGGCCGGAAACCTCGGTCAGGTCAAGATACCGCTGTTAGCTGTTCTTCGTCTGGGAGGAAATGTGGATGCGACTGCCGTCACGGGTCTATAGATTTTGAGAATCCATGGCGAGACTTGGTGGAGATTCACGGTTGTTTTGAAAATAATTTGACTAGGAGTGGCAACATCAATAACATTTTGACACATGCACACTGCGCAGGCACAGAAAAATTTCAGTGTTGCCAGTAACTTTAAAGATCATAAAAATTGTAACCATGGGTGCCAAACAACGCCAATGACTGCACCCGGGTGTGCCCAAGTTTGATTTTGGCACACTGTGTAGAGTGACCAACCCCTTGGCTTGGGCCTTAACTCACACTGCTCAGTGAGCAAGATCACTGTCATTTGCATTCTCACTTTTCACATCACAGCAACATATGAAGATGCGAAGCCGAAATGCTGCTGTCAAGCAAAACAACAACAAACAACCGGCTTGATGTGGTAGAAGAACTCGATCCACCTGACCAAATACTCCAGATCCGGCAAATATTATACGTACCCCACCGTTCTCCGATACTCGTCGAAGTGATCCCGTTCCGATCGCTCAACGGTTGTTTTCTGCGATACACCACCGAGATTCTGCTGCGGCCGTCGAAGAAAGTCTCCGTTGAAGTTGAACATAACTTCTTTAAAGAAAATATTTCATCCAGAAGGTAAAAAGTTGTTTTTGTTTTACTATTATTCATTATATTCCCAGCATGTTTCGTTCTTCGGTTTTTCGCCAGCAAAGTCTATAGCGATGACCTGTACTTGGTTGGATCGGATTTACTCTTGAGAATGTTCAGATCGCCAAGAACCCTTTCCTTCCACTCTTTCTCAACCATCTGCAGTAGCTTGGAGCGAACGCAGAACATTTGTTCTTTATCTTCCTAACCAATTTTCACTTCGATTTCATCGGGTAGATCGATGATGGGTTTGAAGTGCGGATGAGGATCGTACTCACCGGAAATATTGGGAGCTGTGTCTCCATCGTCCTCCTCCTCTTCGACTTCAGCAGTGTCGACTGTGTTGATGCTCTGGCTGAACATTCTGGGGTAGTGGATGGCAGCGTTGCCTTCGGAGCTGGAATTGGGAATAGGATGTTAATCGGTTTATCCAACAGGGAAGATATTTCCTATGTATGCCAGTGATTTCCCACAACGATTTCACGTTCTCCACGGTGGACATCTGAAAACGATTATTGTAAAAGCCATGTGTAACCACACAAATTATTCATTTGACTCATAAATTACATGTGTGCTTCAGGATGGATTTTGACCACACATAATCACATGAAATTATTAGTGTTATCATTATTAGTATTAGTGTACAGTTAATTCACATTTAACGTTTTGAAACGGAGGAATACGAACAAAAAGCACTTCCAAAACAATAACAGCAGAAAATGCAGCCAATTGGCACAGAGAACCAGATGAAAATCCACACCAATGCGCCCACTTTCGAAGCTTTTCCAGCATCGTGCAAGCCAATGTCTGAACAAAATCTGGAATTCACATCGTTTCAATAGCCGAACAATTCTATTTTGTTTACAAACAAGACTTACGTCTAATATGTGAAAGGGATAAACAGAGTAAGCCAAGGAGTAACCAGACAAAAACATCGATGAATGTCGACTAAATTTTGAGGTAAAGTTGGTTACTCGCGAGTTACTCGCTGCAAAAAAGCAACTCAGAGCAAAGCTATCTCACCCCTTGGATTTAAGCATCCTTTCATAACAAAAAACTATAAGGGACAGCCCTATGGGGTTGTACGTAATGGTGACGTAGGACTACGTGGTCTTGTATAATAAATATTTTTGTTAACTGCAGCAGGAGCTTGTGTTTTGTGTAGGAATAGGAATTTGAGCGGGGTTCTCTCTGTTTAAGCTCTTTAGTATGCCGCGCTTGACATAGATGACCCATAACGGCTCACGACGAGCAACTGCTTCCGATCAATAGCGGTGCGGCTTATTACTCCTTCTATTGATGTTTATGTGGGCTGCAGGTCGCTGCTTGCAGGCAGCCTTCCGTTGTGTACTGGAGAACACCACCACTCACCACGTGGTGATCGTTTGGTGAGACTGGTTGGAATTCAACTTTGAAATCTGTGTTAAGAAAATCAATTTTCGGTGATAATTTTAATTATCATAGCAACAGTTGCACATTCGTTAAATTTTCAATACTGACATTTTGAAAAATGACAAAGTCTTAAATTTAACAGATGCGTAGAAATATATCCAACCGATTGGTGATAAAACTCTTGAAATTGGTCCTGAGGCAGCTGAGTTATTAACGTTCAAAATCTTTCATAATTGTATTACATGTTCCATTTTCGGTTTTCACAAAGTGTATAACCATATAGAAATCACAGATGTAGTCCTACGTCAAAAAGATAAAGGGTTGTGTCCTAGACACGACCGCAGTATGTCGTAGAACCAACAATCAATACTAAACTAACGATTTCAAATTGGTTCACTACTTGACTAGCCTATTGGTCGCAAGCAAATCGATCGGTGTACCCCATTCTAGTATAAATTCCAGAACTACACTACTATTCTTTGTTCCCTAGGTTGAAGTGGTTAAGACTAGGGGTCGGATGCATGGTCATTATCGGTGTCATTGCTTAATTTTGTTGCTAAGGAATCTAATTTTGACTGACAAAGGGGCGCGCCTTTGGAGGGTGTTTAAACATTTCGAAGGGTATGAAGAGCGGGACCTTTCAATAAGAGTGGGATCCTTGCGATAAATGCAAGAATGACAACTGTAAAAAATCGAATACTTAATAATTTTTCAATAGTGATGGAGTAATACGACATGCACTTAACTAAGAACACGGGATATACAACAATAGATCAAATTACTGGTCGCAGTGGTGTTAGTCTCTAACAGAGGGGAAAAAGCACCTATTTTTTTCTTCAATTTGTAGGACAACCCTAACACAAATTTATCATGCATCATCATTATGTAGTAGAGTGGGTCACCGTTGTATGGAAATAGCATACGTGACGTCATCACCTTTTTTTTAGTTCCATTTGGGGTCCCAACCAACTGTGCAAAATTTGGGGACGATTGGTTATAACCCGGCTTTCCGCATTGCGTTTGCAATTTGTATGGGAATTAGTATGGGAAAACCTAGTTTTTCTGCATTTGCATCCCTAGTGACCACAATTTTGCTTGACCCATGCAACTAATCATGTTCAAATATAGTCCAGTTAGTACCTAATAACTTTGCTCAATAAAGTACGGTGCTAGAATGTATTTAAACAAAGCAATAGCCGTTCAAATATTTATGGTTTGAATTAAATGCCAAAAATCACTTTTCCTGCCAACACTGCCAGTCAGATAATAATTTCGGAGTGTCTTATCTCATCGACTTTGTATGTTCAGATTAATTATTGAATTATTCAAAAACAATCAATCTATCTCATATGCGAAGTTGAAGGACCCCACCCCGCTCCCATCACTCAGATTAATCGAAGTAAAGATGCAAATTGATATAACGTCGGAATTTCTTATGTTATTAATTTGTTATTTTCGGAAGAATTATTCAAAAATTATTGCTAAGCATAGTTTGGGAGAGGGGGGGAGCTTTTACCCCCGCTCTCTTGACTCATATCAATGGAAGTAGAGCTTCAAACTGAAATAACTTCGGTGTTTCTCATCGTGTCGAGTTGGTATGTTCAGATGTGTTCTTTAAAAATATATGCTCAATCTAATTGGTGAAGATGGGGAGGGGCATCTTTGGATAACCCATCCGAACATACTAACTCGAGAAGATGCGACAATCCGAAATATTTCAGTCTGTATCTTTACTTTCATTTATATAAGAGAGGGTTGGAGGGAATACAGTAAGTCCCCCCGACTTACTGTATTCCCTCCAACCCTCTCTTATATAAATGAAAGTAAAGATACAGACTGAAATATTTCGGATTGTCGCATCTTCTCGAGTTAGTATGTTCGGATGGGTTATCCAAAGACGTTTGCTCAATCTCATAGGGACAGTTGAAAGTTTATTAACCCCCTCCCCATACTCCTCTCTTTTGGTGTAATATACAATGTCAGATGTTTGTACATAAATATCATAGGATATTTATTTGATTATATTTCAGTTTAATATATTCTACGATTTCTTAGTGTACTCTTTTGGATGTTGTTCGGTAATCTGGAGCAAATATTGCTGTTGAACTGGGTCGCGGGTGGATTTCTTGTTGAATTCTGAAATTAGCTTCACTCCTCGTTCAGCTACACGCCGCTTAAGATTGAGCAATTGTTTTTGAATAATTCATCTGACAATAACAAAACGATAAACTCCGAAGTAAAAATTTTGATTAAGCCTTTACTTCCATTGATATGGAAGTGGAGGGCAACGGGGAGGGTAAACTCCTTTCCCCCCCTCCTTCACCCTATCTACGCATATGAGATAAAACTATTGTTTTTGAATAATTTATCTGAACGTACCAAATGGAAAATATGTGAAACTCCGAAATTATTTCAGTTTGGAATATGACTTCCCTTGTTACATCGGCAGTGTTGGCAGGAAAGGTGATTTTTGGCATTTAATTCGAAACAACAATCTTTGAACAGCTATAACTTTTTTTTTAGAGGCACTCTAGCACCGCACATCCTTTGGCAAAGTTGTTAGGCGCTTCATGAACTATACTTTAACGTATTTAGTGCATTGGTTCAATTGTGGTCCCTAGGATTGAAAATTCAAAAAAGTAGGATTTCAAATGCAATGCGGAAAGCCGGGTTAAAAGCAATCATTCCCAAATTTTGCACAAATGTTTGGGACCCCAAATGGAACCAAAAAACATTGTTCTGATAAAAAAGATCATGATGATCCACACTTTTATGTAGTTTACAGCGTGTTCGTAGAATTATGCAAAATTGAATACTGTGACATTTCTCAAATCAAACGTTTGGTTTGGTTTCCAGTAAGTATGTGCTTAGTGGAACATTAATTGAAAATTAAGGGGATTCAGTTATTGAATTTCAAAGTCAGAGCAAAAGCTCATATACAGGTTCTCCGCCTGTTCAATGTTTTGATAGTAAGCATCATAGTTAAGATACACCGGGCTAAGCTGAATCGGTACGGAAATGAATATTCACTGTAATTATTTTTGAGAGGCATTGTGCGCTACCGCAAACTACTATATTATAAATAATCTCAGTGATTATTCACTTCCGCTTAGAGATACATCTACCGTTTCAACTTCCTCACGCGTTTCAACTTGTCCCGGTGTAGGGGAATTTTGGTTGGACCTATTTATGTCATTTTCGCACTGCGTCTAAATGTATGCCGTGTTTTTTTTTCTATAAGTATAACATATAAAGACATGAAAAATGTGTGTTTGGTGAAAAAGTCTACCTTTCTTGTTTCTAATAATCCTAAAGAATTAATCGCCGTCGTAGTCGTAGGCAGTACCGTTAGTATATTTAAAATTAACCATCAACCGCTGAAAATATGAATTATCGCGTATTTCTGTTATTCATTACATGCCAAGTGAAATTCGAGAACGCAATTTCATTTGAATAGCTTGTTTAACCAGGTCTTGAACAATCGTCACGTCGGTCATAGCTTGTTATGATTGCCTGAACAGTGCGTAAAGAGCAAATCGAAACATTGAACTTCGCGTGAAAGTGGATCTTAATGAAGGCCTAAGTACTCTTTCGTAGCTTTTAGTTTAAGGATTTCAAAGATCGTCAGTTGCAGTGGCTTGCTTACTGAGCAGAAAAACGCGGTCCCAGGTCCATTTATATTAAAAATTTATGGTAAGATCGCTTGTTTATCGTGTACTTTGTAAAACTTGAGTAACGCTATAATATGATATGAGGGGTTCGGTGGCCTTAGAGCAACCGGTTTTGCTTACTGAGCAGAACATCATGAGTCTAATCTCAAGCCCATCCACATTCAAGATTCGTCAATTGTTTTATTTGTTAATATGACTACATGGTAATAACAGCAACTCGGTGATTAAAAAGGTGCTCGTCTGCCTAGTGGCAAACGTTTTTGCTTACTGAGCAGAAGACCGTGGGTTTAGTCCCAAGCTCCTTCGCGTTATATGATCGTTAGGACATCAATTCAGCTTATCGTTTACCAAAACGAACCCTGCTGCAAACCCAACCCTCTTATCCAACATCCCAGTGATTCCTCGTGGAAGTGCAGAGATGTTCTCGGCTTCCATCAAAACGAGTGTCACGTCAACACATTCCTACCACTTCCTTACTTGACCTGTGTTCGGGCACGGCCGGCGCTGGTATTGCCTAGTTTGAGATCACCAGTTTTTACACATTGAGGATGATTGCTAGTCGCAAGCATCGTCTATTGGTTCCCTGTGTAATTACAGCAGGTCTGTCAATAATAGAGTAGCAACCGTGGGCGGTCAATCATGCTCATGCTCTAATAATACTAAAGAATTAATAATGTTCTCATAATAGGATTTTATAGAACGTTTTTATTCAACAATGAATTTGAATCATGGTTGGACCTAGTATTTAAAGTACCATTTGTATACTTAAGAGCCCGCAGGGCTGATTGTCATAAACCAATCAACAGCCACTATATGAAAAGTATTATGGTCACATATAGCACATATTTTGTTTTTGAAATCGGTTAACCGGTTCCGGAAATATTGCCGGAACATGCTGCGGTTTATATGAGGCATGGGCTGATTGCGACCTCAAACGAATAAAACTTATCATGTGACACCTCAACTGGCATTAGAATCCAAAAAGTGCCTGTCATTGGGAGGGGGTCAGTGCCACATTGGCCTCACCTGGCCATGTTTCGATCCCCCGGAGAAGTGGCCAGTTTCTGAATATGGTCAAAAACCATTGAATCACATTAAAGTTCAACAAACAGTTCACGCTGGCCACATTCAGTCAATTTCCGGAAACCCCTGGGGAAGTAGTCAGTTTTAGACTTGGATCAAAATCCATTATGCGATGCCACAAATCACATGAGAATTGCTCTGTTTAAGAAGGGGCAGGGAATTCGCAGCTGCGGCCAGAAGACGAAGGGTTTCGTCACTGAGAAAATGATGAACTCGGTGGTTTTCAAAACCAAATGTCTCCAGAATAAAATTCTGCCCTTCATTGCAAGATGGTGGTGACATTTTGGCGAGTTGTCACTACAGCCGGCAAGTACAACAATGGTACAATGACAACGGAGTCCAGTTTGTTCCAAAAAGCCCCAATCCGCTCAATTGTCCCCAGTTCAGGCCCATTGAAAACTACTGGGCAATTATGAAGAGGAAGTTAAAAGTCATCAAAACGGCTGCTCAGATGAAAAATTGGTGGGATAAAATCGCCAACACAGACGAGACTGTTGTGCGCCGCTTGATGGATTGTAATAAGGTAAAAGTTCAAGGATTCCTTCGAAACCATGACGAATAATTCGTTTCGTTTTTTTTTTTCTTAAAATATAAGGAATATGGTAGAGCACTTCTTCGCCTAATCGACCATTTTGGACCTACCGATCATTTTTTCCTTTATTTAACGTCGGTCCCTGTTCCGCAATCTAGTGCCAATCACCGACGGACATCGATTGTCATCCATTGACGGCAACCGAATGTGCAGGAAGGCAGCTTCCAACACCTGCGTAGGATATCGCACCCATTCATCAACACACATGGACCGGGACCAACGGCTTTACTTCCCTTCCGAAGGAAGACGTGACCAGAGATTTTTATGCCTCAGAAAAATCCCAACGACCTTGGCTGGGATTGAACCCAAACCCATTGGGGTGTTAGAAAGCAGTCACGCTTACCATTACACCACCGGCGCCGGCTGGACCTACCGATCAGAAAACATCAAATAAATCCATTGTTTCAGAGTTAACTAGTCAATTATGCGTTTGGTACAATAGCTACCCAAAGAAGTCAATGAGAACGTGTGATATGAATGTCTACACCCATTTTTCTCAAAAACAAAAGAATCGCTCCTACCGAATCAATTTTTATCTTCATATGATGGGCTGAAGTGAATTCAATGGCGTTTTAATGGCGTTTCAATGCATTAGGCCTAGTCAAGAATCCGTTGGTCGAGATTGGGGTCAAGAAGTAGTGTTAGATTTTCAGCAATATTTCAACAATTTGTTTCTCTTCCGCAATCGGAGGGGTAAATAAATTTTAGAAGTCATCTATAGAAAAAACATTCCATTTTTATAAAAAAAAAAATCCACTCGAAAAAATAGAGGCAAGGGGCGGGATGGCTTAGTAGGCTCTAAATTAGATCTAACCTGGTGTACACTTGACTGAAAACCATTTTCAAATTTACAAAAGTAAATAATTTAAAAAAAATCAACATTTTTTTCAAAAACGTAATTTAATATCATATTGATAATATTTTGATGTCCGACTTTGCTCGGGTAGGCCCTTTGCTTTCTCAAACAATGGCCACACTATTTCTTTCCGAATGAAGACGTTCCTTTCAGCTCTTACCATCGGGTCAATTGCCTTGAGAGTCTGCTTCATTCCAACCGACCAATGCCAATATAATATGCTTATCTCCATACCGAAAGCTTCGGCTTCATCAAGTCTTTGTTCTTGCACTTCCTCCTAAGAAATCTCATGCATAGAAGACGACGACATCGACGACGGCCAGATGCAATACTAACATACACGTCCGACAACCGGAAAAACCACAAGGGAAACGGAAACGCAATCCCATCTCACCCCGGACGACGGACGGAATGCATACAAATGTCCACAGTCATAAATTTAAATTTACCAAAGAATGCTTGCATCCACTGGGATAATGCCTTCCCCGATCCATCTATGTAGCTTCTGGGTGGCTTGATAAGAGAGAACCTCGAGCGGTAAAAGGATAAATGACTGCATGGTCAATGGAGCGAGTGATATTATCCTTGCTGCTTGCTCGCATTGTGTTTGGAGGTAATGATATCATTGGAGATTTGTTGTTCCATTCCCCACAGGTCAGGATGAGCTGGAGATAAGGTTGTTTGCCTGTTTACATGACCTTTGCAGCTTGGTCCGGTTGGCTGACTCTGTTATCCTGAGGAAATGATGATTTATTGTTTGTTTTACCATGGGAATAAATATTCTCCGCATTTTAGAAAAAAAAAACAGTCAATTCTGAATGCTTCAGTGGGACCCTATCAAATAAATTCGTACATCTCAAAAAAGACCCTCGATGTATAATTCATTTTGACACACGGTCACACAACCGTTACCAGAATCATTGCCGTGGTGTTTTTCCTGCATTTTTCTCCACACGTTCCCAGCGGTGTGTTCAGCTTCCTCCCATTTAATAGCCCCGACCATTTGCTTAATGTCTTCCGTCGTCGTCGTCGTCACCGTCATGGTCGTTCTGGTTGCCATTATTATCCTCCCCACCTTGTTGTGTTCGGCGAGGATATGTTTTGCTGAATGTCCTTTCCGCAGAATCATTACTTTCCCTTCTTGCGTCGTTGGACGCTGACCTGGCCACTGGAAAAAGCATAATTCATCCCAAACTTCATCTCCTCCTCCCGCCGACCATCGTTCGTCGTTTTGTTCTTGTTGTTGTTGTTGGTGGTGTTGTTTGGAAGTGTAATACGGTGTTCTTTATTTTCATTTATGGCGCCGTGGAGAATTTCAAGTCTCAATTTTTGCTGTTTTTGTCTTCATCTGCGGGAGGCCATTCACTGTACTCTGTGGGCCAGGGGCTCGGTTGTAAGTAGTTACCTATCAGCGAACGGACTTGGCCGGCATCCATTTATGTTGGGCAGCAGCCCAGTTTCTTGGACGAGAAGTTTCGTGAGTACTAAGGAGAGAAAAAATACTATTTTCAAGAGAATGTTTTTTTTTTACAGAACCTGCATAGGTTGAAAGATAAACTTGCCGCCTGATGGCGGACGTGGAACATAAACTTTCTACTTAATTAAGCAAGTGGAACTACTTTGCAGCAAGGTAAACAAAAAGTTATAGTTTTTTTGTGTTAATAAACGATTGAGTGTTGCTGTAGAATGACTATGGCAGAAGAAGAGGAAAGTTTATGCGTGGTTCGTGATTTTGAATGAAACTATTTTGATTTAAATCTATCTTATATGTGTTGCAATTTTGTATGGTTGTTTGTAGTTTTATTTTATTCCTTGATAAAATGAGTTATATAGCGGTACCGGTGGTGTATTGGTAAGCGTGATTACCTCTCACCCCAGCAGCCCTGGGTTCTGGGCATAGCATCTCTGATCAATTTTGTTTTCCTTTATTTGTTTTCCGTCGATCTTGTTTTCCGTTCTGAGCACCAATGCCGGGAGGCAGCTCCACACCTGGACCCTACCTATCGACCTATCAGTTCATGGACCCAACGGCTTTACTTCCTTTGGCGTGATCAGAGATTTCATGCCGCAGAAAATCCCGGCGGCGCTGACTGGGGACGACTGATGGTTGAGCTTCGATGGATTTGCACGGATGGATTGTAGCACCGCAACTCTGGGTGCAGGATATCCCAATACTCCGTACATTCACCCATATGCAGCGGAACCATGACGTTTGCCTAGAATTTCTCCTTCAGACTAGGAGCACCGCACATGTAACAACCCAAGTAACAATTCAGCAACCATTTGGCATCCACTCTAATTTATTATTTTTTTATATAATTACTTTATTTGTACAGGCTCAATCGAATAAACTTTACAGAGCCGAGTTATCCTTTGCGTTATACATTATTACTGTCTTAAATTTAAAGTTAAAGGAACTGGACCGAGTACTCGCGGTTGTCTCGAGGTTTAGTGGAGATTTACAATTTTTTGGATGGGAAAAGGGAAGAAGGAGGTTTGAAATGTGGTTTACGATACAACTATTTACTTAATCCTAAAGCATGAAATTATTTCTATTCATCTTGAAAACAAACATTGAAAAAAAAAACCCCACATTTACAAAATACAAACTAAACACAAGGTTAATCAAACTTACAATCTAAGGTTAATATCCTTAAAGTAAACATATATGAGTTCCATAAACTCCAGATCGCGTCTAGCCAAAATATCCCGAACTGGAACATTAGGTTGTCTACCTCGAGCCCGAAGGGAATCATAAAAATGTGATCTGACTCCACGATACTCCGCACAAGACCAAAGGATGTGATCAGCGTCCTGGTAACCTTGTCCACATTCACAGAGATTGCTGTCTCCCAACCCCACACGGAACAAGTGAGCGTTTAGACAATAGTGATTGGACATGAGACGAGACATTACGCGTATGAAGTCTCGACTCAAGTCCAACCCTTTGAACCATGCAAACTTCGACACCTTAGGGATAATTGAATGTAGCCATCGTCCCAAGCTCCCTTCACTCCATTGATGTTGCCAGCTAACGAGCGACTGCTGACGATAAATAGAGAAAAATTCACTATAGGCGATCTGTCGATCATAAATGTCGCCTTCCATAGCGCCCACCCTCGCAAGTGAATCCGCCTTCTCATTGCCCAAAATTGAGCAATGCGAAGGGACCCACGCGAAGGTGATGATGAAAGAGCGCACGGATAAAGCACTAAGCAGTTCTCGTATTTTCAAGAGAAAATACGAGAAGTGCTTTACCGGCCTAATGGAACGGATAGCCTCGACAGAACTGAGACTATCCGTAAAAATAAAGTAGTGGTGTGGAAGAAGTGAAGCAATAGTTTCCAAAGTGTAATGAATTGCTGCCAGTTCAGCCACATACACAGAACAAGGAGCTTCAAGTTTTCGAGAGGCGCTATGAAATTCATTAAATACACCAAAACCAGCGGACTCCTCTATTAGAGATCCATCTGTGAAAAACGTTCTTGCAGAATCAACATGGCCAAACTTTGCAGCGTATAATGACGGAGCAATCATAGGACGATGATGCTCTGGAATTCCGCGGATTTCCTGCGTCATAGATAAATCAAAATTCACTGAATTGCCGAAATCGGAGAAGATTACACGATTGGGAATATTTCTTGAAGGGCTGACATCCTGTGTTAAATATAGGTAGTACAAAGTCATAAAACATGTTTGAGGATTTAGCTCCAGAAGCTTCTCAAAATTTTCGATCACCAGTGGGTTCATTACTTCGCAACGGGTGAGGAGCCTAAGAGATAACTCTGAAAAACGGACGGATAGTGGCAACATGCCCGCCAGCACTTCGAGACTCATAGTATGAGTCGAGTGCATGCATCCTAACGCGATACGAAGACAACGATACTGGATCCGTTCCAGCTTGATGATGTGCGTTTTAGCTGCCGACTGGAAGCAAAAACTACCGTACTCTAAAACCGATAAAATCGTTGTCCGGTACAGCGTCAGAAGATCTTGTGGATGGGCTCCCCACCACGTTCCGGTAATTGATCGAAGGAAATTGATCCTTAGTTGGCATTTTCGTCTCAGATACTCAATGTGGGATCTCCAGGTGCATTTGGAATCGAACCAGACCCCGAGATATTTGAAAGACATGGAATGAGTGATCGGTTTACCCAAAAGTTGAAGCTTCGGTTGTGCTGGGCTATGCTTCCTAGAAAAAACGACCAACTCAGTTTTCTCCGTGGAGAATTCGAATTGAATAGCCCAAGTAGACAAATTGTCCAAGGTATCCTGTAAGGGTCCTTGCAGGTCAACCTCTTTTGGCCCTGTGATAGACACTACGCCGTCATCTGCAAGTTGTCTCAACGTGCAATTGTCACTAAGACAGACATCAATTTCTCTAACGTAGAAATTGAACAAAAGGGGGCTTAAACATGAGCCTTGGGGGAGACCCATGTAGCTAAATCGAAAAGCTGTAGAGTTTCCATGAGAAAAGCTCATATGTTTTTCTGACAGCAAATTGTACAAAAAATTATTCATTAATGGAGACAATCCACAAGCGTGGAGTTTCTCTGAAAGAACTTCAACGGATACTGAATCAAAAGCCCCCTTGATATCCAAGAACACAGAAGCCATTTGCTCTTTCTTAGCAAAAGCCAACTGAATTTCCGAGGAAAGCAACGCGAGACAGTCGTTCGTTCCCTTACCCCTACGGAAACCAAATTGAGTATCTGAAAGAAGGTGGTTCGTCTCAACCCATTTGTCGAGGCGAAAAAGGATCATTTTCTCCATCAATTTCCGAATACACGACAGCATCGCGATGGGCCGATACGAATTGTGATCCGACGCGGGTTTATCAGGCTTTTTAATGGCTATCACCCTCACTCGTCTCCAATCGTCGGGAACAATATTGAGCTCCAAGAACTGATTGTACAAGTTCAACATGCGCCTCTTAGCGACGTCTGGGAGGTTTTTCAGCAAGTTGAACTTGATTCTATCAGATCCCGGGGCAGAATTACCACACGAAAGGAGAGCGAGTGAAAGTTCGACCATTGAAAAAGGCTGACTGATTTCGTGTACCGAATTCGCGGTTTCGCGAGGAATCAACTGCGACGGCACGGAATCCGGACACACTTTTCGCGCGAATTTAAGAATCCATTGATCCGAGCATTCCTCGCTTTCGTTGTTAGTAGACCGGTTACGCATTCTTCGCGCCGTACTCCAAAGCGTATTCATAGACGTTTCGCGCGACAATCCGTCTACAAACTGCCGCCAGTAACCCCGTTTTTTGGCCTTGATGAGGCTCTTGAGTTCGCGTTCAAGAGATGTGTATGCGTCGAAATGCTCGCGTGTTCCGCGTTTCCGAAAAAGTTTAAACGCGTCGGACTTTTTACGGTAAACCTCCGTGCATTGTTGATCCCACCAGAGCGATGGTGTTTTCTTACGAATAAACGATCGCGGCACCGGTCGTGTTTGAGCTTGAAGTGCGCTGTCGACGATGAGATTAGAGAGGAAATTATATTCCTCCAACGGCGGAAGCTCTTCCACTGACGATGCTGTATCGTCTATCGCGGATTGGAACTTAGTCCAATCGATGTTACGGGTTAGATCATACGCGACGTTAACGGATTCTGACGAGTTGAACCCACTGGCAATCGAAATTTTGATCGGCAGATGATCACTACCGTGCGGATCCTGGATTACATGCCAAGTGCAATCCAACGATAGTGAATTGGAGCAAAAGGTGAGGTCTAATCTGCTACCATTCGAGGATGGACCAGCCAAACGTGTTACTTCTCCATTGTTAAGGATTGTCATGTTGAAGTTGTCGCAGAGATCATAAATCAAAGTAGAACGGTTATCATCGTACAGCTCCCCCCAGCCTGTACCGTGGGAGTTAAAATCTCCCATGATCAACCATGGAGCGGGAAGTACCGCACATATGTCGAAAAGTTGTTTGCGATTAACAGAGACTCTAGGCGCAATATATACAGAAGCAATACAAAGGCTCTTACCTTTAATGGTAGCCTGACATGCGACAACTTCAATACCGGGGAATTCGGGAAGATTCACTCTATAGAAGGAATGGCACTTTTTGATCCCCAAAAGTACCCCTCCTCCACGTGAATCCTCACGATCCAATCGAATAATGTTAAAATCAAAAAAAGGGAGATCAATTTCTGAAGAGAGCCATGTTTCACAGAGGGCAAATGCATCGCAATTATTGTTATGGACTAAATACTTGAACGAATCTAATTTCGGAATAAGACTTCGACAATTCCACTGTAGAACAGTGATCAAATCCCCGACCTCGTTTGGAAAATTATCCATCGAAGGGGCCATTTTGAAGTCAATTGCTTCAAGAAGGATTTCACAGTCGGAAGCAATGTGAGGACAATGCTTTTCAGAGGATCAGAAATGTTGAGGTATTTGAGAATACCGTCCACAATGTCATCAAATGAGAACAGCCCAGATGAAGAAGGGGTTTCTGTTCTTAAAATTGGGGCATCAGGGGTTTTGGATGTCCCCGGAAGAGGTGGAAAATCCTGGGTATAATCAGTTCTGCGGAATCCAGGAGGAGTAGAAGTCTCCTTTTTTCCACCACTCCTTGATTTGGGCAAGCTGATTTGGGGTTCTTGATCTGCAACTTTCTGCGAACGGATGCGTTTTCGTTTCCGGGCAGAACCTTCCGGAAAACTGAAAGAAACTCCCTCCTCAGCCAAGTCAGAGCCAGACTCGTCATCTGACAAAAGAGCGAAGGGATTTGTTTCGTTGGTCGATGGCTTGGCTGTCTTAAGCATTTCTGCAAAAGACCGCCTGGAACGTTCCTTAAGGGAGCGTTTCATTTTGTCCCCAAGCTGTTTGTACGCCGGGCACGACGAGAGAGCATGAGGAGGAGCTCCATTGCAGTACACGCATTTTGGTGCAGTAGCTGCGCAGGCGCCATCCTCATGCTTCTCCCCGCATGTGGAGCAGCGTGCCTTGTTGCCGCAGTGGGAGGCCGTATGTCCCAACCGCTTACAATTCTGGCAGTTCATGACCCGAGGTACAAACAACCGCACAGGAAGACGAAGTTTTCCCAGCTCGATGTATTGAGGAAGGGCAGATCCAGAAAAGGTCACCCGAAACGAGTCTGTGGGGGTAAAACTCTTTTTACCCTCGCTGAGCGATACTGACTTCATTCTATGAACGGCCAGTATCTTTACCGGAGGAAGCAAGGGGTTCTTGAATCGGCCAACTGCTTGCTTCTCCAGTATCTCGGGGTTCAGGCTCGCCTCAGTGACCACGCCTTAGATCTCCACATCAGAAGCTGGAATGTACACCCTATATTCCAGTGTGAAAAACTGGGAAACAGCAATTTCATTGGCCTGTTTCAGGTTAGCGACGGTCACACGAAGTTTGTTGTGCCTAACCTTCGTTATTTCGGTCACGGCAGAGAATCGCTTTGTCAGATCATCAGATATCTGAACAACATTCAAGGGTTTGTTTTTGGGCTGAAAATAGACAACCCATGGGCCAGTCGAGTCATTCGGGTAGGCCCGCAATCTGGTGCTTTTCTCATCCTGCCCATTGACAGACTGAGACGACGAACCAGGGATGACATCATCATTATTCTGAGATGAATGGTCATCCATGTCGTCTTCTGACAAAACATCCATTTTGTTCAACTAGTGGGAGCGCAAAACGCTCTCCCACTGAACGCACAGACACAATACACAGAAAACACTACAAACACAGAAATACAAAATGAAAATTTAACTAATGGGGGAGGAAAAAAAACAAAAAAAAAACAAAAACTTATCTGATAATTCTATACTACTACCACCGAGCGTTATATGTGTAGGCGTTTACACAGATGGCTGGAAGAGACGCGCTGCGTGGATGACCTTCGTTGTGGTGCACTTGATCGAGGCTCGGTACTCAGCGCACACAGGCGCACGATGATTGATGAACGATGTAGATGTAGAAACGGGTGCTCACACTCGATGATGATGATACGTGCGCGGGTATGCGTAAGCGCGTATGCGTGACCACGCAACGATGATGCCCAAATTGGTTCGCGAATTACCAATAGCACGGATTAATCGTTCCGAAAATGACACTTTCTACTACAAAAAAAACTCACTTTTCGATCAATTTACCGGGAACTATGCCAGGAGTCACTTAGTGAGAAAAAACTGATAATTTATATCAAGCGAATACAGAGAAAACTTCCCAAACAACGGAGCGCGAAACAAGTCGACCGTACTTCTTGCTAGGACGCAGTGAGATTTTTTGATCCACTCTAATTTATGATAGTTTTAAAATGGCAATGAACAATCCATTTAGTTTAAATACAGCATTTCAAAGTGTAAACCATTGCTGTTTAGTAATTCAGCTTTTTGCTGTTTCAAAAACCTTTTATAGTCTGGTGAGAAATTCGACGATTGCCTGGTTTTAAAAATAAATTTAAAGAAGTTCTCAATCCCTTCATAAAACTGTTCTGTAATTCAATCATAAACTTCATCAATTGTTTATTAATGTATTGATCAAAAACTCTATTAAAGTGTTCTATCATTATAAAAGCAACCATAAAATCATTGGGTTTTAAATGAGAGCGATGCCTTTCGCTTTCAATGATTTTTAGTCTTTTTTGATGTGTATTATAAAATCCACAATTACTCTGTTTACAAATTGAACTTAAAAGATATGGATCCTCATAGTGAATTAAACCAAAATTTATGACTCGAAGGAAATCTCGAAGGAAAAACGAAGTAGGATGACAAATTCAAGATTTTAATTTTTTTTTTCTTTTTATTTGTTCTAAATTCAAAATAAATTACATTTCATTTTAACAATTGAAATCTTAAAACTAAATACTAAAACTAAATCTTATCTAGGCATAAAGGGAAATAATCGTTGCAATTGAGGATTTCAACGATTTTTGCCTGAAATTAATAATTATTTTGTTGAACATTTGTTCTACAGTCTCAACATTCGAAATTCTATGTACTTCGGTAGTACTGTACCAGGGAGGCAACTTCAAAATCATCTTCAGAACATTGTTCTGAATCCTTTGAAGTGCTTTTTTCCTGGTAGTGCAACAACAAGACCATATTGGCACAGCGTAAAGCATAGCCGGACTAAAAACTTGTTTAAATATTAGAAGTTTATTCGTCAGGCAAAGTTTGGATTTCCTGTTTATAAGAGGATACAAACATTTTATATATTTGTTACATTTGGCTTGAATGCCCTCAATGTGATCTTTAAAAGTTAATTTTTGGTCAAGTATTAATCCAAGATATTTCACTTGGTTTGACCAGGAAATTGGAACTCCGTTCATAGTGACTATGTGACTACTACTAGGTTTCAAAAACGAAGCTCTAGGCTTATGTGGAAATATTATAAGTTGAGTTTTGGAAGCGTTGGGAGAAATCTTCCATTTTTGTAAATAAGAAGAGAAAATATCTAAACTTTTCTGCAGTCTGCTGCAAATAACACGAAGACTTCTTCCTTTAGCGGAAATGCCTGTGTCATCAGCGAACAAAGATTTGTGGCAACCCTGAGGCAAATCAGGGAGGTCCGAAGTGAAAATGTTATACAATATAGGCCCAAGAATGCTACCCTGAGGAACTCCTGCTCTAACAGGTAGTCGATTAGATTTGAAATTTTGATAATTTACCTTCCGTCAGTTCCGTCAGTTTAATAAGTTTGAAGGTGGTTTTATAAAAAATCTGTATCCACTCTATTAAAAAATCTGTATTTTCTGTATTGACGATTTTTTTTTCTTAATTAATCATGTTTTGTTGTTTTACAAATACAGTGCATACAAAATAACCATAAAAAGTGCTTAACCACCTATTCGAGCTATCGTACTAACCATACGGGATATAATTGCGCCATTTGTGATATCGTCCGTACTTTTTTATAAGAGTGATATGAAGCCGTTTGAAAATGTATGGAGATTTTAGTTTCTATTCATTATCTTTCTGATAAGCAGTTTTAAATGCAAAAAAGTGCACGAGTTCATTACTATTTGATATTTTTAATGTAGATGAATACAATTAATTACATCATTTGTGTGGTAGTTACACCGAAAAGTCGAGAGATGTCGCCCCGCCAGTGCTGGTAAAATCATTTTTGCAGTATTGAGAATATCAGAAAATCCGCAATTTCTTACGAAATACATTTTCAATGCAAATAAAATGTTTACGAGTACTTGTATTTGTACCATTTTAATGTGCTTGGGCACTTTTCTTGTATTTAACATACATGCTTATATTGGAAATATTCAATTAATACTGTAAATCCCCATACAATCTCAAATCGTTTACTACCAGCTCCATATGCATCCCAAAGCGGTTGGTCCTGTGGTTGTGAATGCTGTCAAAAACACCATAACATGATTAATTGTCGATGGAAATTTGATAGGTTCCCGAGCAGAGGGTGAGAACAAAATGAAAACAAGAATTATGTTGTTTTCATTATTCCTGATAACTCAAATTGATTTCATTTTGATGGAGTTGATAGCTAACAGAACAAAAATGAGAGCTAAAAGATATGCGAAGAATATCAAAATTATAACATATATTAATATTAGTGAGAACTGCTTAATAACTTATTTTGATATAGATATTTTATTTATATTACAAATTTAGTTATCAACATGTTATTGCATGCATGCCAAAAAAACAAAATAAAAATACATCAAATTTTGATGTCATCATGAGTTATTAAAAGGCAGCTATATAAACGCACAGTGGAATCGATTAAATGTTCCATAAACTTTTTAATTTTTTTTATGTTAGAGGAGCATAGCGACGGGTAAGCTTCTTCTAGTCTTTTGAGCAAAATTGGATTTCGTTTTCTTTCATGTTCGCCTTTTTCCTTCTGTGAAGTTATATTTAGTAGAGAGTCGCGAATTTTGTGATATTCTACATACTGCAAAAACAGTTTTCCAACCACTGGAGGGGCAAAAACTCTCGGATATTTGATAAAACTACCACTCAAATTAAATGGTTAACTAATTTAGAGGTGAAAGGATAGTTATTAGGCAAAGAGGTGGAGATAAAATAGTTTTCGGTTGCAACTTTTTTGTGATATTTTATGAAAGGAGTCGACAAACAGATCTATTTTGTTAAATGGTTTATTAACGATATTTTGAATAACATTGATAGGAATTAATCTTAGCTTCTCACTAATTATGCAGTTTCAGTTGAAAAACCAAACTATCCTTGTAAAAGTTAAAAAGAACGTTAATGAGTTTATGTTATTCATGATAAATTGGTTGATTTGATATTTACATAACGATACTTTACCATTTACTTCATTTTATACATATCCTCTGTCAATCGATTTCTAGCTGCAACGGTGACTTCGACAACACCGCTTGGGGTCTTATGAGCCTTTGCATATTCTTTTGCAGCTAGAATACCTTTCATGGTGGATGTGTTTAGGCTATTCCTCAGCTAAGTTTTGTTAAGATTATATGTAGAAAAAATTTTCTCTACAGCTGCAGACGAATGTGGGAATGAAAGGAACGCTGGGATAACACATTTAAGGTTCTATTTACTTTGATGCATTTTTTAAAAATAAAAAGCAGTTTTTTTCGACGCCATATTTTAGATTGCAAAAAGCTCGCGTCATTTTGTGTAAAATATCAAAAGGAATCGAATAGTGCGAGCTTTTTGCAATCTGAAATAATGCGTCGGAAAAAACTGCTTTTGAAATTTTCCAAAAAGCATCAAAGTAAATTGAACCTTAAGAAGAGGAAACGCCAATTCACCACTAATACGACGAGTCGACAAAACTCTACTTCAGAACTCCGGTCCATCGATCAGTTCTCCATTTGTACTCCATTCACCGACTGTGTTCCGAGCTTCTCTAAACTCGTCGTCTATATTTTGAACTTCCTCGGCATCGTACAGTTCAGGAAACTGCTTAAGTAGCGGGTACATTGACGGATGAACTTTTTCCACTACATTTTTTGGATCGATTATGGCCAAGTTTATCAACACACCATTATTGAAATCAAAGCGCATAATGATTTGGTTCACGATAGAGATGAAGAAGTTCATCACATCCAAACGAATCTTGTGGAGATCAACCGCAGTAAGTAGCTCCTCGTCTGTGTATTTGTCAACCAGCATCTGAGCTTTCGTTCCCAAGTATAATTTTTCAAGTTCGATGTAGCTATGTGGAGCTAATTTAATGGAATCCAGCTTAACAATTTTCACATATTCAGGCTTCATGAAGCAGTCCAAAATAGTTTTCAGGAGACGACCCGATGCCTCATGTAGTTTGTAGATTTGGGGGTTCTCTGATTGGAAAACCTTGTTGAGGTTATTGATTTTCGGTAGTACGAATGCCATAAACTCCAGGTAAATGTGTGTGGAAGGATTTGTTAGAACGCTGTATATTTGATGAACCTTCTCAGCTTGTCGTGCATCTACGCTGGCATCCACAAAGCTGAAATATACTTTCAAAGCTTCGAATCTGTCTAATAATCTTTTAACCACTTGTTCTAACAAAAGCCAGCGAGTAATAGATGGGTGAAGCATTTTAATGGGTTTAAGCTCCATCAGGCTTTGTAGCTCTTGGAACTTGGCTGTTCTCAGCGGGTTGTTCACCATAAACGTGTAAATTTCTTTACATACCCAATCAACATCCTCTGGAATATGCTTACATGAATGAGACGCGCACAGCGCAAACGAATGGCACACACACTTTAAGATAAACAGGTGCGGACAATCCTTTTTCAAAAGTGAGGCTACGGATTTATTGCAACCCATCATGACGTTCGCTCCGTCAGCGCCAAATCCGATGAGGTTTTTTTTTGTAGGGAATTCCATCTTGTTCGAATTTATCGACTATCAATGTATAGATAGTGACAGCATCTGCTTCCACGAGCTCAAAAACATGGTAAAATATATCACGGATTGAAAAGTGGTCATACAATTCAAAACAGTATGTAAATTGGATGTTTGTTTTAAGAAAATTAATAAAAGTTCTTTCAGCTTCATGAGTTTTGGTAGAGTTTACTGGATTTATTTAAACTCCGTAAAAATTATATAACCTACATAAAACTTCATGAAATTATGTAACAGTCATGTAAATTGTGCAACAGTTCAAAAAAACAGTGCTGGATTTTTTTTTTACTTCAAGAATTTTCTGGAAGTCTGCCAAAACTGTAGAAGCTCAGTAAGCTTTGTTAAATTCCAGGGAATTCCGTAGCTAACTATAAATACTAAAGGAGTTCAATATACTACATTGAAATTCCAGGATCTTACTGAAAGATTTGGGATCTTAATTTAACCTAGTCGTTAAAGAAATTTCGTAAAGAAGTCTCAAGATTTCTCTTAAAGCCTAGTGAAGAACTGTATAAACATGATTATGGTAATTGGAAGATAAAAATGATTTGGCACTTTATGAAAATTGTTAATTTTTTCGAATCTCAGATTTTTTTTAATTTTTTTTTGCTGGAAAATGCTATCTTCGCCACTTACTGAATACTTTGGTGATAATATCTTTTTGAAATATTTTTTATGTATAAATAAATGTCAAAAACTTACTTGGTTCACAACAATCATCAGAATCAGAGCCACTTGCTTCTGATGTTGACCCTGATTCAGCATCGGGAGAAATTCCTGAAAAAATTTAAAGTTAAAATCCATGTCAATCGAAGCCAATGGATTCAAACAAAATAAATAACGCAACAAATTATGTTAACATTGAATTTGAGTTGAAGACAATGATCATTTTGTTTGAGGTTTCATGTAATGAAGTGTGGAGTACAGAGACCAGGCTTACCCAACAAACAATTTGAGTTGATCTACAGCTGAATAAGCCATTTTTTAGTTGAAGAAGCTTATTTTTGCCTGAATAAGCTCTTATTCAACATTCAATGTTTGTTGGGTATCTAATGCCGTGAACGCTAATAGTTTATAGGCAGGGTGATTAATCAATGCGATAGCGTCTTCAGTCACCATTTTTCATATGATAACGCAGACTTTATCGAGTATTGATCAACGGCCCTATTTTCAAGAAATATTTAATATAACTAACCTTCCTCCGACGTCATCGAGCAAGTGGCAATATCCGGATCACATTGTTTCGATTTGGAAATTTCTGAAAAATAATTGTGAGCTTTAATACTATCTGATATTCAGACTGCATATGGAACGTAGTAAGCAAACGCTAGGAAGTTTAAGAAAAAGTCACAATAATATAAATAAAGCTAACCTTGATCTGCTGACATCGTCTCCGCATTGCTAGCAACAACCGGATCATGTTTTGGCGTATTAGCACTGCAAATCACATCAAGAGAGCATTCTGCAAAATAAGAAAATCTATTTGAACCAATTGAAATTTACAGTCTGTAGTTGTAGTTGAAAATTGGGGTAACAGATTGGTTTAACTTTTGAAAGCTATAATAGGTACAAAAAACTAACCTTGTTCCGGCGCTGCTGTCTTCCGTACGAAAAAGGAAGAAATTGGCTTGGAACTGGAACTGAAGGCCACGTTTGGCATTTTTTCCTCGGCATTCTAAAAAATACAGCTGTCGATTTAATTTACACAGCACTTGCACTTTCGAGCGACCCAACAGAAATTTGAATGAAACGCGGGAAA
Source organism: Ochlerotatus camptorhynchus (assembly GCF_037179485.1). NCBI lineage: Eukaryota > Metazoa > Arthropoda > Insecta > Diptera > Culicidae > Ochlerotatus > Ochlerotatus camptorhynchus. Next base: position 275,922 of record NW_027040601.1, on the reverse strand, counting down.
CGAAACGGAAAAGCAAATTGTAGCACGTCGAACTGCTTCCATTCGCGAGCCGATTCATACAACGAAACTACCGCGACGGGCGTGACTGCGTTTTCCGTTGGAGGGAGTGAGAGAAGCATAAAAGAAACAGCAACGCCTCGAGCAGATCCCACTGCAAAAAATATGGTTTTTAGCACAACAATTAATTTTGGAGAGAAGGGGGTCGATGATAAAATCGAGCAGGTTATTTTGTTTTATAAATTTTGATTTTTTTTTTCTCAAGCATTTTATAAAAATCTGTATAAATCTGTATTGTAATTTAAAAATCTGTGATAAATCTGTATTCTGTATCGGGTCTGTATTAAGATTAAAAAATCTGTATAATACAGATAAATCTGTATAAATGGCAGCGCTGGTTTGAACTAATTTCATAATATAAAGTGGAAAATTAAACCTTTTTTTTCAATTTAGCAATCAAACCCAAATGCTTTTTCTATGTCTAGACGAGCAACTCCAGTTGAGTGGCCTTCAGATTTGTTTGAACGAATTAAATTGGTAACTCTTAAGAGTTGATGAGTAGTTGAATGCCCATGGCGAAATCCAAACTGCTCATCTGCGAAAACTGAGTTCGTATTGATGTGAAGCATCATTCTATTTAAAATTATCTTTTCAAAAAGTTTACTTATTGAAGAAAGCAAACTTATTGGACGGTAGCTAGAAGCTTCAGCTGGATTTTTATCCGGCTTCAAAATTGCAACAACTTTTGCATTTTTCTATTTATCAGGAAAGTATGCCAAATGGAAACATCTGTTAAATAATTTTACCAGGAAAGACAAGGTACTCTCTGGGAGTTTTTTTTTTCATGAGGATATAGGAAATTCCATCATCACCTGGAGCTTTCATATTATGAAACTTTTTAGTTATAGACCTTACTTCGTCCAAATCAGTCCCCCAGGAATCATCCAAAATATTTTCCCGAGAGAAAATATTCCGAAAATCCCGAGCAACCTGATTCTCAATAGGACTGGTAAGACCCAAACTGAAATTATGGGAACTCTCGAATTGCTTAGCAAGTTTCTGAGCTTTTTCCAAATTTGTTATCAAAATTTTACCACCTTCTTTAAGCGCTGGAATTGGCTTTTGAGGTTTTTTCAAAATTTTGTGAGTTTCCAAAAGGGTTTGCAACTCGGGTCGAATTTAGAAACATTATTTTCAAAAGTTTTGTTCCTCAGGGCAGAGAATCTCTATTTAATTTGTTTTTGTAAATCCCGCCAGATAGCTTTTATGGCAGGATCGCGTGTTCTTAGATATGGTCTCCTACGGACATTTTTGAGACGGATCAAGAGCTGAAGATCGTCGTCTATTATAATTGAATCGAATTTAACTTCGCATTTTGGTACTGAGGCAGCTCTTGCTTCAACTATAGAAGTAGTCAGAGATTCAAGAGCATAATTAATTTCATCTTTGGTTTGCAAAGGAATGTTTGGATCAAAGTTATATTCCATAAATGTTCGATATTGCTCCCAATCAGCTCTATGGTAATTGAAAGTAGAGCTGGTGGAATTACAAATTATTTCTTGGGATATTTTAAAAGTTACTGGAAGGTGATCAAAACCGAAGTCAGCATGGGTAACCAATTGGCTACAAAGTTGACATGAATCAGTTAAGACCAAATCAATAGTTGAGGTATTTCTTGCAGAAGAAAAGCATGTTGGACTGTTTGGATATTGAATAGTGTAATAACCTGCAGAACAATCATCAAACAGAATATTACCATTGGAATTGCTTTGAGCATTATTCCATGAGCGGTGTTTTGCATTAAAATCACCAATAATGAAGAATTTAGACCTATGACGGGTAACATTCTGAAGGTCACCCTTGAGAAAATTCTTTTGCTGGCCAACGCATTGGAATGGCAAATAGGCAGCTATAAACGTAAGTTGTCCAAATTTTGTTTCAACAGAAACTCCCGAAGTTTCAAAAACTTTGGTTTCAAATGAAGAAAGAATTTTATGTTTGATTCGTCTATGAACAATGATGGAAACGCCACCACAGGCGATCATTTCTGTAAATTAAATAATTTGAGTTCTTCTTAACCTTATGGTCAGGTTTAAGGAACGTTTCAGTTATAACTGCAATATGCACGTTATGAAATCTCAAAAATTTAAATAGCTCGTCTTCATTATCTTTAAGAGATCGAGCATTCCAATTTAAAATATTTAATGCTTTAAAATCCATTACTGAATTTGAAAGTCATAACAATATTATTTGCAAATTTTACTCCAGTTTGAATAGCATCAAACATGGAGTTAGATTTAAGCATATCAGAAATCAGGTCGATTAATGAATTCTGTAAAAAATCCATTTTAGGGGCAGTAATGCTTTCTAAGTCAAAATTGTCAAAATTTCCATTACGTTGGTTAGTATTTTGATTTATACCCGCTGCAATAGCAGCATAGGTAGCTCCATTAACTCGCTGAACATTGTTAGCAGCGAGGGGGGTAGGTATAGAAGAAAAATTTGAAGCAGGGGTGATATTTGTACCTACGAATGTAGAATTTGTTCCTCGCTGACCGTTTTTAACAGCAGAGGAATTTGTACCTGGTCGGAAACGTGGAGCGTTTCCTACCTGCCACTTCCAACGATATTGTTGGATCGCTTTGTGAGTCTTACATTCCCAAAAATTGGATTTGTGGTTTTCAACACAATTTGAACATTTAAATTTCTTAGGATATTCCTTCACAGGATAGTCGTCCTTTGCGTGAGAGGAATCACCACAATTCATGCATTTAGCTGGCATGTAGCAATTTTTAGTTCCGTGACCCCATCCCTGGCACTTACGGCACTGGGTGAGGTTTTAGAAATTTCCTCCAGTCTTCCTCAAGTGTTCCCACTTCACTCGGACTAAGGCCTAAAGGTTGATTAGTTCACTAGACTTGAAGTGAACTAAATAGAAATCCCGTTGCGCGAGTCGCCAGGACGGGATTTTATTTTCATTTTGATTACGTGGAGTGGTACAACTCCAAGTAATTTTGCCAGTTCACCTTTGATCTGATCCAGGGATTCACCACTGGGCAGTCCTTTCATGACAACCTTGAACACACGTTCAGTTTTGGTGTCGTAAGTAAAAAATTTGTGCTGCTTCTCAATAAGATACTTGAGAAGACGTTTGAATCCGTCCAAGGTTTCAGCAAATACACAACATTCATCCCGATGGCCAATTTGCAGTGAAAACTTGAATTTCACGAAGTTCAAAAGTTCCATGTGAAGAGCATGGAAATCGGAAGTGGTTATCACAATAGGGGGAATCTTTTCCTTTTGGCATTAGGCCGGGAAAGTTTACTTGAATTTTTCTTGAATGATGGATCATCCTCATCATCCGTGAGCAAATCAAATTGATTACTCTAATTAATTTCATCAGAAGGGGGATCAAGAGTTGCCCCTTTCTTTTGCATTTAGGCGGCATGGCGGCAGTAAATTTTTATCCAAATCGACTTCCAAGCAGATTACTAAAAGCAATTTTCCAAGTCGATATCCAAGAAGGATTACTTCGGGTAGGGTCCAAAGAAGGATCGATGAGGAATAAGTTTTGAACAAGGTAGGAATTTTACAGGTTGAGCACTGAAAAGTGCTGTTTAAATTTGTTTTAGCTTTAGGTAGTAGTCACACTTCCTTCAGCAAAAAGCAAATAGATCCGCACGGCAAGAGAGCACGATGCGGACTGAACCCGAGTTGTCATGAAGCTTTGGATACTACGTATGCCACATGATCCTTGAAGCTGAGCTTGAAGTCGATCAGTATTCCCAGATCCTTGAAGATCAGGATTGAGATCACGTTTCAAAGGTATGCCCGTCAGGGTGTAGTCATGGTGAAGAAGCGAACGCTTGCGGCCAAAGGAAATTACAGACCATTTCGAGACATTCAGTGACATGCAATTAATACGACACCACTCAACGAAGACTTCCAATTGTTGCTGCAAGAAAATGGCATCACTAGGTTCTTATATCACGAAGTAGAGTTTCAAGGCGTCCGCATACGATAGATTAAGGCATTTCAGGATGGTATTGACGTCATTCGTGTACAACAGAAACAGAAATGGCCCAAGATGGCTACCTTGGAGAAAGCCGGATGTCACGGGGAAGGATGAAGAAACATAGTCTTCAATCTTGACAGACATGTTTCGACCAGTAGAGCCAAGTAAGCAAACCATCGTGAACACCTATCCTGTCGTATTTAGCCAACGCAATGTCATTGTTCATTTTGTCAAATGCTGCGGAGAGGTCTGCTTAGATGGCATCTACTTGATGGCCACGTTCTACTTCATTAATGATGAACGAAGTGAACATACCTAAATTGGTCGTCGTGGAACGCTTAGGCATGAAGCCAGGCTGATCCGTCGAAATACAGCGTGCAAAACAGTCCTAGTTTGAAACAGTCCTTTTGCAGTCTTTCTTGTGGATTGGGAACACGAAAGACTCTTTCCAGCAAGCTGGGAAAACCCCAGACATCAAGGAGAGATTGAAAACGTTGACTAGAGGTGTTGCGAGAACAGTCAGGCAGCGTTTGAGGACTAACGACGGTATGCCATCTGGACTGGAACGCGTTGAAGTTTTTAGCTGCTTCCCGGATGAAATACCCATTTCGCTGGTGATAGAAAATGGATGGATGGAGAAGGTTGAGGGAGAGACGTTACTAGACGCAGCAATTACATCCTGAATTCTGAGTCGTCCGTCGTTGAAAACACTGCTGAATTGTGTGCGATTACAGGTACTCGGAAAAAAATCCGTTCCCGAAAACGGGAACGGACCGTGAACTAAAAATCACGGTCAGCTATCCAGAACAAAATTTTCTCAAATATACACCGTGAACTATGGTTCACGGCTGTGGTTCACGAATATGGGAACTCTTTTTTTCCCGTGTATCAAAGCGCTCGATTTGATTTATCGTCCTGCATGCGAAATTCTTTCGCATGGAATGATGGTCACCTCAAAACACTGCATATTTTCAGCACAAACCGGGCTACTTGTTGCAAAATTGGGCAACACTGGACTCAGCCAAGCCGGCTCGTACATAGCCTTATCAAAAAAATAGTTTATTCGCGGAATTTTGCATCTTTAAATTCAACCGCTGGTTGCAAAGGATTGTTTCGGACAGGCAGTTGGGGTCCCAACGTTATCTCCGAGGATCGAAGTTTGTCAGGAGCCACCAGGTCAGGTACTTATATCTGAATCGTACTGTGGTCATCGGCATCTATTCATACAACGAATAACAAAAGCCATCGCAACGTTTCAACATCAACCGGTTGGTCTCTGCATATACGTCTGTCAAACGGATCGTGTCAAACTAGAGTGAGATCAGATTTATAGTTGGTGCTATCGTTCCCAGAAGCTCCTTGTGTTGGTAGATTAATATGTTGTGGTCTGTCGATGGTATCGATTGCCCAGACACTTATTTACGAAATGTCCAATCTAGATGAAGAATATGTCTGCTCTATTTGTGAAAAAAGTGGGAATGACCTGTCACGGTTGATTGAGTGCCTTTATTGCAATAAAAGCTGCCACTTTCGCTGCAAGAAGATTTACGGAAACGCGATTTCTAAGGCAAGGAAAAAACCATTTTTCTGCTCTGTTGAATGCATTGATATGCACAGCCGCTCATGTCAGCCAAAACAATCAAATGATCTCGATGTTATTACCGAGTTGCGGTCGCTCAACCAGTCGATTCAGGAAATCAAGCAGGAGTCGTTGCAGTCTCGAGCTGCTTTTGAAGAAACTAGGGTTCAAATGGCTGCGCCGATGGCTACTCTGGTGGAAACAAACAAGCATATTGAGGAGTCTCAGGCTTTTCTGGCAAATCAGTTTGACACCTTACAGGCTGGTTTCAACATGTTCAAAGAGGAGCTATGTGGCTTGAAGGGAGATAACTCTAAGTTGTCTAAAGAAGTACAGGAGTGTCAAAACAGAAATCAACAACTTGTCTCCACTGTGTACGACCTAGAGCTCGAACTCGATAGAGTGAATTGTTTGCTGTTGGCGAAAAATGCAGTTATGTTGGGGGTTCCTGCGTTGGAAAATGAAAACACGTTGTGTGATGAACGCCGTTGGAGCTTCGTATAGTGCTGCTTGTATCGTGGATGCTAGACGTATTCATAGCAGGAATGATCGCGGTAATACAGCGCCAATCATCATACGGTTTGTCGACGAAAACACCAAGGAGGCTTTTTTCGAGAAGAAGCGAGCTCATGGAGTCCTGCTGGCGTCTGCTGTTTGTGAAGCTTTCATCGGGTCAACGAATCGGATCACTGTACGTGACGAAATAACATCCTTCGGGAAAGATCTTCTTCAAAAAACAAAAGATCTGCAGAACTCGTTAGACCTCAAATACGTGTAGATGGGAAGAGATGGCAAAATACTGGTGAAACGTCACGACGGCGCAAAAGTGGAGACAATTTCATCGCAGAAGGATTTCGAATCACTATCGAAAGCATCTCAGAAGCGGGCACTCAACTCATCCGGAAACAACTCAACACCGTCACCACAAGGACCATCACCAAAACGGTTCTTGGCTTAAATATAGCCTTAAATCAGTCCTAAACGTTTAAATTCCAAATTTGATAATAAGAACTATTATTTCAATACGGTTACTGATCTAAATAAAAACCTACCAATACAATCGGACCGTGTTTCGATTAGAGTCCTACAATTCAATATTATAGGCATGAATTCGCTTGAGAAATTTGATAACATTAAAGAATTTTTGGCAGTTTATTCTGGAGAAATTGACATTGTGGTAATTGGAGAGACTTCGGTGAAAGATGATCGTCGACAACTTTATAGCATTGATGGATACAAAAGCACTTTCTCTTGTCGTCCTGAATCTCTTGGTGGCGGTCTAGCTGTCTTTGTAAGACAGTCGTTGATATACGATGAAATTTTGAATGAACACATTTGTGGGTTCCACCACATTCACCTTCGCCTTGCTATGAACGGTTCACACTTCGATGTGCATGCCATGTACAGACCACCTTCATTCGACGTAGCACAGTATCTTTCAACTTTGGAGATGGTTTTAGCAGATGCAAGAAGCGGATCATCTTTTATTGTGGTTGGTGATGTCAATCTACCCGTTAATCAACCGAACAACAGACCAGTTGAGGAATATCTAAGTGCACTGCGTTGTTATATCTTCAAAGTAACGAATACATTTCCAACAAGATCGATCAGTAGCAATATTCTAGAGCATGTGGTTTGTTTTGAATCTCTGCTGAACAACGTAGTCAATGAAACATTTTTTTTTTCGATATTAGTGACCATTGTTTCGTGCTTTCCACGTTCCAAAATCCCAAAATTGTGAACAAGCGTGTTTTGGAGAAAGCTATAGTAAACCACGCAAAGTTACACGAAGATTTTGTTGACGCCACCAGATCTCTTCCAACTGGATCCGCAGAAGCAAAACTGCAGTATATCATTAACCTGTATCAGCAATTAAAAGAAAATTGCTCAAGGAAAATAACGGTGCAAGCAAAGATAAAAGGGTCGTGATGACCTTCGATCTGTGGAAAATGATTCAAATAAAAGATAAAATTTTATCCAGAAGCAGGAGACACCCTCTCGATACTTCCCTCCAGGAACAACTTGCCCATGTATCGAAAATGCTTCAGCGAACAAAAGAACAAGCCAAGAGATCATACTACAGTAACCTACTCCGTAATCCACATCCAAAAAACATGTGGAAAATCCTGGATCAAGTACTAGGTCGCACATTTGATGAGCAGCAACAAATTGAACTCGAGCATTGCGGTCGTAGCGTTAAGGATCCCAAAGATGTAGCTGAAATATTCAACGAATTTTTCAGTGGAATCGCCTCCAGCATCACAAGTCGTCGAGATATCACCAAGTTTGGAAGTTTGAGACCCACCAGGAACTCCTTTTTCATGAGACCCACAACGAAACAGGAAGTAATTGTGGAAATTAAAGAACTTGACAGCTCCAAGAGTTGTGGACCAGATGGTATTCCAGCAACATTCTTGAAAACCCACTACGATTTTTTTGCCGAATTATTAACGGATGTCTTCAACGAAATCATTGACACCGGACTTTATCCGGACTTCCTGAAAATTGCCCGAGTGATACCAATCCACAAATCTGGCTCAAAAAAGGATCCAAACAACTACAGGCCAATATCTGTTCTTTCGGTTTTCAACAAAGACTAGAACGGCTCATCGTTCGTAGACTGACCAAATTTCTTGAGGTCACCGATGCTCTTTATCATTACCAGTACGGATTCTGCGTTGGTTTAAATACTCTAACTGCAACTAGTAAGCTAGTCGACGACATTTATGGATAAGCGACGATGGACGATATGGACGATGGATAAGCGTAAAGTAGTAGGAGTTCTTTTTCTTGACCTAAAGAAAACGTTTGACACAATTGACCACGCTGTAATGCTGCAAAAACTCGATAATTACGGCATCAGGGGAACTGAAAACAGATTGATACAAAGTTATTTAGCTGGGAGAAAACAGTCTGTTTCTGTACATAAAACTACCAGTGCATATAGACATATGTCAGTCGGAGTACCGCAGGGTAGCAATCTTGGCCCGCTTTTATTTCTGCTCTACATAAATGATTTGCCGTACCTACGTTTGCACGGAAAACCACGTCTTTTTGCCGATGACACCTCAATAACGTACATCGGAACCGATGCCAATCAAATTGTGGATCTCATGAAACAGGATTTGGAGAAACTTGAGGACTTCTTCTCCGAAAACTTGCTATCGCTGAACCTCGCCAAGACCAAATACATAATATTCCATTCGCCTCGCCTAACTGTTTCAAGAAGTCACGAACTTGTCGTGAACTCGACGAAGATCGACGAAGTGGATAGTTTCAAGTACCTGGGACTAACACTTGACTCTACACTATCTTGGAGTAACCATATCAACACGCTGCAGAAGGCCATCACTACTACATGTGGAGTGCTGTGGAAAGTGTCCAAGTTTCTGCCTTCAACTGCTTTACCACGCCTTCGTGCAATCGAGAATTTGCTACCTAGTTTCAATATGGGGTGCTGCGAGTAAAACCGAACTTAAAACAATCCAGACGACTCAAAATAGATGTCTGAAAGTTATCTACAAGAAACCGTGGCTGTATCCAACAGTAGACTTGTACACTGAAGCAGCTTTCTCAATATTACCTGTTGCGGCCTTGCGTGACTTACAAACCTTGGTACAAATCCAGAATCTCCTACACAATCCGTCAGCTCTTCACAACCAGTCTTTTCCACGTACGTCCCACCGCTATGAAACAAGAAATCCCCCAGCACTTATCATTAGTCGTCCAAACACCGAGTCCGGAAAGATGTCTTACAGTTACTATGGTAGAACAAAATACAACACGCTACCTATTTCTCTACGATCGGAACGAAATCCACAGCGATACAAACATCATGTGACTTTATGGATTAAAAATCATATTGCAAACTACATAATTTAGACCGATGTGTACCAGTGTAATATCGTTCACTGCTGCTTTATGCTCCCTTCAAAGAGATCACTCTCACTGGGAGCTTCTACTCCAAACTACCGTTACGCTGTTTACTAATTCCATGAAAATCATTTTCTTTTCTTCCGCCTCCCACCGCTTAGCAAAACCGCCACCAACCATACCGCCACCCAACATACCGCCACCCACCGCACCACCAACCATCAACGACCACCGCTGCCTCGACTAAAACAAAAACTGACAATGTTGTGAAACAAAGCTTTTGTAATGTTAATTTTGAACAGAAGAGTAGGTTTTGTGCCTGTTGGAGGAATTATCTCGAAAGGAGAAAACCTCCAGTGGGCTTTCCTACTGCACACAAAAAAAAAAGAATAAAGAATAAAGAATAAAAAAAATAATAAAAAAATCAAAATTTTGCTGCTATTCTGTGGCACTTTAAAATGTATGCAGTAAACTCCTAATTTGCGCTGTCCGGTTTTTTTCCTCCTACGAATCCAAATGATATCAAAAGTTGATGCAATTCCCAACAAACAATTCAGAGTCACAAATAAGCATATAGATTGAATAAATGCTGTATAACAGTGTACAATGCTGAATAAAACGGGTTGTCGATTTATGTGCTGAAAAACCTCATTGAGATCGATAGATGCGCCTTTATTCCGCTGTTTGCTCTGATTTGAATAATATTCTTATTAAAAGACATACAAACGATGACTGTCTTCCTGATTCAACACCAAAAGTTTGATCTTATAACATACTGAATAAGCGTAATTTGCACATACATTGACGCTTGAATTCGACTGTTTTAAATTGGTTTAATAGCATGCTTTATTATACGTCTAATAATTGTTTTATCTTATACCACTATGTGTCCATGTTTTAATTTCATGCTTTACAAACGGCGTATTCATTCATTATTCCACAACACTGCTTCAGGCTAACAACCAAACGAAATTGGTAGCATAGTGGTTACCGTTTCCACTTTTCAAGTAGAATGTCGTGAGTTCAATCCCAATCAACCTTTTTTTTTTGATTAATTTTCATCGCCAAATTAATTAAATTCGTAATCATAGATCATATCACTCACAACAACCAATTCATTTATCTATCAAAAAGAATAGCATCCTTTCCACTGAAATTAGAGAGATGGAGAGGTAACGTTCGTCTTATGTTAAACAACTATGAATGAATTAATCATTCTCACATCTCCTTGAACTAGCTACAGTTACGGCTAGGAGCAGGCATGGAAAATCATTTGCACTCATTTCGTGCATTCATTTACATTCATTTGCCTCTAACTTTTTTCATCAACAGCATTCCGCAAAATGATGTGTGAAGCTTTTGTAGGTTTTGTTAGAGGCAAATGAATGTAAATGAATGTATGAAATGAATGCAAATGATTTTCCATGCCTGGCTAGGAGTGCTGATAGGTTTTCAGATTCAAGCTTTTATTACTTATTTAGCTGCCCATATGCAGATGGCAAGGCAAGCGGCTGAAGATAGGAAGGTCATGGTTTGAATTCCATCTAACGACATGTGTGTATGTATGTATGTAATAAATTTTCTAGGATCTATGTGGGTGCGTGCTTCGACAGAAATAATGACAGAACAATCACTAATGAGAACAACAACCCTGCTCTGTCCCGTTCTTATTTTTGGATAATTATCCCGTAGTTGAATAATCGTTTGATAAATGTATAATAGTGTCTAATTAAACATGATAATCAAGCGTTTATACCATCGCTGTTAAAGGAAGTAATGATGTCTAGTTAAACGCTGAATAATCAAAAATTTGATCGAATATGCTCTGTTACAACTTTTGTAAGTCGAATAAAAGCTTCTCGACATACCTTATTCAACACCAAATATTTCGATGTTGTAGTTAAATAAATTCTCCAGATTTGTGTGAACAAAGCCTGAACAGAAGTTTTTATTAAAAATAGTACAAGTATTTCAGTTAGAGTGTAGACAAGATAGACAGCACCACGCTTCGCGTTTACTAAAGCTTTTATCGTTGATATCTAACGTCTCGGATCAGCTAATATTATCAAATCACTTCGATTCGACTGCAGATATATCTCGAGCATCGGGGAGAAATTTCAATATACGGCTATCCCGTCGAAAGCGAATTATTTTAGAATAAATCGGTCGTGAAAATCGGTTCCACTTGGAAAGCAAACCAAGTGTACGACGTATCGTGACCGTATCACATGACCTACAGTGGTAGTGGTTTGTCCGACAACTCGACCAGTCTCAAACGTCTAGTGTGTAGCACAACCATTTGGCGAGCTACAACCACAGAACACTCCTATAAGTGAGACTGTGTAAGAAAACTGCTATCAATAGAGTGTTGTTTTTCGAAGTGGCGAGAGTATCGCTCGATACATGTGAAAAGAGCGACCACAACTAAACTCGATAGTTTGCCTCTGAACTGGAAAACAGATATCCATAGGGGTAGGTAACAGGTGACTGTTACCACTTATTGTTTTTCAAATCCTCGCCTGATCGTGATTAAGGTGGGGAACACAGGCACATCCAAGTTAGGAGATGGCTGCCTCCAGTAGTGGAGGCAACTCGGGAAAGCACCCCGGGCCTCTTCTACCACCCTTCATGGACCCAAGGAACGAGTTTGGTCAACTAACCATCCTACAAATGACGAGAAAAGACAGGGAAATTTTATCAGAAAATCCCTTCATAATTGGCAAAATCATCGAAGCAGCTGCTGGTGGTCCGATATAATCGGCTACTAGCGAAGCAAAATGCACACAGTACACTCTGCGAGTCAGAAATCCGGCACAAGTTGAGAAACTGCTAGCTCTGACTAAACTGGATGAAAAGACAGAAGTTTGTGTCACGTACCACGCCAAGCTGAACTCATGTAAGATCGTTATATCATCCTACGACCTGATTCGCATGACGGAATCGGAAATCGAGTCGCATCTAGCTGATCAAGGAGTCTCACATGTCAAACGAATCTCCCGAAAAGTAAACGGTTCGAACGTCAACACTCCAGTTCTCATACTCACATTTGGGAAAACAACTTACCCCAAGCACGTGAAAGTAGGAGTATTACGTGTGGCTACGCGACCCTTCTACCCAAATCCAATGCAATGTTACGGTTGCTTCGTATACGGACACACCCGTTCAAGATGCCCTGGACCCCAACGCTGCTACAATTGCAGCAATGAACACCAAGACGAAAACTGCGAAATGATTCCTCGTTGTATTAACTGCAACGGTGACCACAGATCTACCTTCAGGAAATGGCCAGTTTACCAAAAGGAATTCCAAGTAGTAAAAATCAAGGTTGATCATAACATTTCGTATCCTGAAGAACAAAAACGAGCAGGGGGTTCCAGTTACGCTCATACGGTCGCACAATCACGTCTTGAAAACGTAAAACTCGAGGCTCTACAGGAATCATTGAAACAAAAAGACGAAAAAATCGCAAAATTGGAAGCATTAATCGAATCAAATAAGAAAAAAAGATGAACAAATTGTTCAGCTCATTGCAGGATTGAGACAAAAATCCGATGAAGTTGAAAAACTCACACAAAAAGTACACAACCTGAAGGCATACGTCTCCAATCACATCCTCAAACAACAGGCAAACAAACCGAATGAGCAATTGGATCAGAAGCAACAACGTTCGAACGCAGATCATAACGAACGGAACAATAACAGAGATACTGGCACGAAACGCAAGAACAAAAAAGGACGAGATGAAAACAACGCAAGACATCAAAGCAATTCTGTGGATTATAAAAGCCCTCCTCCAAAAAAGCCATCCACCGAAGCAAACCCGAATGAAACTGACGCAATGGACCTTGATGATATCTTTCGGATATCGGACAACGAATAGGAAGACCCTAGTCATGTAACCCCATACAAGCTTACTATGAGTTACTCACCAACATACAACAATAATACCAACTTACCACTCACCGCAATCATCATCAAACCACTCAACATATACAGAAAAAGGAGATCTCTGGCCCTTACTGCTGTACAAAAAAAAAACGAACCATGACCACCAAGATGACGACACATCGACGACTTCTCATACCAACAACGGAAAAGGGTCCGTAAACCCCAAGCCCTTTCCTACGCTGACCCTGATATAATATAATATCTCCATACAAAGCACAATACCTCCCACCACACTTCTTCCTTCAGCAACTATCAACAACAACGATAAAGGCAACGCTCTACCCAACAGTTCTACGAACAAAGAAGCAGCAAAACAAGCTCGTGATACCAATCGCGAATCACGCGTAACACAGAAAGAGAGGTGTAAGGAGACACCCATCATCCGGTGCCGAACCGTAAAAACGAATCCACCAAATGCTCACCGAAACGACGACCCAACTACCGTTCAACAAAACAACAACGGAAAGGGGTTCGTAAACCCCATGCCCTTCCCTGCGCTGACCCTGCCCAGAGACGTTCCACATATTCGTGACGATCCTTTGACGGCAGTCAAGTAGACATAACGTTCCACCCCAAAGCACAATACCTTCCACCACACTTCTCTCTTCAGCATCAATGAACATCGATGACTTCGGCCATGCATCACCAATCAGTCCAAGGAACGATGACGAATGCAGACCAAAACCAGCACCCACATCGAATAATCTAAATACAACGAACCCCTTACACGAAAAGACCATTGCAATACAATGGAACGTCAACGGTGTACGAGAAAGATATGCAGAACTTCAGTTAATCACGAACGAATCCCATCCAGCAGTCATAGCGTTGCAAGAAACTCGACTCACCAAAACGGAGATCCTCAAACGCTTCCACCACGCTGAATATCAATGGAAAATCCGTCCTGGCCCGTTGAGTAGATCCCAAAACGGAGTTGGCCTCGCAGTCCACAATAACGCTTTCCGCAACTTTCTAAACTTGAATACTTTTCTGCAATCTGTGGCAGCCGAATTCAACTTTCCTATCAGAGCAACTTATGTAAGCATTTATATCCCATGTCATACACAACCTCAGGAACTGAAGGGAAAACTAAGCCTCTTAATTCAGGAAATTCCCCATCCTTACATACTACTCGGTGATTTCAACGCTCACAACCCAGCGTGGGGTAGCTGCAAAACAGATGCCAAAGGAAAAATCATTGAGGATTTCATCACCGAAAACAACCTTGTACTTCTAAACTCAGGTGACCACACCAGATTGGACCCTAGAACCGGATCTACGTCTGCCATAGACCTATCTATTGCATCTTATGAGCTAGTACGACAGCTTGAGTGGAAGGTGGATAACGATACGCGAACAAGCGATCACTTTCCGATAATAATTTCGTCCCACCAAACAACCCCAGAACCTCACCGTCGAAAACTCTGGCTCCACAAAAATGCTGACTGGGAAGAATTTGAAAATTCTATCACCGAACTTATCCCACGTAACAGCTCACTCTCTGTCGAAGAATTCAGTGAAGCTATTGTCAAGGCAGCTTCGCTTAGCATCCCAAAATCATCTGATAGGATTGGATCCAAAGCTGTTCCATGGTGGAGTAACGAAGTTAAAGAAGCGATCGGTAAACGTAGGAAAGCGCTGCGCAGACTAAAACGGTTAAACGACGGAGATCCACTTAAAGAACACCCCCCTCGTGGAATTTCAAAAGGCACGAAACGAATCAAGGAGAATCGTGACGAACGCAAAGAAATCATCATGGGATTCTTTTGTAGCTTCATTCAACCCCCACACTCCCAGCAGCGAAATGTGGCGTAGAGTACATGCTTTTTGTGGTAAAACATCACCAAGATGTAGGGTGCTTAAAGTTAACGGAGATACCATCGAGGAGCCCACTCTTATTGCTGAGAATCTAGCAGAAATCTTCGAAAAAGTTTCACAAACAACCAACACTAACTCGTTTCAACCTAACAAACCATCGATTTTCGACGACTCTCATGAAACAGAGGACGAATATAACAAGGACTTCACAATCGAAGAACTCATGTGGGCTTTAGACAGAGGAGGTAGCGAATCCGTAGGCATCGACAACATCAGTTACCCTATGCTCCGTCGACTTCCCTTCAGGGTGAAAGCTCAGCTCCTCGAAACAATAAATGGCATCTGAAGATCCGGCTCGTTACCCCCCGGCTCGATACCAAAACCCGGCAAAGATCCTAAAGTTCTTGGAAATCAAAGACCAATCACTCTACTAAGCTGCTTCAGCAAAACGGTAGAACGAATGGTTAACCGTCGGTTACTCGACACACTCGAACAACGTCATCTTCTGAACAAGCACCAATTCGCCTTTCGCAGAGGACGAGGTGTCGACACATACCTGGCAATCCTGGAAAACAAAATCCGGGAGCCCATAGAAGGTGGAGAGCATTGTGAGATACTAATGGCGGATATCGCAAAGGCATATGATACCGCAGACAGAGAAACAATCAACACTAGATTAACAGCATGGGGCCTTCACGGACGAATGATCAAATTCGTGAAAAATTTCCTATCTGACCGGTACTTTCGTGTTGTAGTAGGAGACACTCTCTCCTCTCGTAAAGTACGAACCAATGGCGTACCACAAGGCTCGATTCTAGCAGTTACACTATTCCTGGTTTTAATGGAAAGCATTAATGAGCGAATTCCCGCAGAAATCGAAATCCTAGTCTACGCCGACGACGTAATTCTTATAGTAACCGACCTTGATCCTAAAAAAGTCAGGAAGAAATCTAAAAAAGCTGCCAGAATTCTGGAAACATGGAGCACACACGTTGGCCTTACTATTTCAGCGGAAAAATCGAGCCTCATGCATATCTGCAGAAAGCGCAAACACCCAGAAACCCTCGAAGTAAAAATCAACAACATACCAATACCAATCGTACAATCGGCAAGGATACTTGGTATTCATCTGGACAAAAACTTCAGCTTCAAAAAACACTCTTCTGAAGTTCGCAATAAATGCCAAACAACGATCAATCTCCTCAAGACTATTGGAAACCGAAGGGAAGGTGGAGCAAGGACAACTCTTTTCAAGGTTCTTAAAACTGTTCTGATTCCAAAAAATTTCTTTGGAATAGGTCTCGTCAGCGGTGGCAGCGTGTCGAATCCTAAAAATCTACAACCCTTATACAACGCGGGTGTCAGAGAATCCAGCGGTGCTTTTCGTTCCAGCCCTGTTGAATCGATAATGGTCCAGTCAGGACAGCTTCTTTTCTCATATCTTTGGGTTCAACATATGACTACAAAAGCCATCCGTCTGTTACAGATGGGCGGTATTTTATTCGGATACGAAATGTCATGGTCAAATGAAAATTCAGGTTGCAGCTTTCCTTCAGTGCGAAGAGCAAGTCTTGCCTATGAAAAACTTACTGGTGAAGTTTTGCCTGAAATAACTCCCTTAAAGAGAGCTGGTAGAAGGTTTTGGAATTCACGAATACCTCGAGTAGATTGGACCCTTAAAAAGCGATATAAAGTAGGGGATCCGCCTGTGATAAAGGGTGTCCACGATGAAATTGCCACACTATGAAATTGCTCTAACTTTTTAACCGTTGGGTAGAATTTAATGAAAATTTGGGTGGATTTAGTTCATAGTGCATTATTTACATCCGCAAGTTTTAAAGTCCTGTGATTAAAACTCGCGGAAATGGAGTCGAAAGAACAGCTCGTGCGTGATAAAATCTTGCGCATTCATCACGAGAACAAGGATCTCTCGCATCGTTCCATCGCTAAAACGTTGGGAATCGCGAATTCCACGGTGTCGCGAGTGATTAAGCGGTTCGAGGAACGGTTGACCACCGATCGGAAGCCCAGAAGTGAAGGAAAAAGTATTCCGTACAACACCAAAAATCACAACCGCGTAGTTGGGGCCTTCAACCGAAATCCGAACGCCTCCGTTAGGGATGTGGCTAAGAAGCTGCACCTAAGCCGAAGTTTTGTCCAGAAGGCCAAAACTAAGGCTGGGCTTCGAACGTTCAAGGTACAAAAGGCCCCTAATCGCGACGAGAAGCAGAACAAGTCCGCCAAAACCCGTGCCAGGAAGTTGTACCTCAACATGCTGACGAAAGTTGAATGCTGCATCATGGACGACGAAACATATGTGAAGGCCGACTTCAAACAGATCCCCGGCAACCTGTTTTTCACGGCCAATGATAAGTTCAGCGTTCCGGAGCATGTCCGCACTCAGAAGATGTCCAAATTTGCGAAGAAACTCCTGGTTTGGCAAGCCATCTGCACGTGCGGGAAGCGGAGTGCACCTTTCGTGACCCAGGACACGATTAACGGACAGGTGTACATAAAAGAGTGCCTCCAGAAGCGGCTGCTTCCTCTCCTGAAGGCCCACAACGTCCCAACAATCTTCTGGCCGGATTTGGCCTCATGCCACTACTCCAAGGACGTGCTGAAGTGGTATGCGGACAATAAGGTCAATTTCGTGCCGAAAATGTTCAACCCTCCCAACACTCCGGAGCTCCACCCCATCGAGAAGTACTGGGCGATTATGAAGCAGCACCTTCTTAAACGACCTAAGGTAGTGAAGACAGTCGAGGAACTGAAGAAAGTATGGGTTTACATGCAAAAAACGGTTGATTCACAGGTTGTGCAGAATCTTATGGCCGGGGTTAAGGCCAAGGTGCGGGCATTTGCGTATGGACTGTAAATAAAATACGAGTAAAATGGTAAAATGAAGTTTAATAGTTATTTCTCAATCCCTGAAAATTTGATGGCAATCGGATGAAAACTCGAATTTTGCGAATCAATTTTGTGTGTGGCAATTTCATCGTGGACACCCTTTAGCACAACAAATATATCTCGATCTGTGCCAACATAAATATCTATTCCATAGACGTTTGTTCACGGATGGCTCTGTGGACTCCGGAAGGGTTGGTTTCGGGATATTCTCTGAAACACAAGAAGCTCACTTCCAACTACCTGCGATATGCTCCATTTTTTTCAGCTGAAGCCATGGCCATCCTCTACGCTACAACCAATTTTGTCAAGACAAACTAAGCCACCGTAATCTACACTGATTCTGCCAGCGTATTGGAAGCATTAGAGAAAGGACTATCACGACACCCGTGGATCCAATCTATTGAAATGGAAGCAGAAAGCAAAAACATCGACTTCTGTTGGATCCCGGGCCACGGCCGGTGAAGACGTAGTAAGACGATGTAAACAACAAGTTCGACATCAATGGGAGGTCCAATGGAATAACAGCAGTAATTTTCTTCGAATTTGTACACCATCTACACGGAGCAGCGAGCTCTCACTCGTTTGAGAATCGGTCACACACGCTTAACACATCAGCACCTCTTCAACAAAGAAAGCAACATGTGCCAGGCATGCGGTGAACCATTAAACGTTCGTCACCTCCTGGTTGATTGCAGGAAGTATGATCAACAACGGCAAGAGTGTCACCTAAAGGACAATGTTACTGAAATATTATATTGTGACAGAATATAAGAATCCAAACTTATGAAATTCTTACGGAAAACAATTTTGATCAACCAGATTTAAAAGTTACTAAGTTAGGCAAAACTTGAATGAACTATCGTCTTAGAACACTATGTAACAACTTTTTATTTATTTTTTTATTCCTTGAAATACATTTACAGGGATGAATGACTTCACAAGCAGTTAAAATTCCTTTCCAAAAAAAAAAAAAAAAAAAAGTACAAGTATTATTAAGCATGAAGTGGAATAAAATCGTCAAGAAGTCGTTTCTTCAATAGGCAATTGTTTGTTGGGTTGGTTCCAATCAATTAGAGAAAGTGTAATGAAAAAACATGGTACATACATGCTTCTTCTCAGTTTACAGGAAGAGTTCCGCCATAAATACAGAAAACAGGGTTGTAAACATCTCACAGCTGGCAGCTTACAATGACATTTCAGGATTAATCGTTGTGTGACAGGTCATTGCATAGAATATCGACGAAAAATATCTACTTTTTAAAATGGAAACGTTAGTGTATTTTTGCTGTGTGAAGCAAGGTGATGAATTTGTTAAATCTAGCTATATAGTTATACATACTAATATAGTAAATAGTTAACGATAAACAAAGACATAAACTCAGAAGTGCTAAGAAATCATAGAATCAGGTTATAAATATATTAATAGAATTGACTGCACCCTTAATTCCCTTTCTCATTTTACAGCTGGTATATTCAATTTGACATATCGATGTCTTTCAATACCACTTGAAATCACTGAAATGGGGTCGATTTTTGATGATCGTATTCCACATATGTTATGTGACGGAACATAAGTTGAGAGCTCACTTCCCGCAAAAAAAAATCCTTTCCCATATTCGTGAACGAGAGCCGTAAACTATAGTTCACGGTGTACATTTCCTTCTACGCGCGAATATAATAATAATAATAAGAAGACATCCCTCCCTGAACTTGTAGACACTTATTTTTTAATCAGACTAAAACATTTAAATCCTTTTCAAAACGTCTTGAATTCAGTCTTCATTTATCCAATTTAGCATTACCATTATCCGAAACATCAGCAAAGCAATCTGGTGATGAATAGCGCAGCGCCAAAACAGCATTACACGATACACGTAGCTAAATTCAATTTTAGACTGAAATTTAAAAACCCTTCAAACAGACGAAAAACAAAACATCCCCTCCGCTTTCCTAGTAGCAGCTTGTATCCACCAGGTCCGGGGAAAAAACATCCCATCTGGAATCAGTTTAGGCCGGATGTATGGACTGTAGTTCGGGAGCCACACATATTCAGCCACAACCAGCAGCAGCAGCAGCCCGCCTCAGTCGAGTCAGTCAGTCTGTGGAAGGCGAAGTTGGCAGCAAAGAATTTCCACTCTGCCATGATGAAATTTTTCACAGGCCTTTCCCATATGGCAATCCCCGGGCTGGCACGCTGGCCGGGCCATCTGTGTTTGGGCTGTGGATGAGGAGCGTTCCTTTTGCCGAAATTTGTACCGTAATTGGATTTTCGTCTTTCGAAGAAAACTTGGATTTCGACATCACCGCTGTTGTCGTTGCTGGTCGGCTGGGAACACGGATAGGAACGAGGAAGGAACGGCTCGTCCTCGTCCCTAGCCGGGAACGAGGTCGGAGGTCAAATGTCGAATAAACTTCCTTCTGGCCTCTCCCCGGTTGATGTTGTTGTATCATATTTCTGCTTTCGGTGTTCGGTGTGGCTGCCTGTACCGAAGGAGGCAAACAGGCTGAACTTTGATCCTTAATTTAATCGTTGTACATGCTATGATTAAAGCATTATTTGCCAAACGGCAGACAATGAGGACTGATCCGTGCGGCAGACGAAAAAAAAGGAACAGTAAGGCAGATTCTTGCATGCATGGGAGATGAAAAGGCTAATTTAGTCGTCGTCAGAATGTTATGGTGAATTAGGTTAAGGAAATTGCCATGCAGATCGAGTGAGGGATTTCGTTTGATGAGGATACCCATAAGAGAGAGAGAGAGAGATGGGAAGCTAAGCGGAAATCCCGGACGGGCACATTATTCATCAGACAATTCTTTTCGCTCGTTGTAACTCCAATGTGCATGGACGAATACGCCGCGCCATGTTTTACGTCGTTGACGGTGGCAATAAGGACTTAAATGTAATTGCCTTTAGTTCGCTTTCACGATTCAATTAGCCGGCCTTGCTGCTGCTGTCGTTGGCTGCTTGGCTGACTGGTACCAAGTAGCAAGCCAAATAGCCTTAATTAAAATTAAATTAGCAACTTTCAGTCTACAGAAGCGGTGGGTTCTGGCCGGCGCTGAGGCAAGCCAAGTTGGTTGGATGGAATTATCTGGTTCCCTCTTCACAGTTGTTTGGTACTGCTGCACCGGCCGTGGGTTTCTGGATCTGAATGGAGAATTTTTCGGATTTTCTTCCATAAAGCACGCTTAATTATGGTGATGAATTGTGGTACAAGGGCTAAACGAGTGCACGTTAATGGTTCTTCAGATATTTCATTTGCCCAGATTCACAACGTAAATACTTGAAGTTATTCACAATAAATGACGGAAAATATGAAGGGAAACATGTTGCGGACCTGTTCCAGGCCAATTAGCTTAAACATGAATAATTTTTGATTCGACCATCTCCGATTTGCATTAAACTTTGCATAATTGATTGATATGGACAATCAAACACATTTTTGCAAAAAGTTGGCCATTTTGGATCATGAACTTTTTCATAAAATGTCGTTTTTTACATTTTTTTTTTAATAAATTGTAGCACGAGAACGTCACCTCTGTTCTTAATGACGTCTGTAACCACTTTCCAACACCAATTACTCGTGACACAACGGCTTCAGTTCATCAGTACACAGTCTCGAAGACATAGAGTCAGCCCCTCACCAGCCTAATCAACTTGCATCCAACGCCGAAATCAGAACCGATAACTCCGGTATAACCATAAACTCTACCATGGGCTAAATTTCATAACATTTTGAGACCCTCCAGACGGTTTAGTCCAAAAAAAAAAATGTATAAGTAAGTCAGTTTGTATTCTTTCATTGATCGATTTTGTAATGGTTATAATTCTCGGAGACAGTCTCCTATTCCCGTGATGTCATCTTAGGTGTAGCTTCTGCAGCATTTCAATTCAGACGTTGGATGCCAATCAGATGCTGTTTGAGCCACACCTTCATAGCGCACAGTGGTCCATATTTTGACAAAGCTGGCGGAAACCCAATTTAAAAAAAAACTACAAATCATCGCATTACCTGCAAACCATGTTTCTTCATCAGATTCTTGCTGCAGATTGATCAGATTTCATGTTTTATTTCATGTTTAACACCCAATTATACTTAGTAAACCTGTTGAAAGTATGAGTTGATGCGGATTTTTGAATGACCTAGTTTAAAGCGTCATAGATCATAAAGCTTGCTTCAGATAGAATTGGAACAAAAACAATTGCCTGTATTTCAGTTATTTATTATTGAATTCAAGATCTTTTTTCATACAAATGTAGCGTTTTCTTCATACTTTTAAGAAAAAATACGGGTAAAACTATTCGTCACGGTTTCGAAGGAATTTTCGATTTTTTCCTGTAACACGGCTCATTAGGCGGCGCACACCTTCTTCGTCCATCGTTTTAGCTATCTTATTCCACCAGGTCTTCATCTGATTGATGTCTTTGACAACCTTTCCCTTTGCCTTGAGTCTCCTCTTCATGATTGCCCAGTATTTCTCAATAGGGCGGAACTGGGGGCAGTTGGGTGGGTTAAGGTTTTTCGGAACAAACTAGACCCCTTTCTCTGCATACCATTCTTGAACGACTTTGCTGTAATGACAGCTTGCAAAATCTGGCCAAAATATTACGGGATGGTCGTGGGATCGAAAATTCGTTTTTGGAGACACTCTTTTTGGTATAGTTCCGACGTCATTGTCTTATTTGTAACGAAAATTTTCGTTTTTTTTTTGCCACAGCTGCAAATGCCCTGCCAAATCATAAATTTTCGTGCAAATTTGTCGGCAAAAACAAATTTAAATTTGGCTGGAACATCCCCCCGAGCCGTTGCCAAGTAAACTTTTTGACCTGGGATTTGCCCGAAGTCTGCCTTGACATAGGTTTCATCGTCCATCAGAAGACACCCGTCGAAGTTGGTCAGCACCTGGTCGTATAGCTTCCGTGCACGGATTTTGGCCACACTATTCTGTTTTATGGTCCGATTTGGCTGTTTGCTAGCTCGATACGACTTGATTCCTTCCCGGAGTCGAGTTCTCCTCACGGTACTATGGGCAGCACCGAAATTTATGGCCAAATCACGGTCCGACAGATTGGGATTCCTCTTAATCGTCTTCAAAATCTTACCACGCAGTTTCCGGTCGACAGTTCCACTCCGACGATTGGCTTGAGGCTTCCGAATCGTCGTCAATGTTTCCTTATACCGTTTGATAACGCGCCATACGGTATTTCTGGGCAATTTCAGCTGTTTAGCTAGCCTAGATGCAGACCACAATGGATTTTCCAAATAACTGTGCACAATTTTTTCCCTTCTTTCGGCTTCCATGTTGATTGTTTACAAAGTACAGTCGATTTGCGGAATGTCAAAAATACATACGTGAGGCTGACAAAATTCCCGACACGTGGGCGCCAAGAACTTCCAAATCCGTCCACCAGGAGCACCACAATATGACAAAAGTTTGTTCCAATTCTAAATGAAGCAAGCTTTATGAGTTTAAAACGCTGTACGATAACGATAATCATCCAAATATCAAACCATTCTTTTAAAAATATGTAGATTTAGATTTTCCATTGATCACAATATTTCTGTTGAGTCAATGTTTAGTGAAAACGTGCATTGGAAGATGAGTGAATGAAAATATATAGATATTTGTATTAAAATAGCTGTACAAACAATGCGCCACCTTGGTCCGTGAGGAGTTTCATATCAAAATGTTTGTAAACATATATAGAAACGGTCTGTGAAGGTTCTAGTTGCTAATACTTGCTAGTAATCTGATCCGGTGCATTTGAAGTCATGGATGTTATTCACCGCATCCAACAATATTGCATACACTGATAAATTAAACTATTCCCATTTTGCCTAAAATTTAATCAATTGAACTCAGTTTAATTAAATCGAATGATTAAAAATTAATGCTCTCCTTCTAAAAAATAATCATCTGAAATTAAACCCAGTTTAATCACGGTTGATTTGATTGAGTAGGATGTTTTCTTTTGTTGAATAAATTTTATTCATTTTTGATTATATTTAAATATATTGATTGAATTTTGACATTTATTGATTATATATTAATATTCAAAAAAGAATAAAATTTAAAACTGGAAGGATTATTTCGAATTTAATCATGCATACATACTGCCGAAGTATTCATGGCTCGGATTAAATAAGGTAAAGTGGCAATCTGCATACTTTTAAAGCTTTTTTGATTTAATTTATCTTTGAGTGTAAGCTCATCACTTGTCAAGCATGCACATCAAAGGAGGCGTATCTTGTGATCGCTTTGTTTACACTGGTGAATCGAACACGTGTTTGTCTTCTTCTGTCAATTAAAGGATCTGTTTCGTCCGAAATATTTTATCGGTATAAGGATTATAAACTGTCACCGGAAAAAACTTTGCCTTGCTGATCTCAGTAGAGCGCAGTATTGTTTGATCAATTCGTATATTTATATCGTATATTCTCGATGCAAAGAAAAAATCGTATCCACCATCTGACAAAATTACTATCAACGAAGAAAGCGCGCAGGTGAACTTACAAGCATTGCTGAATTTTGATGCCAACCGCTTAGTGACAACCAGTCTTGTAAGCGGTCACGGTAGTCGACACATTTTCTGTGATAATCGACTGCCTTTGCCTCCGACACTTGCAAAACAAGCTATCATAGTACACTACCAAACTCAAATGTCATTTGACAGGCTCTGTCATACGACACTGTCGCCGAAGACCGTCACGAATGTATGTATTTTAGTTTTTCTCATAATAAGAGCTGCTGATGTTGTGCTTGTGTGAATTCTGAAAATAGCAAGCAATGATGGCCTAGGAATAACATTTCTGATCAGAAATGGTTTAATTTACACCAAACTGAGGAATTAGAACGAAATCACTTATGTCATATGATAGTTATTTGATAATTTTCTTTTTGCTCGAATGTTATTCTACCGGTTGTGTTGTGTGGGAAAGACGACGGTAGCGCATGAGAGTACGAATAAAAACAGACTGTCGCGCATGACAACGAAGCGAATGTCGTAAAAAACGTCAACAGTTTCAACCCCTGGTGACAACTTTGATAGAAGGTCAAAACATGAACCTTTAAGCTTCAATAAACGAATTTGAGTTTTTGCATTAATGGGATTGCGATGGCAGTGGAGGACATTCCCTTTATAAGCAGGCTTTCAACAATGAAAACTCTAGTGACGGATATTTGCTATTAACGGCAATTGTTCAGATGGATCTGAGATTTTGTGAACAAATCCAGCTCCAGCATCCACGTGGTTTTGTAAACCATTAACGATTCAGTTTTTTTTTACTTCGTTGGTTCAGGAAGAAGAACATTTTGAAAATCAAATTATCATGATTAATGATGAGCATTTGATTAAAATTCACCACAAACTTTCGATGACGATGATTGATGGAAAAGCTAGAAATATGTTGACAGAGACTTCATCCATGGCTACATGTTGTGCATGTGGAGCCACACCATCTAAAATGGCAGTTACATCAGCAATCCAACGGCCAATAAATACATCAATTTATGCGTATGGTATCCCAGTACTGCATTAAAAAATTCGTTTTTTCGAGTGCTTATTACATGTTACCGTATGCGTGATAATGTTTGCACCATTGAGCTATGTGAAAATTTAAAAAATTCTCAAAAATTTCGTTTTTGAGTTTTTTTTATTTATTCAAAGGGGGGATATTTCTTAGAGTCTTAAACTAAGTTAATCATTGATCGAGTTTCCACTTGCTGAAATTACGGCCTCCACACGCTTCCGGAATGCACAGCAGGTTCTAATAATGTAGTCTGGATCAATTTCTCTCGAGGTACGGGTCAGTGTTTGTCTGAGGCTTGCTGTACTCGGGTGGCGTTTAGAACAGGCCTTGGGCTTCATGACGCGCCATATTGAGTAATCCAGCGGATTAAGATCGGGGCTGGAAGGCGGCCACATATTATTCGCCCAGAACGGAAGATGTTCCTGCAACCACTACTGAGTGTGGTTCGAGGTGTGGAATGGAGCCCCATCTTGTTGAAATACAACATTTGGCTTCGGACCGTACTGTTCTATGATCCACGGAAGAACAAACTTACTTAAAATCCCGATGTAGACCTCCGTGTTGACCTTGTCGCCTTCTGGAATGAACACCGGGTCCATTTTTTGCCATCGGCAAACGCTAACGCTAGCAGGATGCTTGGTCAGATACACGTTCTTGTGCTCGTCGGCCACGTCTTTTACTGGAAGAGAACTAATATACCGGTCGGTTCTCGGTCGGAATTTGATACGCGATCGACGGTAAGCATGTGAACCTCGGTGAACAGGATTACCGAATTTTTTTCGCTTAAGGAAGTTCAAGATTTTCTTGCATCGTTCGACTCGTAGCACCCGGATACGGTTGGTTATCATGTGAGTTTTTCTTCCGTGCCCTCGACTTCGCCCTTAAAGTCACTGATCCCGTGTTTCTTTGCCATTTTCCTTATTGAACGCACTGGATTCACTCGAATCTTCCTTTTGATAGCAGCGATAACCCTCGGAACCCGAGCTGACCTCGGATGACCTGTGGCCACCTTCGCGGATTGTTGTCCTTTCTTTTCTCGGTATAAAACCCTTTTGACGGTACACCGGGACACTCCCACGGCGATTGAAATGTCTTTTTGCGACATTTGCGCGTGGGACAAATCACGAATACGCTGCCACTTCGTCATGGTGCAACTGTCAAACTAAGTAAATCATTTTCTTTTATACACAGCCTACTACGGTATGAGCTATAGGTTACGTGCATGCAAAGAAAACCAAGGCATTGTATGCACAGGTGAAACGGGAACCTTATTTGAACGATACGGTACTTACAAAATGGACATCAAGAAATGGTGTGCCAAGCAAGATAATTACAGAGAGCGGAAGGACGTAATTCAGGAACAACTGCACCGGGAATTGGGAATTCTAGTGGATACGGTTAATCAAGGATCCGGTAGTACGAATGACGGAAACACCGCATATCGATTTTTCGAGTGTCCATTTGAAGTGGCTGCAATCACAGGCCTAAACAAGGAATTTATTGAAAGGTTCAGTGTTATCTTGAACGCATTGGCATGTGGCTTTGCCATCGATCTAGTTAGCTTTAAAAAGTACACTTTACACTTTACACTTTACACCGCCCAGCTCTTCGAAGAACTTTATCCATGGTACTACATGCCAGCATCAGTGCATTATGTGTTGATCCATGGTGCTGACAGTATTGCCTCGATGGACTTACCTATGGGGCTTTATTCAGAAGAAGCACGAAGCGAAAATATCAGGTCATTTAGAGAACACCGAACTCGGTAAAGTTTCCAGGTAAGCCACTTTGACCGATTTGTTTCACTGGCTTTGGATTACCGGTGATATTCTATTTTCATCTTTGAGGAAATTCGAACCCAAGGACAAGGAAGAGTTGGGCGAATCAATAAGAAGTTTGCTTCTATAATTCCTTCTTTGTTTTATTAAATATAATTAGATTTAATCAATTTTTAAGTAACATAACCGATACTAATTAAAATTATAAAATTATAAACATAATAAATTATTCTCTCAAAAAACAATCAACAAACAACGTATAACAAAATAAAGAGATATAATCCACTTAAAAGACTAAGAATAAAAAATTTGGGATCAGCAAACTGCAGGAAAAAAATCAAAACTTTATTCAACTTCTGGCCACTTCCTCAGAGGCACCTGGAACATATCCGGATGTGGCTAATGTGGTTTTGGGCACTCAATATGACTACCACTGATTTTTTTTTCCTTTGTTTTGTTTTTTCCGTCGATCTTGTTTTCCGTGCTGAGCACCAATGCTACCGACGTGCCAGGAAGGCAGCTCTCACACCTGGACCCTACCTATCGACCCATCAACTCATGAACCAGGGACCAACGGCTTTACTTCCCATCCGAAGGAAGGCGTAATCAGAGATGTTATGCCTCAGAACATCCCGGCGGCGCCGACTGGGATTGAACCCAGGCCTGCTGGGGTGAGAGGTAACTGCCACTGATGATTGATTATTTTAAGATTTGGTGTGTGATGTAATGTGGGTTGAACACGTTTTTTGTCATATATGGTTTCAATATCAATATTTAAAAAAAGAACTTAATCCTATCTAATCCCCTGAACCAGTTGTCCGATTTAAAAAAAAATATTCGATAAAATTCTATGGGACCATTGTACCGTTCATTTTGCGGCTGGTGCATTCAATTTGGTGCAGTGATTGTCGAGGGACAAGAACGGTATATATATTAGACTGATGCAAAATTTAAAATTTTCGCTCCACGGTGCTCGCATGGTTCCAAATTGGGCCCTGATTAGCCTCCCAAAATTTGAACTCATTTAGTGAGAAACTGACTTGGCACAAACCAGTTGAAGTGTATATGGGAATTACTATAGATAAACCATAATTTTGATTCATATAGATCTCAAAATTTACCAGTTTACTCTACTTTAGAAAATGATAGCTGAATTTTTTGAAAATTTTCTCAGCTACAACTTTGTTCAAGACTACTTTTCGATCAAATGTAAGGAACAAAAGTTATTAATGATTCAAGTCACTGATGTCTTATGATTATGCTCAATCATCTGTTCGGCAGGCAAGTTTGGTGTTTATGGCGCATAAAATAGTGGACAAAAATCATGGCTACTATGTAACACTGCAGAATACAGTGTTGCCCACAATACAGTTGCATAATCTTGCCATAAGATTATCAATATCTTAAACAATTCATAATTATTTGATTTGTCGTTTGGCTGAAAAACAATTTTCTGCAAAGTTGTAGCTGATAAAAATTTCCATTAAAATAGCAATAGAACATGTTAACAGTACAATATGAAAAAAGACTAGAAGACAATGAACAAAAAGTTTTGTTTTCCCATTTTAATTTCCATATAAACTTCAAATGGTTTATGCCAAGTCAGTTTCTTATCAAATGAGTTTAAACTTGCGGAGGCTAATCAGGACCCGATGTGAAACCGTTTGAACGCTGTGGAGGGAAAATTTTAAATTTTGCATCAGTCTAATGCATATACTCTTTGTAAGAAGGCAAAAACATATAATGTTCAGCTTTATGCCAGGAGCGACCCCCGCGTATTGGTTAGCATCCATACCTCTCACGCCAAAATCACGAGTTAAAATCTCACCCCAGACAAGTCACGAATGACCCAAGTGCGTTAAAGTGACTATAATTAAAAAGAAATAAAAGAAAAGTTTTACGCCATATTGAAATGTTAGTGTAGATTCCAAATGGGAATGTTATTCACAAGCAACATTTTTTAATTAAGGAATTCAAGGCCATACGGGTTAACTTCGAGCGAAATGATGCCAACTATTTTCCTACATGGACCACTGTGTGGCGGACAGAATCTCGGTGAGATAAATTGAGTTTAGGTACTTACAGTGGTGCCAACTAGCATGATACTGTTTTCGGATATTGTGGGGTTTCGAAGAAACTTCACCAATCCTACGACACCTGTCGCTATGCTGAACGTAGTGTGCATCAAGATAACTATGATCTGTACGTCGCTGCCTGGGAAAAAAAATCAGGAAAACAATTGTACACATCATAATACTTTTTTTTTCCAGAATCACAACAGTAACGAAATTCAAAAGATAACAATGACAACTTTCATTTCGGGTGAGTGTACCAGTCATGGGAAGTGCAACAGTTTTGAGACTATCCCATGTATGAAATAGTAGCCATTATGATACTTTTTCATTTAAGTGCCATATGACATAGTTGAATAATTTTTTTAAGCAGCGTCCAAATTGGTACACCTCCCCTATGGAAAAAAAAAAC
Source organism: Ochlerotatus camptorhynchus (assembly GCF_037179485.1). Taxonomy (NCBI): domain Eukaryota; kingdom Metazoa; phylum Arthropoda; class Insecta; order Diptera; family Culicidae; genus Ochlerotatus; species Ochlerotatus camptorhynchus. The sequence continues at coordinate 245,991 of NW_027040601.1, read as the reverse complement.
ATTCTCCAAGAGAAAAACAGGAAAAACAACTAGCAATACTTCCTGATTACAGCGAGCGTTCGACTGCTTTGCTTTCCCTCTGCTCCCAGCACTACTTGAACGAAAACAATTTTCCGTAAGCAAAATAGCGATAAAAAAAATATGCAAACAATCAGTTACACTTTGTTGCATTCAATTTTCAAATAAATTTCCGTACGTCAGCCGTTCGTTCGTTCGTCCGTCCCCCATTACAGCACTTTTCAGCGCAATAAATTGTTTCTATTGCAGGCGGCTCCCCCATCCCCGCCCCCAAATCAAGCACCGAGATCTTCCGATACAAAAGACACCGAAATAAGCGGAATAGTTTTTCGACAAAAGCAGAAACAGCGAAAACTGCAAAACTTTATCCTTTTGTGGAAAGAAAGTTCGAGTGAGACGGCTTGCTCCTCCCCTCGATCTTGACGATGCGTTTGCGAAATAGCGGTGGTAGCGAGGAAAATCTTTCAACTTCGGAACTGCAATATATATTATTGACATTCTTGCGAAGAATTTCGCCGGGGTCCTCCCGCTTTTTTACGGTAGATAGTAAGTTACTTTCAATTCTTAAAACTGGTAGCAAAAAAGACGTTCATTTTCAGTTGGAAAAAGTTGCTAGCGATGCTACTGGTGCATGGATCAGACTCAAATTTTCTAAATCCGTAAAACATGAATTGATGATTTTTTTTTTCCAGTTGGGTTTTCAGAGGAAACATAAAATCGGAAATTGTCAATACTTCCATCAATTTATGTATGTATTTATTCGTCGTCAATCAAATGCAAACCAGTTTAAGTTACAAAAAACACTTAACATCTATTTTAATCTTTAAAATTTGTACAACCTCTTAACGGAATCCCTTTATGAAGAGCTTTGAGTGTGTTGGTTTATTTCCTTTAAATTCCGTTATAATTGCTTATCTTTTGACAGATACACGTATTTCGTTTACAATTTGCAGACTTTATCAGTGTAAAGTACTCAACACCATCTATTTTAATTTTTAACCTCTGACTAACCTCGAAAATAAACGCTTTTAAAGAGCATTTTTGTTCATTGTCAAATCAATTGTTTCATAAGTTCATTATAACAGACATCATTCTATTTAAAGGCTTGTTGCTGGCATAGTTTGTGCTTTGGTTGATAATATAAAACAAATTTCTGTTCCTTAAGAAACGACTGAAAGCATAAAAATTTAGATTTCCCTAAATCTCTGTGGCAGTCACTATTTGTGTTACAACATCGTTTATAAAAGCTATCGTTGCAAACTGCCTACGCTTTTCAAGTGCATCCAAATTGATCAATTTACATCGAGACTCATAAGATGGTAAAGGTAAGCTCGTCCAGCCTAACTTTCTTTGAGCATATATGAGTATCTTGATATGGAGCCTACAGTACTCAAGGAGGGACCTAACATATGCAACGTATAATGTTTTGATTGTGTATGTATCATTGAAATGAAAGCTAAACCTTTTAATAAACCCTAGCATGTTGCTTGCCTTGTAGATAATGTTATTATAATGTTCAACAAAGCTTAATTTTGAATCTTGCATAACACCTAAATCTCTAACTTGATTACACCTTTCAACTTTGTTTTTTCCATGTTCTTGTAAATGAAATGAAATTACATTTCTGCACATAAAGCTTTAAAAAAACTTTTTGTGCACCAAGTGTAAAAGTTATGAATTTCTTGTTGAAATACTACAAGATCAGACGTTTCACGAATTTCCAGGAAAAGTTCCATGTCGTCTACATATATTGAGACATTCAGGATATTCAATATGTGCTCTGCATCATTAAACAAATAGAATAAACAGTAATGGTCCAAGATTGTGGCACACCAGATGTTACATTGACTACTGACGGCAAATCTCCTTCAAATATAACTCTTTGTGTCCTACCGGTCAAGTATGACTAAATCCACTTTATTAAATGTTGACTAAAACCTAACTTAGATAATTTGAATAGCAAAAGAGGGATATCAACTCTATCAAACCCTTTACTGAAGTCAGTATATAGTGCTTCGACATAATGTCCCTTATCCATTGCGTTAATAGACAATGTAACAAAATGCAATTATGTACTTAGAATTAAATGTCTTGTTTTGTTTCAACAATCTGTGATTTACAAATGCTCTGAAAATCTTATTGTGTTGCGGGCTATTCTGCAAGATGACCAGAGAGCAAAAAACTCAAAAACTCAAATATCATGCTTGAGATTATTCGCCTATGTGTTTTACATTGCGAAATTGAACTGCGCAATAAACACTGATGCGATTTCAGGATCAAAAATGCATTGCGTTATATTTTGGCCTTTTTCACTGTTATTAGTCTTATTTTTGCATACGATTGGCGTCCTTGTGCTATAAAATGTCATGACTACACATTTGGATATACTGAGGGAGAGCTTGTTCAAGTGGCAGCAGTCAACAAATAGGTCCAGCATGTCTTGGAGCTGACAACAATATTTGGTGACCTTGACGACGATGTATACTTTGAGATCATCACATCGTTGAAGAAGATTGTGAACAGCTGCTAATAGCTGAGAAAATTGCTGCCCTGAGGAACAACGGAGGTTGCAACAAAAGGTAACGAAGTGCACGAGTTCAGCTTGACACGGAGAGTTCTATTGGAAAGGTACGATTTCAACCAGTGAGCCAAACCGTCCGAAACTCCCCGACGAGACATTTTCCAAAAAATTGTACACCATGACCGATGCAATCTCGATGGTATCTACTTGAGCCCTATTTTCCATGTGATTTATACAAGTTAAGGTGAACTCTAATAAATTGGATGAAACTGAACGTCCTGGCATAAATCTGTGTTTGCATTGCTTAGATGTAGTTTTTGACATGAAAGAAGATGGCATCGTTCACAATGATTTCGAATAATTTTGAATCTGCAGCTGCTTGTTATACCAAGGAAGTAAGTCACGTTTGTCGCCCTTCTTTTAAACAGGGAACATAAAGGAATATCTCCATATTTTGAGAAAAACTCCTTGGTCCAATGAAGTGGTAAAGATGCAAGCCAGAGAATCAGCTAAAGCAGCAACACAGCGGCAAACAATGATTGCAGGTACACCATCAGGAGCCGATGAAACAGATTTCCTCAACTTCCTAGAGAGTTTTACTGGAGGAGGCATTTTTTTATTTGTTAAACTACGGTTAAATAGAAACTCTTGAACTGCTATTCAATCAAATGGCGTCAGGCCAATTTAATTTTAATTACATTTCTTTCAAATAATCTCATAAGGATTTAAAGGATGTCAAACTTCAGAAAATTCTCATGTTAGATTTTCTGCGAATTAGATAAATCCATGAATTTTTTAACTAGATTTTTTTTCTTCAGATCTTCTATATTCAATCATCTATTAAATCACAGACATAGGTACCAAAATTAATTTCAAGAGCTTCGAATTTATAATTCAAAAAATTTCTGGCTCTTGCTCAAAATATGTGTCAACAAACGATTCTTTAAATTCTGAAAGTTAAAAAGAAAAAAGTTTTGAGATCTCAAACCCATAAGTTTTCAAGATTTTGTAATAACAAAATAAGCATCTCCGATACAGATGTTAAGTATAAATTCTTCAAATTCAAATGTTAATAAAAGTTTACGAAATTTGATCATTGCAATCGTAATTAATTATCATAATTATCATAATTTAATAACTAATGTAAAAGTGCAAGCTCTTTCCGAGATCAGAGTGTGCTCTGCTTCTGTAAGGACGTGAAAAAAATCCGAGTGTCAAATTTTAGGCTTATTTTTTTCATTGCGTTTTAGCCCGAAACAATGTGCCACTCGATAACAGAGTTCTAGAAATGAACTTTTGTGCAAAGCATGTGCAAGTGATCGGGTAAATGCATTTCAAAGTGTTTTTATCAGCATCCTTTTCGTCAGAACTGTTATTAGGCGATTGGCAAGTTGACGCGATGATTCTGATTGGATTGGAGGCAGATTGTGCAAGAGTTTCTTTGAAGATCCGATGGAATGGTTAGAAGTGTTGAGCTAGAACTAGGAGATGCAACAGTCTTCCAAGTTTTTGCTTCACGGGCAAACCATCGTTCATTTGGTGAGTTCGTTCCTGTTTATATATTCACCTGTTTCGGTTTCTACAACTTTATCTCAGACATAATTTTGAAAAGCCGCTTTCGTGTTGTATTTTGATGAGAAATCAAATGTCGAGTGTGCTATTGTCAAAGGTTGGGAATGAGTGGGTATGGCCAAGTTCCAACATAGATTTTTCAATTTGTTCATTCATCAAGAGAGTCGTCCTAGTGCTTTTTTTCTGGTTTTAGACGTCTGAGTTTTGTACCTTAAAGTCTGAGTTATGTGATCATTATTTGCCTGAAGAATTTTGAAACTAGTTTGGCAATAACCCGGAAAAGTCTTGGAAGTGCTAGTAGTGCAGCAGGACAGTAAGAGTACAAAATTAACGAACCTTGCTGAAATCTTCCCTTTATTTTCATTTATATGTTCTTAAATTTATAATATATTTTCATTCTATTGTTCTCTACTTAATTCTAGCTCTCACCTGTTCGTGTTCAGCGTTGGAAAGTTTTGCGAGGTTTTATGAAGCACACAAAAGGATTGTGATTTTTAGCGAACTTTTCCTGTAGATTGATAAGAGACCTATTTTTTCAGTTGTTACACAAGGGGAGATAGAGCTAAGGTTCCTTCCTCCTTTTCCTTTATCCTACGGCCGTTTATTCCATTGTTCTCTTTTCAGAAAGCGAGTAATGGCGCTATAACCATAAGCCATATAGAGCTAAGACAAGAATTAGTGCTCATGTCCCAACCACTCAAGGAAAATGGAGCATCATTTAACTTTTTTAGATTAGATCCTCCCAACGACCAATCATTTATAGATAACAATACAACGGAACGTACGGTACGAGATGTCCACGTTTCATCCATTTATCGGATTCTGAAGCATCATGTTTATTTTTTTGATTTAGACAGGCCCGATGTTTCTGAATCATCTTGCCCCTTAAATTCTGCACAGTAAGCCTGGCCGTTTTGATAAAATTTGCGCATCTCTGATGTATAAAATATACCAAATAGACAAGAAAAAGGATGCAGGTATATCTATCATTTTCCAGGATGCTTTCATGAACTGGCTGTGTTGGTATTAGATTAGATTAGATTAGATTAATGTAAAAGTGCAAGCTCTTTCCTGACAGCTTAAAAAAACCGAGTACCTACATTAATATTTTAAAAAAACGAATTGATAATTTTAATATTTGTTCTATGTTCCACCTAATCTAACATCAAAATTTCACCAGAAAAAAAAACGAACAAATGCTTTTCAATATAGAAAAATACCAACAAACCGTAAGTTTCGAGTTCGGACCCGCCTTCAATCTTTCTGACTTCAAATTAAAATCGTAATCGAAGACCTTGGAAAACAATTTCGAGAGGACAGTTAAATTCTTCGAGATAAGAAATTAAAACAACATATGGATTTTGAAATTTCGAATCTCAGTCATAGAAACATCATGAAAAATCAGTTTGCAATATAATTTCCTTTGGACTATTAAGATACCTACTGGTGTTAAAATGTCCTGATTCTAATGTTTGAAGAAAAAATACAATTACAAAGCATTTATCCAGAATTGTTTTCGGTACATCGGACTAGCTAACTTTCCTGATCACGGAGTTCGATAAAAAATCAAGATTAAAGTCACAAATCTAACATTGATTCTAATCTTAGGATTGAACTCCAAACTTGTATGATTGTGCCCTTGTTGGTAGCTAGATATTATTTTAAATTCATTCTAAAAAGGCCTATTGGGTTATTTTAATTTTAAATTTTAAATGGAGTTAGTTTTGGTTGAACCCATTCGGTACCAATTCATTATTCACTCGTTGTTTATACGAATAAGAGCTTTTTCGGTGTTTTTATATCAATAAATATACACATAATAGAATGGAAATTTTATTTAATGTTCTAAGCCATCCAAACAATCCAGGAGTGCTAATTCTTGACAAAACAGCTAAATCATCAGGGTAAGGGTCTCACCTTTATAAAATGTATAAACATGTTCAAAAAAATTAAAATAATCATTCAAGATTCTATCAGATTCGATTGACCGGAGTACTTTTGTATACTTTCTGATCAACTTGCAGTCTCGGAAGAATGTATGCGAGACTCCATTTGTACGTTCAGGTGGAGAGTTTCAGAACTTGATCAACCTGATGTCTTGAAAAAATATCCAAAAAAAAATCACTAATATCCTAGTCTATCTGGAGATGTTTTGATTATTTCCTGTTGTCTAGGAAAAATTTCTGAAAGAATATCCTGTAACCTATGCAACGTTCCCTGAACATCTACAAAACGCCCTTAAGCTTTACAAAATTTCTTCAATTTCTACGAAGTTCTCTGAATTTATTCCAAATTCCATATTCTTATTCTACGAAAATGTCTGTACTTTTGATGGAAAGACTCCGTCATGTATGTATGTATGTATGTAAGGTAGCCACCATCCCTTCGAAGATCTTGTCTTGTATGCAGCTCCACTTAATAGCAAGATCAATTTGAGCTACCGATCTGAATTCACAATATCGCTGTATGAAGGGCCAAAAACGGTGGGGTGGACCCGTAAGCAGAGGCACTTACGCGAAATCCACGGGAATTTAAGAATCTCCTTCCAACGATACGATCCAACAAATTGAATAACGCAATTCCTTTTGATGGAAAGACTCCGTCATCTACAAATATTCTTGAGCATATGGAAAGTTCCTTGACATTTAACGAAGCTCCCAAAACTTCCAAGAAGTTCATTGAGCTTTTTCGAAGTAAGATCTCTGAAAAACTGCAATGAAGTTCCCTTATCTGAAACAAGAATCCCTGAAGATCTTAGAAGGTTGCTGAACTATTGTTGGATCTTCTACAAAATTTCCTGAACTTATATGAAGTTTTATGCAGCTTTTCAAAATGCCTTGAAACTTCTAGACCTTCTACAAAGTTTGCTGTTCTACGTTTCTCGTTGATTTTCCGTGAAGTTTCGTGTATGGAATTTCTTAAAATTTCTATGTTTAAGAGAAGCAGACATTCATAGAAAATCAATAAAAATAAAACAGTAACCTCAAAACAGCTTGACAAAATACAGGTGTTTAAAAAAATACCCAAAAGTCATGGGAGATAGATCATTCTGGAGGGGGCCTAGCCTCCTTGGCACCCCCATTAGCTACGCCAATGCATGACATCCATAGAGCTAACTACGCAGATCGATGAGACCCTCAGGAACACTGAATCCGAACCATACAGAACTGAAGTGGCGGGAAAAGACATCACAAGATTCAAGCATAGAATTAGACTCCGAATCGCCAAGAAATACAAATGATGGAATATTCGACGATTTTCGCTTGGAGTTCACAAAGTTCCAGAAGCTCTTGGGATTTATAGGGTAGAGCGCTTCTTTGTCGTAATCAACTAGCGTAAGTGTGCCTGCGATTTGCATTGAGTGTCGGAGATGTGAGTAAGCTGAACGATGTCTCGCTGGATACGCCCAAGACTGAACGGGTGGTAGCTGGTGGCCGCGAACGGTTCCTGAGGAAAGCATTAGATGCGACCCTTCTCCCAGATGACCATGGCAATACAGGAAGTATTACAACAAAGGTAATTGCTATTAGATATTTTGCAAACGGTGACAGCTAGCGGACACGAAGAACCAGTGGAGGTGCCGGGCAAAGGTGTTTATACTAGACAAATGGTAAGTTACAAATTCGATGTTGTCGTTGTCGCAGGCGCCGTCATAGTCGCTGTCGTAATCGCCGTCGTAGTCGTAGGCAGTACCGTTAGTATATTTAAAATTAACCATCAACCGCTGAAAATATGAATTATCGCGTATTTCTGTTGTTCATTACATGCCAAGTGAAATTCGAGAACGTAATTTCATTTGAATAGCTTGTTTAACCAGGTCTTAAACAATCGTCACGTCGGTCATAGCTTGTTATGATTGCCTGAACTAAAGAGAAAATCGAAACATTGAACGTCACGTAAAAGTACTCTTTCGTAGCTTTTAATTTTAGGATTTAAAAGATCGTCGGTTGCAGTGGCTTGCTTACTGAGCAGAAAAACGCGGTCCCAGGTCCTTTCATTTTTAAAATGTATCGTAAGATCGCTTGTTTATCGTGTATTTTGTAAAAAAAATTTCGGTGTCGTCGGTGCCGGGTTTGAATAGTTATAAAAACTTGAGTAACGCTATAATATGATATGAGGGGCTCGGTGGCCTTAGAGCAACCGGTTTTGCTTACTGAGTAGAACATCATGAGTCTAATCTCAAGCCCATCCACATTCAAGATTCTTCAATAGTTTTATTTGTTAACATGACTACATGGTAATAACAGGAACTCGATGATTCAAAAGGAGCTCATTAGCCTAGTGACAAACGTTTCTGCTTACTGAGCAGAAGACCGTGGGTTCAATCCCAAGCTTCTTCGCGTTATATGATGGTTAGGACATCAATTCAGCTTATCGTTTACCAAAACGAAACCTGCTGCAAACCCAACCCTATTACCCAATATCCCAGTGCTCCTCGTGGAAGTGCAGAGGTGTTCTCGGCTTCCATCAAAGCGAGTGTCACGTCAACACATTCCTACCCCTTCCTTTCTTGACCTGTGCTCGGGAGCGGCCGCAGAGTGGTTTAAAAGTGAAAATTCGTGAACTTAATTGTATCCTGATGTTTGTGTACACTTTAGCCATTTGACGTGTCCCAATGATTTTCATAATGGTCTATTCCGCAACTTTTGGAACATTCACCTTAAATTTTTGTTAAGGTGCAACTGTACTTCAGTAACCTAACTTTTCCATTTCAACAAATAAAGAGTAGATGTGTGGATAAAAGTTACAGAACATATTATTTCAAGAAACTTTGCTCAAGACATCAAGTTGCCATGACTTCAATTTGCCGAGATATAGGGTATTCTTTGACAGTTGTACCTTAAAATTAGTTTTTAAGCTTTTATATACTTTAATCACGTTGTATCTCTTAGGTATAATCTGCGAAGGTTTAAGAAAATAGTATAATAAGCAACTTTGCTGAATGCACTAAAGTGTTATGTATACATTTGTGAGAGCTATAGTGATTTTTAAGACAAACATTACCCTTCTTCAATACGCTATAACAGAGCAAGCTGCAAACCGCTGCACTTGTGACAACTTTCGTTTGAAAGTTTAAACCCTGATCTTTATTTTGGTGCAAAAATCATAAGTATCCGTTAGTATCCTGGGGAATGCGGTGGTTTTTAGTAAACAAACGAATTTTGATTTATGAATAGCACTATTTAAAAAAAAAACACACAGTTCAATTATTTTTTTTTATCTTTAATACTTGCAGAGATTTTAAACTACGAAAATGTTGAAGCTTATTAAATTGAGAATTATACCTCTCTATTTCAGAACAATAATCGGAAAATCGTTCTGTGTTGATTTGTGATCCACATGCTAAGACTTAAGAACGTATCAATATTTAAATTAATTAGTTAATTAGGCTTGGAATCATAATCCACTATTAAAATCTACAATATTGCACCACATCGTTCTAGTGATGTTACATCCAGTTCAGTTATTGCAGATGTTTAATTAGCATTAGAAAAGAAACGACGTGCAGTATTCGATCTTAAACCGTTTATGAATTAGCTTCTTTCGAATCTTCATGTCTTCAGCATCCTTTCCTCTTATCTGCCATTTTTTAATGTCAAGACGGTATGACACGCGCAGAAAGTATTCCATGAAACTTATGAAAATTTAAATTAGATTATACCCTAATGCATTTAAGTCTAGCAAATCTCACCAAATCTAGGCATGCAATGTAGAAATTCCAAACTGAAAAGTTTCACTGTTCTCCTCGTGTTGCTTCACAGAATCAAGATCATTAATTTGCTTCGGTGTTGCCTTGCAAATGTAGCAGGTCTGTGATGATTTATTACCCGAGACAGAATTGCAAACTTTTCCATCTACCATCGTCAAAACCATTTTATAACATACAATAATGGTTCTGTCATCTACCGTGATCTTTGTTGGAGTGAGCTGGTCAATTTGATTCTCTATATATTTCATCTCGTTTATCGAAACTTTCGTCGTTTCACTGACAAACTGAATCCTCACTGGCCTACAGAATCGTGTTGATGATGGTCTTGGATTTTGGAACAGAATTTTTCCGTTTGCTTCTGCCTAAATTGGAACTAAGGAAGTTATAAACATATTAGAATCACTGGATTCTCCGTCATCGTTTTCAAATTTTTGTTAGTACTCCGGATGTCCACTGCTACCATCAAATCCCCATTTTATCAAAAGTTCAACCTGAAAAAGATAAATCTTTTGTTTAAAAACGCATCAACGAAAAAAAAAGTACAACCTTCTTAAGCTCATCATCTGTGAAACCATCAAGACGCTCTTTGTTCACTTAGACAATCCTACTGGAGGTATGGTCCAAAAGTTTTTGAAGATTTACTTCAGCTTTTCTTTCATCGACCACGATGAACTGATCCTCCGGATAGCACTCTTTTTTTTAGCAATGTCAATTTTGTTGCAAGGCGGATAAAGGTTCACATTTCTAATTTTTGCTTTTTGCGTCTCCTTGGATTTTCAAGTATTGCGACTTGGTTAAGTTGGCATCAATGATCAGTGCTAGAGCTTCTAGATCAGAATAGTGAACGGTTTGCTTCTCCTGGGAATTCCTCCAAGAAGCAAGGATTTTAGATGCTCGAGTAGGAGTTTTCATTGTTGCTTCCTCTATCACTTTTGCCGCAGTTAATGATCCACTTTCATGTTGTTTCATTTGCGTAGCGTAAGCCAACTTGCTAATGGAATGACCTCGTCTTAGGTTAGCAGTCTTTCGGTGCTTTAGAGCATCAGAACTTAGAGCATCCTGAAATCAAATCGGTGTTCTTCCTCGGCTAGCTGAAGGAAGACTAGAGGAGTTTAAAGGATTTCCTGAAGTAGTGAATGTCTCAATTTATCATTTTTGTCTCGCTTCGATACTTGCGATACAGCTTCGTAAAGTATTTGCAAATCGGAAGCAGAGCCCTTTTGACATCAAATCCATTCAAACAAGACTCGTCAATGTCATACACTTCCTGACTCATTTTCTTAACTTTGTCTACCTCAGTCCCTTGGGTTTCCTTCCATATTTTAAACAACCTTATGCTTATCAATTTCAACTGAGCAAGTGCGATAAAAAAAGTTTTAAAGAAATGTTTCACAATTTCCAATCAATATTAAAAAATAATAATAAATACATGAAGGGTAATTAGACATTTTCGATTACTGTTTATTGCAATTTCATAATTGGATCTACTTTAGGAACTCTCACTTGTACTCGGTAAGTTATAAAACAGCTGAATACAAGCTGTACGATTGTGTTTTTAATTTTAATATAAAATGTGTAGGTTGCTATGATCCTCACTGGTCCTTAAATCAAAGTGATCTACAGTGAACTTTATACAACTCGATATTGAAGAGACTTTCGTGTTAATTATCAAGTTTATAGTGACACAGTCGCGCACGGAACCCCTTTGGATAAGGTTGTGTTTGTTCTCTGTTTTGTGCGTGCGTTTGCCTTCATAGTTTTCGGCTGCATTTGCCGGATTAGCGCTGGCACTCTGCCTCCCGGACGGTTATACGTGTGTGAGTGGTAGTTTTCTCGCTTTCCGAGAAGTTTTAGAATCGAGAAAGAAAACATGATTCATGATGTTTGCAAAATAACAAGCATCAGAAGGTGTGGCGCTGCGTGGTTTGATTGTTTCTCCCGGACCAGAAATTTGTGGCATCGCGAGTGAAAATTTTAATTCCAGTTTATGTACGCGCTGCAAGGTGCGTGTAAAGCTTGGCACGATTGGTGTTGATGTTGGTACACTTGCAACTATTTTAGCAAAAAATAAAAAAAATAAATCAAAAGAAATTGATATCGAAAGTGTACCAAAAGTGCTTCTGAACGTGTTTTGCAGTTGGATGTGGTGAAATTCGTGGTTGTTTTCAGTGAAAATTCCGTATCACTAATTTGCTCAATGAGTTCCCTTTTTTTCCGTTCGACGACATCGGGAATGCGCTCCCGGATATATTGATTTGGTGAGTACGTTCCAGTTGAGGATTGTTCTTGTACATTTCTCGATTGCATTTTCGAGGGGACGTGTCTGCTTTTGTGGGCAGTGCGTTTGATGGTCGGTTTGGTAGTATCCTTTTAAATATAATATCTCATGCCCAAATAACCTCGATTTTCGGTCTATTGATTCAATACTTCAGTATTATATTTTCAAAACATACAATTATGCATTATGTCATTTCATGGCACATAAAACAAAAAGTGTGTGTATAGGACCCAATAATCTAGGTTATTTGTATTTTGTAAAACATCTTTATTTTTTATTATATTTTTCATTCTACTACATATTTTATATACATTATATATTACATGATTATATATAAATTCATAATGTAAATTACAATAAATACTGGGACGGGAGGGAGCATCAGGGCATCATTGCAGTTGTAACTGGACAATGGAGTGGAGTGCCAACCGGAGTCTAGGAGGGAATGTGTACTGTCATTTTAGATAGTTACATTCCACTCCAACAGTTGCAATGAATTTGACGCGCTCTTCTTAAACAAACCATCCCGTGGAAAGCTTAACATGTATTGCGAATTTCGTTATTCATTTTGTTGGATCATATTGTTGCAAGGAGATTCTCTTATTCCCGCGGGTTTCGCGTAAGTGCCTCTGCTTACGGGCCCGTCCAACCATTTTTGGCCCTTCATACAGCAGTATGTTGAATTCAGAATGATGACGGAATTTGATCTTGCTGTTGAGTGGAGCCGCATGCAGGGCAAGACCCAAGCTAGGATGGTGGCTACTTACATACATACATACATTATCAAGTTTATAGTGACACAATCCCATAGAAAATCATCATCACAGTAGCCATTAAATTAATTTTTACTATGATTCTATTTTTAGTGGATTTTGATTTGTGGATTGTTGACTTTATGCTCCTTAGTCTTTGTATGTATTAAAACACACTAAAAATAATGAAATAAACATTTCATTTCAAAAGCCGTAACTGCCCTGTGGAAAACCAAATCCAGACTCGTTGGACACAATTTTGGAAACTTTTAAAATATTAAAATGGTTGCTACATACCAATAAATTTTCAAATTGATTGCAATCATTGAATCTTAATATTTCATAAAATACTGAAATTCATAAATCAAAATTATTTGTTTACTCAAAACCACTGCATTCCCCAGGATACTAACGGATACTTATGATCTTTGCACAAAAATAAAGATCAGGTTTTAAACTTTCAAATGAAAGTTGTCTCAAAAGCAGCGGTTTGCAGCTTGCTTTGTTATAGCGCATTGAAAAAGGGTAATTTTTGGCTTAAAAATCGCTATAGCTCGCACAAATGTAAACATAACACTTTAGTGCATTCAGCAAAGTTTTACTTTTTTCTAAACCTTCGCAGAACATACCTAAGAGATACAACGTGATTAAAGTATATAAAAGCTAAAAAACTGATTTTAAGGTACAACTGTCAAAGAATATCCTTTATCTCGGCAAATTGAAGTCATGGCAACTTGATGTCTTGAGCAAAGTTTCTTGAAATAATATTTCCTGTAACTTTTATTCACACATCTACTCTCTATTTGTTGAAATAGAAAAGTTAGGTTACTGAAGTACAGTTGCACCTTGACAAAAATTTAAGGTGAATATTCCAAAATTTGCGGAATAGACCATTATGAAAATCATTGGGAAACGACAAATGACTCAAATGTACACAAGCATCATGATACAATTTAGTTCACGAATTTTCACTTTTAAACCACTGTGGGCCGGCGTTGGTATTGCCTAGTTTGAGATCACCAGTTTTTACACATTGAGAATGATTGCTAGTCCCAAGCATCGTCTATTGGTTCTCTGTGTAATTACAGCTGGTCTGACAATAACAGAGTAGCAACCGTGGGCGGTCAATCATGCTCATGCTCATGCTAGAGCGCTACTTTGTCGTAATCACCCATTTCCCATTTCAGAAAAGATCAATAATATCAATTATTTCACCGTGCACAAATCAATAATCGGTTTGTTCCGATGCGTTAGTTCATTTGCTACAACATAAATCCTGTTAAAGTGCATTGTATGAATATTTACGCTCATTGTTTTCAAAGCAAAAGAAGCGCTTCTAGCGAATCCCTATTTTCTACGTTTATCCGTAGGACGAAAATCTAATGGCGTTTCAATGCGTTAGGACGGAATTGAAACTCGTAGAACGAATTTAGAATCAAGAAGAAGTGTTAGATTTTAAACAATATCTCAACAATTTGTGACTCTTTATCAAATCCAACGGTACGTATGGAAAGCTGAATAGATTTATAAGTCATTTTTGACAGAATTATTCCATTTTTTGTTTAAACTTGTTCAGAAAAGAGAGGTAAAGCGCGGGTTGTGCTTAGTATGACGGAAATTAGATCAAAAACCCTACGTAAATTAGTTTAATGTAAAACTACAAAAAAGCTATGAACATGCTTTCAATTGCCATTAGGGCGGTTATTGTGAATGTTAAGCTAGAATTAATTGTTGGGCGTTGTGAGTGTGAGTGCAAGAAAATGCATATGAATCTCAAGCGTGAGATTTGTTTTGCACGTTAGCACGTGTGATTATTCTCTCAGGAGAGCAGACTTTGAATTTATTTGTACATGTACCGTTAGTAGTTAAAATAACAACAAATTTAAAAAAAAGGACTATCAAGATTAAAACAACTATTGTTAGGGTTTTATTATATTGCCTATGCTCGTTACACAATAAACCATTTTGGTAAAATTTTAAAAGGGTCAAAACTGAACATTCAGGTTTTTCGTAATACCTACTGAATTTCAAAATTGTTTCAAACTACTCGACAGTTCTAAAATTATGAGCTGACAAAAATCGTCGTCGTCAATCGTCAATCAGTGTGGACGCGTCGCTCCTAGCCGCGTGCGTTTTAATTTCATTTTTATTTTATTTTTATTTTATTTTTGCGTGAGGGTGCCGTTTTATGTGTTTTTTTTTTATTTTTTTTTTTGTACGTCGATAAAATGAGCTGTGAAATTTGTGCTGTGGATTGCCCGCGTCAATTCCATGCAGCCTGCCTAGTATTATCTGTAACTGTGCCTGTTCAGAGGAGCTCAATTCGCAAGAGATACAAGACAGTTAACATTTCGTCATATGTGTTACCATGCTGTAGCTCACGCCAAACTATGATCACGGCTAGTTTTGAGTTCAACGCGCTTGTAGAGCAACAAGCGCGGCTGGTCCAATACCTTCAGCATTAACAAACTTTCACGGATCACGGATGTCATGATGAAATGTGAATAACTATTCAAATTTAAACCAAATGACTCATTCGTCACAACGGCGACCCATGAAGAATGGCGTAGACTGATCCGACCTCGCCAAAAGACCACATAATTCTCCTGGCAAAGGCAATCGCTTATCCGCTGGCGATTTTCTTTGCAGCTCATGGCCATCATTGCTAACGAACACGTAATGACTAGCTCTAGCAGCCAGTCGAAGGAACACCAAGCCAAAACCGAAATGCAGCGCTCGTAATAGATTACAGATTGAGATAAGAGATAGAAGCTTACCAATTTTTCTACCCTTGAGTGGAGTACTCGATGCATAGCGGAAATGGGCGGTGGGTTGTTTCCAGGGAGAACAAGCTTAAAAATGGCCAGCAATATAAAGAGCTAGTTCTTCTGTATACGATGTGTTGTTGTTGTTGGGAATGGGCCCTCTGAGTAATTGAAATAGCTATAAGCCACCGTGGAGTGGAAGGATGGAGAAGGCCAAAGGGATAACGATTGAGCATGGCTTCCATAAACTTTTTTGAGCAAGGATCAGGAAGTGGAATGCGAACTGATTCAAGTACCAGACGACAAAAAAAAATGGAAAAAAGAAGCGAAGTGCAGGCAAAATCGAAGTAAGTGAACAAGTTTGTTATCTTTACGGTATGTTCTCTGAATCAGTGAACGACTAACAGCTAGCGAAAAGTGGGAGATGGTCCTTTTCTCTTACAAGAAGAACAGCTTTCTGCCTTAGTCTGCGAGTGATTTTTCGGCGGTTGCTGCAATGCAGTTATATTTTCATGGAAGATTGAAGAGATTTTATCTCCCAAGGACCTAAGAATTCATTATACTTTCATGGCGAGTACCTACTTTTTTATTATTCAGTCCGAAGGGTTTTCGTGTTTTTTCAGGGGTTGGATCGCCTTCCTTTGTTCGGCAGTTGACGATTAACATCTGCATGGTTCTGGAATTCTGCAGAGTTTTAATGGCATTCTAAAGTGAATTTAAATCGAAAGAGCATTCGAGCTGCCCGTTATTTGTGTATACCAGAGTACCAGAACGTTGAAGTGATGCTCCGGGGCTGCTTTTGAGTCAACATTATCTAGCGGGCGCAAATGTCAAACTTAGCAATTAGTCTAAAACAATCATCTTAACCACTTGCATCGCAGCAAAGCACAGCTAATTTATAGCTCATCTGATCAGCCCATTTGTTGGTGGTTTAGCGCCAAAGCAAATATAATGTAATGAGCCTACCATCAGTGTCAATATCCGAAACAAAGAAATGCCATTTTCCTACGCCCTCATTACGCTCGGATTATCCAAACGAACATGAATGCCATCAAACATGCGAAACCAAATCGACCGCCAATAGTCCAATATTTATGCCAAAAATTTGCCCACTAATTTCTGCGGCAACACCTGTCCCCTGTAAGCATTTGATTCAAATCGGTACATGCACCATTTCTCGACCGCTCGGCTGCGGGAATGTTTGTCTAGCAAATTTCTAAACAATTAAATTTACACCCACCACTATTATTACACCGGATCCATGGTCCCTCTCTTTCTGACTGCCACTGCAAACTGGATGTGGGAGCTTCGGTTGTGGTTGAATTTTAATTCAAAATAATTGCTGTCGTTTTTGCACACTCACATAATGTTACCTCGGAATATCCCCCGGAATGAATGGCAGCCGTGTAGAGGACTCTACTTTCCTCCATACCAATGATGCCAATGTCACTCCTTCTTGCGGTGAGCATACACAGTCAAACAATATCGTGCATTCATCATGGAGCTTGGCCCAAAACCATAGATTTTACGGAAGTTCTGCACCCGCGCCTTCCGCTGGGGTTCCATTTCACACAAATATGTGGTTTCCTTTTGTTTCCCTTAGTTGCTGATATTGTCGGCGAGTTGGTGTGGTGTGTGGTGGAACAATTAGAAATCCTACCTCGTAAAATTTTCACTCAAAGTGAAAGCTAAGCTCTTTTGTCGGATTGTGACGGCATGCTGCAGTGTGTTTTAGCAGCACATAGTCGAGCCGAGGATAATGGCCCTGAAACTTCGCTCGTCGCACCTCGTCAGTCCAGGAGAAGGTTCTCCATTCGATGCAGCAGCAGCAGTCCTTCAAACACGGCATACAACAACGGTAATCATGGAAGAATTCCACTTCCGCCATCGCTCGGGGGGATTCATCTGAATCCTATGTAGCAGAGTTGCTAGTTTCGGAGAAACAAAGCCGAAATACGACTAATCCCAACACTGGCAACACTCACACATCAATGCTAGCCACGGCTCCCTTCAAGACGAGTGACATAGTTTCGTCCCCAGTGCAACCGATGCCATGCCACACCACGGCTGCCCGATTTGTAATTACACAATGATGACTAAAGCATGAATCGTGATCGAAATTAGAGCCGACATTTTGACTTGCACTTGCACTTCGCTTTACTCGTGCCAATTGGTGCAACGACGACGACGACGACGACTTGACACTAGGGATCACCATCGGCAGCCACAAAACCTCATACTGTGAAACTCATACGTGGTTGGTTTAATTTGGTGCTAATTTTCTCCGGAATGAAGTCGGAAGGGACAGTTTTTTTTTGTGTAAAGGTAATACAAAGTTGCATATTGTAGGATAGAGGATTAATTTGTGAAAAAAGAATATTTTTTTTTTGAGCAGAATAATTGGCTACTGATTCACCATCATTTAACGAGTCTTTAGCGTTTTGCAACATCCTCTGTTTAGAAAGGTTAATTTCAATTGGATCCAAAGTATCGCCAGTCACGGTAACATTAGGCCTGTGAGGGGCTCTCAATTAATAACTGTGGAACTGCATCTAACAAACTAAGTTGAGAGCGCGCAATAAGCTAATATGCGAATAATAATAAGAAGAAGACAAAGAAGAAGTCATGGTGTTATCCTGAATTCATTGAAACTAACGTTCACTGATCTTTATCTAACCGGAATGTCTGGACGTCCTTGAAATTATTGTGACCACCTTAAGATATTAGAGCTCTCCTCATAATCTATTGACCTATGTTCCCTAGTTCTTGGAATTATTTTTACTTGTTACTTTCCTGAAGCTCTCTGGATATCCCTGAATTTTCAAGAACTTCTTAAGAATTTCAACAGTTTCCCTTGTAGCTGATGGAACCACCTTGAAGGTCTCAAAACTCCCCGAAATTTTCCAAAGTTTCCTCTTTCGATATTTTCTTTCATTCCTCAGAACTACTTCAAAGTTCCTACAATGTGTGTTGCCCATCTTGAAGTACTTTCCTATCAGTGTAATTCCTATCAGTGTTTTTATACGTTTATAGCCTCGGATGGGCTACTCACACACATGTCTACTTATTTTTCATTTAGAGTGTATTTAAATGCCATCACGTATAGCAAATTCGTTTTGAATTTGCAGTCGTTTGAGACTCGTGGTAATCATGGACGCAAAAAGGAAGCTCGTGATAAGCTGCTCAAGCGGCACGGTGCACAGTGGGATGAAATCAAAAAAAGTAGAAGGGTCTGTGCCTAGGGGCACGAACGGAAGCTTGACGTAGGGCCGCTAGTGAACGGTACCAATGTGAACATTTAGTTCTTTTAATTGATCAATCATCAATTATCTTAACTCTTTCCGTTTTTTATTCGTAAGCGTATCAAATTTGTAGTATTTATTTCAAAGAGAAAGTTGATGAAGAGAATCCAAGGGACTGTCAACTTGAGTATTTTTGATTCATCTACCCGACTTTGAAAGGTTTTTTTTTTATGTTTTGTTATTTATGAATTTTTAAGTTTTGTGCATTTTGGTATTAAAGTGTTTTCAATTCACCCCTCACAGGATTTCCTTCCGAATTAAATGAATGGGGCGGAGCCGAAATTTTGTGCAGAATATGTAAAAAAGGAGGGACTTCGAGCGATTGAACTCGTGAGAGCTAATTTTCTCACAAATTTGATTTTATTGGCTTTCTGGGGACTGAATATACACCCAAAGCGAATTATTCCCACTTCGCTCAAATTCTATATGGATTTGTAACACTTCCTACCAGCGTGTTCTGGAAAATGGTCGGACGATGATTAATCTCACCAATACATTCGGGCCTACAATTCCACACCTTCTATAGAGACCAGGTTGAGCCTTGATAGCTAGCTGCTTGCGGGAACTGATGACCTTGACAAATGTCCAAATAATACTCTTAACAAATTTATGGTGGTCCTAAAATGGACCGTTTTGTAGTGATGGTTGAGTATTGCTGAGCTGAGCACGACGAGCTACTGATTCCGATCCTAGCCTAGCGGTGGGACTTCTTACTCCTTCTCTATGGTTGCTCATATGAACTCTATAGCTCGCTGTTTGCAGGCAGCCTTTCGTTGTTGTTGTTGTTGTTGAAAGCACTCCTGCTACTACTGCTGCTGTTGGACTGGACACCACCACTTACGGTGATTGAATGAGCACCGTTCAGTGGGACCGCATCGAATTCGATTTTTGAGTCTGTGTTAGGGAATGCGCTGTTTTCAGAAATTCGGTGATAATTTTGATCACCATTGCAACAGTTGGACATTTGGTATTTTTCAATAGTGACCTATTGAAAATTAACTAAGTGTTCATTTTCACAGATTGGTAGATACATTTCCAATCGTTTGGCTGGTTTAGAATTAAAATCTGCTATTGTTTGAAACCTGACCTTTTTTCGTAATGCTGTGCATTTTGGTTTTTGAAATTGCGTGGATTCTATAGATCCTTTGGAGATCTATCTAGCCCTGATGTATGTGTTGGTAGAGGGAAAAATGTAAACTTTGCGGGAGACGATGTCTTAACACTCGAAAGCAATTTTGTGAAATATGAAGTAAAACAAATCCTAGCTAGTTCTGCATGATGATTTTGTTTGATTTTATTTATTTGTAAAGTCGCCGGGAAATACCAGCTGGCGATTTGTTTTTATCATCCTTACTTGAAAACAGGCAAAAACTCACAAACAGGTTGCTTTTCCATGGAACACAGTGTGATAATTAAATAATCAATAAATTATCTCAACATTTAGTGGCAAACCATTCATAAATTTTGGCGCCGATTGATACAATCTTTTCGACGTCACTACAAGGGTGATTGATTAATCGAAAAAATCGAATCGTGCTTGCTTACTTAAAATGATCTATATTTCTTGAATTTGTGTGGTTTACATGTATAACTTATCAAGTGACACAGATGCGTCTGTTCAACGTTAGTTCTTTTGAAATTTCAATTATTATTAATAACAGTTCCTTGTCCTATCAGGTCTGTTTAAGAATGACCACCTTGGTGGGATTGGTTTGTTTTAAATTTGAAAAAAGGAGACTACTTATAACTACTATTTACAACTACAACTAACCTACAACTACTATATACACCTACTATCTACTATATACAAATTGCTTTTCAAAGCATGTTCTGATACATTACATTTTTGTGCAAATTTAGTCCTAATTTCGTTAATTCTGGAATCTATTTTGACAATGCCTGCCTCTTAGTGTTAATTTGTTATTCTAGTGTCGGAAGGACGATCAAGTACCATCCTCAGCACTCTATTCTGAGCGACCTGTATTTTGTTCCTGTGAGTCTGTGCACATGATTCCCACACCGGAGATGCGTCGAGGATCACAGGTGCTATGATTTGTTTGTAGACGGCCAGTTTGTTCACCCTTGAGAGGCGGGATCTGCGGCAAATCAGCGGATACAGACACCTAACCAAGGTAGAACACTTGACTACAGTTTTCTCTACATGCGAACGGAAGAGGAGCTTTTCATCGAACAACATCGCGAGACAAGTAACTTCGGTAGACCACTCAACCCTTGTGCCATCCATGATTACAGTACAAGATGGAGCCGGTTTCAGTTTCGGCGATTGCCGATGGAGGAACATGATCGCTTGTGTTTTGGAAGGATTGATTTTAATTTTCCACGTGGTGGCATAATCAGCAAAGGTGTTAAGGCATCGTTGAAGTTTGTTCGTTATTTCGCGAGGCATCCTTCCTTTGACGGCTATTGCGGTATCATCTGCGAACAGGAAAAACACGCAACCGTCACCGAGGGGAGGAATGTCGGAAGTATAAATGCTGTAAAGCAAGGGGCCCAGCAGACTGCCTTGCGGGACTCCTGCTGGGATGGAAAACGTGTCTGAAAAACAACCATTCAACGATACCTTAAACGACCTTTTCTGGAGGTAGTTACGGGTGATTTTAACCAGATGTAATGGAAAGTTGAAGCTACAAAGCTTGTACACATGCCAAACATTGTCAAACGCCTTTTCAACGTCTAACAAGGTCATGGCTGTGGAATTGGATACAGCTTTGTTACTTCGGATGTTATTCATCACCCGTACTAGCTGGTGATTGGTGGAGTGCCCCTTTCTGAACCCAAACTGTTCCGGAAGGAGAATGTTATTTTCCTTGACAAACTTGAGCAAACGATTGAGAATGAGTTTCTCGAACAATTTGCTCGGCGCTGAAAGGAGGCTGATTGGTCTGTAGCTTGAAGGCAATGTTGGATCCTTTCCGGGTTTGCGGATTGGTATGATTTTTGCTACTTTCCAGATGCTTGGAAAGTAGTGCAGTTCCAAACATCTGTTGAAGATAGCGGTTAGAAGAGACTGCACTTTCATGCTGAGTCTCTTCAAGATCAAGTTTAATATACCGTCAAACCCGGGAGCCTTCATGTTCTTGGTGCATTTCAGCGCTGAGCAAATCTGGACTTTGTATATTCGAGCCAAGCAAATGCGATGAAGCGACATGTTCGCCGATCGCATTTGCTTTCTCCTGTGAGGTGATTAAAAGCCGATTGTCATCATTTTCGACTTTGAGAGGTGGAATGGGTTTGAAATGAGTTTTCAGTACCTTGGCTACCTTCCAGAATGGTCTGGAGCGGTCGTATAGATTCTGGGCAACACGCCCGAAACTTTCATTTCGGAGTGAGTCCATTCTGGAAGTAATCTGTCTGTTCAGATCGGCCATTTCACGTTTTTTGCCTAGATCTCCAGTCCTCTGAAACTGGCGTCTACGAACATTTCTCAGGCGAATCAAAAGTTGGGTGTGGGAATCAATGGCAATAAACTTACCCCTCACTGGAACTCGTCAGCCACGATTATGGCTTGGTGGAGTCCCTCCAACGCTCGGTCGATGTCCTCCACGGAGGCAAGTGGCGGGTTGTCGATGATGTGCCTGTCTATCACGCATCCAAACTGGGGCCAGTTTACGCGATGATAGTCCTTGCGCAGGCTTGAAGCAGGGGCCACGTTGCAGCCCAGTTCAGCCACCACCGGTTGGTGGTCGGAGCTGAGTTCGTTCAAGGCTACCGGCTTAGACAAGCCGATATTTGTCAGAAACAGGTCTAGCGTCGATGGGTTGCCCGCCGGTGAGATGAATGTTGGTTCATCCGAAAACCAAACGGAGTACAGCCCATGCTGTGAGTGGTCGAACAGGAGACGACCGTTCTGGTTCTGCTGGTAGTTCCGCCAGGCCTCATGGCGAGCATTCAGATCTCCTCCAACTACGAAGCGGGAACCGGTACGGATGATGGTGGACAGGTCCTTCTTAAATTTAGCCGCTAGTCCACTGCTGGCGGTACACTGTCGAGGGCAGTAGACGGCGATGAACTGGACGTATCCAGTCGACGACTCCACCTCCACACCAAGGGCCTCGATGATAGAGGTGCGGATATGGGACAGAGTGTGGTATTTTATTCCTTTCTTGACGACGACCGCAACACCACCCCCCCTGGAGCTGGTGCGATCAAGCCGGATAATATTGTGGTCAGGCAACCAGAAGCTGTCGCCGGACTTTAGATGGGTCTCGGTTAGAAGGCCCACGTCGATGCTGTGCTTGCGGAGGAAGTCGGCAAGCTCAATCCTTTTTGCTCTTACGGAGCAAGCATTCCAGGTGACGATAGTTAGCGGTTTAGACGCCATACTGGATGATGAACTTACCGAGCACTTGGATCTGTTCGGGCTTATTGCGGCACTTACGAAGAGCACCGGACATGTTGACAAAAATGTCCATCAGTTCATCCGCTGAGAACAGATCGGGGTTGTTGTTTTGCGTTGTTGGTTGTCTCCAGAATCCAGGGGGGGATGGAGAGCTTTGGCCAGCAGAATCACCGGAAGCTTCTTGAGGAGGGGCGGGTTGCACCCGCGAATTCGCTTGCCTTTGCTGGGGAGCACGAATAGGCGGGAAATCCTCCGTCCGAAATGCCGGGACTTTGTCCTACTTGCATCCTGGTTGGTTGTTAGTTGCCGCCTGTTTTCGGATGCGTTTGAAGTCCTCGCGTTTGGAGCACTGTCTGTCGGAACCTTGATGTGCACCACCACAGTTGGCGCATTTTAACGCCACGGCTCCATCCGCAGGGCAGTTGGAAGTGGCGTGTTCTTGAGCGCAGTTGCTGCAGCGTGGCTTGATGTTACATGTGCGGGTACCGTGTCCAAAATTGAGGCACCGCTGGCACTGCGTTACGTCACGATGGCCGCCACGGTATGGCTCCCATCGTACGATGATGGAGTAGATCGATCGGATGGCTTGTAGCGCATTGAGAGTCACCGTCCCTTTCTGGAAGTGCACCAGGAAGAGGCAATCCGGGTACGTCTTCACGTTTTCGTCTCTCCTTGTCATTCGGAAGACAGCGATTGGGGCCAGATTGTACCGGTTGATTTCAGCTTCGACCATCTTGGGGTCGAAGTTTGGTAGACCCCTGATGACTACCTTGAAGGGCTTCTCACCGGGGATATCGTGCGAGAAGAATTCCGCCATGAGTTGAGGCTAGGCAGCAGTGCTCTTTTATATATTTGCAGGTTAAATCAGAATGATTTGCGACCAAATGGCACTCGATTATGACGGCTGGGTTTGGGAAGAATGTTTATTTCCAATCGATTGTTGATTTTAATGCAATTGTAATTTTGCAAATGCAAATTTAAACCGCAATCTATGCAATGTTGAGGCTTTGGTCCAAATTGGAGCTAAATCAGTCAACATTTACCCATTTGCAGCCATCTTTCCGTATTGAAGTTTGGATGGGAAAATGTATAAATAAACACCATTTTGAAAGTGTTGCCACTAGGTGGCGTTGCAAACCCTAATATTGTGATACACGCTTTTTCAAATCTACCCATTTTTGGGTAGAATCCATCCAAATCGTCCAAAACTGAACGTACCCAAAAATGTGTAAACTATGTTGGGAGTGGCATGTTGACAAATTATAACGTCCGATATGTGTAGATTCTTCCCAAATTTGGGTAGTTTTGAAATAGCGTTTAGAAAATAATTTGCTCAGCAAATTTATCAAAGACTGAAAGCCGATCTGAGTTGATTCTGAAAAATTATTAGTATTTACTGTATATTTTTATTCTTTCTTGAGTCTCGTTAATGAAAGTAAAAATCAGTCAGACATCACTTCAATAAAATGCTAATAACTTGTAATAATCAACTCGGATCGTCTTCCGGTATTTGAAAAAGTAGTTGAGCAAATTAGTTTTTATAAGAATAATGGATTTAATGATGTTTTTTTTGTTACCGGTAAAACTTTTTCAATATGTTCAGTATGCAAAAAAAAGTTTATTCATCCCCCTACCTATTTACATTTTTTTTTGTTTTTCTTGTGAAAATCAGTTAAATTTTATGAGTGTTCCTCCATGATTTATCAATTTATGTTATTTATCACATTGCCATTGAAAATACGGCGTTTATATCTTTTCTTGAGATTTCATGTGATAAATTATGAAAAAGGGTAAAAAATTACGCAAAAAAATTTTATCCACTCCCAAACGGATACTACGATTTAAGTGTGTTTTAAAGAGTTTTAGTGTGTATTCTGCAACTTTTTCGAATGTAAGCATTGTGTTTAGCTGTCATTTAGTGCTCTTGAAGTTTTCGTGCTCAAAATTTTAGTTTCGTGTTCAAAATTGGAAGTTATTTATTGCAAAATGCCCAAAAAAGCACAGATTTCGATCAGCATCCGAAATTTGATTATTAAACATCACAAAACTGGCAATAGCTACCGTGATATTGCCGATATTGTCCAGCTTCATAAGGATACGGTCGCTAGAATTGTGCAGGTGTACAAAAAGCGTGATTCTATCTCACCAGCTAAGCGATCGGGGCGCCCTTCAAAGACAACTGGTCGAATTGACAGAGCTATCGTGAAGAAGCCAGAGCTGGATCGGGGACTATCAGCTCTGAAAATTGCTAGCCTAATGACTAATATTTTTTTAATTATTAGTATCACTGTGTAATTGTTCACCATTTGGCGAGGAGCTGCTCTTTGGTTTTTTTGTTGCACTCCTACCAAGATTCCACGTCTTTTAAATTTTCGAGTGCTCTCTGGTCTCTTGCGCTCAAAAAACTCAAGTTCAGGAGACTAAAAGTGCAAAGCACAATTTTTTTAAGAGCTTCCTGGGACTAATAATAATAACATGCGACCGAGTAGCTCGATTCCTCGCACAACCTCTAAGTTTAGGTTTACCGAATAAGCAAACTAAAAAACAGGAATCCGCGAACGGATTTAAAGGTGATAAATTATAAACAAGCCCTGGACCCAGGTGATGGTGAAAGCAAACAATCGTTCACGTCAGGATATTTGAGTGGCTTTTTGCCATACAAACGTTCACCTTCATTAAGACCAATTGAACGACATTATACGGACCAGCATTGACGATCATACATCGTTTTTGCATGCAACATTATCCAGTTTTCGGCACCTCGATCACGCCATGGTACCAAATTTCGCAAACTCAGAAATCATCCTCATGTTCTGGGCGTAAGTACCAACCTACCAATCCGTTATGCATATGCTTACCCGAGTTGAAGTATCATATTCAGCAGACTGTTACGATATGATTTATATGCCGAGCAAAGAAGAGGAAACAAAGCACTCGAAGCCACTCTGACTTGGGCAGAAGAGAGCCTACCGAGAAGTGTGGGTCTTGTGGTAAGCGGCTCAAGTCAACGACGAGCCCTGAGGTAAGGTAACCATATGCACTTGAAGGCTGCTCACATGCGCCAAAGTGTATCATTTTTCCGGAACAATAAACTTTGCACACTCTCAACGCTTTCCAGATGACAGTCCGTATGTGCTGTGTGGTGCCTAGCTCTACAGTTGGAAGTGACTTTGCTCGTATTTCAGCCAAACGACCCGCTCCCCACCGAAACCGAACGAACGACGAAGGGCGGGTGGGTGTGGGTGGACCGTGTATCGCATGTATGTGTGTAATAGGAGTATAAATTTTTGATAACACTTATTCACAATAGCAATTGGAGTTTTTGCCTTGTTTTCACTCTCTTCATCCACTCCAGGAGACGCTGCTGGCTGCTGGAAGAATACTTATGCCCGAAACGATGAGACGACAACAACGACGGCTGGTTGCTCACTCAACGGAAATGTTGAAATTTATGTTTCAATTTATGCCACACACTTGCCTGCCAGCGCACCTCTTGCTGTCCCCGGAAAGGTTCGATGCGGAACATCTTTCAGCTCTAGGTATTAGGTAGGTGGTAGCATATGCTTCATCAACCACTCCATTGTGTCCTCTGCTGCTACTACAGCTTATCAATCGATAAATTTTCAACTGGTGCTCTTCAACTTTATGACTGGAAGCAATATGTTCCGTCCATATGGACCGATCTGGGATACCAGTAGCTAGATGAACAAAGACGTATAACCGGGTTAATTTGCATAAATGACTATTTCATCACGTTCGACATACGGTTTCGTTTGGGGCGGTTTCTTTGTCACAGGATCACTTTTGCCATTCATCATTCAATTTGTGAAGCATGTTTCGTTTTGTGATACTGGCATTACCCCAGTATTTTGTTATAGCTTTATGGTGTGAACATTTTCAGAATTAATGCATGCTGTATTAATTTTCGAAACGTTGGATTTCGAAACCATTCCAGTAGAAATTTTGGGAGACTTTCAACAGAATTCTACATCTACATTTTTGAGGCTCTAAAATGAACGCAACTTTTATTTCTTTCATACAACGTGTTTAATGGGGGTAGTCAACTCTGGAAATTTCAAAAATCTTTTGTTTTTTGGCTTAAAAAATACTTTGGAATGTCTACTTTGACATAGACTTGATCGCAAGTCCGCAAATGACATCGTTCCAAAGTTATAGGCCGATTAGTGGACTCGTGTTCAGATGCTCCAAGCGCTCGGAGTAGCCGCCCGTTACCGACGAAACGGCGTGTCATAGTAATTCGAACTGCTGCCGCGATTATCTCTAAAAGATGTTTTCAAAATTGGCGGGCGCTGTATTTTAGAAACGGCTCATTCAATTTAAACGGCGATTGAATTTTCGAGTTAAGTACCTTTTTTTCTAGTCGTTTAGGTAGCCGATTTTCAAAAGAATTTTAGGTGCAAGCTTTTATCTCCAATTTTAGGGTACAAAAACGGACTGTTTTTTTTCGAAAAGTCGCCAAATTTTTATTTTTCAACCAAATCAAAAACGGCTACGTACAAGACTGTGTCATCTATCAGAGAATAACCACAAAAAAATTCGTTGTTCCAGATCCAGTAATGTGACCACCAGACGTCCCGCCCCGCGACGACTCAGGCGGGAGGTCTCCTGGGGAACCTGGTGCAGCGGCTACAGGAGACATCCAATCACACCAAAAAAAATCTCAATTAAAGAGGGCATTTCAATTGACAAAACAATGCATTCCTTTTTTGAATTGATCGTTAACTACCCTCAAAAAAATTTCGTGAACGAAAATATCCACAATACTTCGAATGATTATTGCAACAATATACTTTTGAATTTTAGATGATTGCCTTATGGTTGAATTCGTCACCAGTTGATGATCAGCCATGTGACTGTCATCCAAATAAAGGATGATATTTATTTGAAAATTGGCTGCAAAGCATACAGCGCTCAGAGGACAACAATTTAAGAATATGATATTTGCTAATTTAATAGCAAAGGATAGCCATTTCATCATGGGCTCACAAATAGTTTGTTGATAGAGGAAACTTCCTCCACCACGCAATACACAATCTTAGTTTTCCACGCTTTACCAATGTTCATAAAACTTCTGATAGCGAAAACTATGTTTCCAACTCAGATCAGCAAATGACGTTCGGTAGAATTATTTACATCATCGTTTTGGATGATTTGCATTACGGGGTTTCAATTTGGGATGAATAATTTTACAGAGAGCGCATCCCAGCTAACAATTTTCGCAATGTAAAAACTTTACTCATTTCATTTGTATAGCCTCAAGCTGTATTACCTTTATTCAACCTCTATACAAGCAAATCTGGTGCACTTAGTTAGCTACTTAAGGCTGTTGTGACGGCTGAGGCAAGCTCTTATTGCATATCAATTTACACTTCTATACAGCTGTTATCCTGCTGTTTAGTTGGGTGTGAACTTGAAAGGCGCTTACTCAACCTTTACCCGATTATCCAATAATTACTGCACAGCTTTCTCTTGACGCCTGGTTAAATATTGTTTACACTTTTTTGTTGGAGGAATTTATCATTATTGCTTGAGCTTGAGCTTGATTGACCGCCCACGGTTGCTACTCTGTTACTGCCAGATCAGCTGTAATTACACAGAGAACCAATAGACGAAGCTTGGGACTAGCAATCATCCTCAATGTGTAAAAACTGGTGATCTTAAATTAGGCAATACCAGCGCTGGCCGCGCCCGAACACAGATCAAGAAAGTAATGGGAAGGATTGTGTTGACATGACACTCGCTTTGATGGAAGCCGAGAACACCTCTGCACTTCCACGAGGAATCACTGGGATGTTGGATAAGAGGGTTGGGTTTGCAGCAGGGTTCGTTTTGGTAAACGATAAGCTGAATTGAATTCCTAACGATCATATAACGCGAAGGAGCTTGGGACTAAGCCCACGGTCTTCTGCTCAGTAAGCAAAAACGTTTGCAAAAACTAGGCAGACGAGCACCTTTTTAATCACCGAGTTGCTGTTATTACCATGTAGTCATATTAACAAATAAAACGATTGACGAATCTTGAATGTGGATGGGCCTGAGATTAGACTCATGATGTTCTGCTCAGTAAGCAAAAACGGTTGCTCTATGGCCACCGAGCCCCTCATATCACATAATACCGTTGCTCAAATTTTTGTATTTGAATGGAACCGGAACCAACGACAACAACGAGTTTCGCAAAATAAACGATACACAAGCGATTTTACCATAAATCTCTTTGATATGTAAGGACCTGGGACCGCGTTTTTCTGCTCAGTAAGCAGGCCACTGTAACCGACGATCTTTCAAATCCGAAAACTAAAAACTACGAAAAAGTACTTAGGCCTTCATTAAGTTCCACTTTCACGCGACGTTCAATGACAGGGTCCTATCCAGGATTACATCTGAAAAATCCATATCTGGCCAACGCCCACCTAAACCTGTTCTAATCCACCTGAAATTACTAACGAATGGAAGACTTTGACTACCCAGCTATGCAATAGTCTCATTCCGTGCCTTATGGCAACTTGATGATTCTATTGCGCTCATCTTTTGGCACCACCCAGGGGAGACTTGGTCCTGTACCCAATACTTAACTTATCTCCATTCCACTCAGCTACTCGCAATTTCTTGTGATATAGTGGGCGGAATATTATTATATGAGACAATTCAATGCAGAAGTCTTTCCAAATTTGGCAGATCGACAGGTAATCGGTGAGTTACCACGATAGTTGCTATTCAACAACTCGACAACGTCCCATCGTCAACGCCTGCTATGAGAATTTCCCATTGCAGACGCCAACGAAATGACGTCATCGAGCTATCGATCAACTACCCTGGTTATCGCCTGGTACCTTATAGCACGATGCTAGGAGGCGAACCGGAAGAATCGATGAGCTACCTCACCCCCAGTCGGAGGAATTTATCATTATTATTTTTTACTGGTGGAGGATCGACTGTATCGTTGAGTATTTTATTGAACGGCTACGCAGTCTTTGTTAAATTAAACGAGATTTTATTTACCCGACGTTTCGACACGGGGATTGTGTCTTCTTCAGGGGGAACTGTAATTTTATGTATCAATATACTATGTTTTCCTTACATATTTATGTTATGGTGACTTACAATAGTTTTTTCGTTTTTTGTCTTATGTTTTGTCTAACTTTAACTGTCTGGTCTCTAATGTGTTGGTACATGCTGTAAATTGAGTATTTGTTTGTTACTTATTGTTTTTAGTAATTTAAAATAAATTTAAAACTCCTTACACGTCGGATACACTATGCTATGAACTTGTAGTACTGGCAAATGGCGCAAAATTGTTTTTGGCAACCCCCTAATTATGAAACCCATTTTGTTTGGTAGCCGAAATGCCCTATCTTAAAAACCTATCTCTCATTTGTGGTCGATTGCTCTCTTCTGGTTTTGTTGCGTTTATCTGTATTCTTAATATTGTGCAATACTGCTGCGTATGTCGTACTAAGTCTGTCTATGTCTGTTCGTTTGTTTACTGTGTAGTTGGTGTTAGTGATATGGCACATTTCACATTATTTTTTACTGCGAATCAAATTAATCGAAAAAAGCTTCAAACAACACCACCAAATTATTACCACGGTACCGGAACCTGGAATCGAACTCGAGACGACCGCATTGGCGAACCTTGATACTACCAGCTTCGCTACGCCAACACTTTGAACTAACGTAAACAAATGTACATGCCCTGCTACAACAAGATCGCTGAGTAGCGGCTTCATAATAGTGCACAAGAATCACTTTTCTCGACTAGTTAATTCAGCTTTGTAAAAAAGCAGAGTAAAAGGTGTTAAACTGCACAAGTCTAAAAATAAACCTAATTGACTGTAAAATAGCTTCCAAAGTAGCGTTAACACAGTTAATTAGTTGAGTACAGGTTGTTTAGTTGTTGAAAAAGCACTTTTGATGTTTACGTTATTCAACAAGAATTGTTGGTTCTATAGAAGCCATCAAATAAGTAATATATTCGCTTTATTAGCTTTGCTTTGAAGCTTAAAGTTGAACGTTAATTAAAATTTGCATAGAAGTGACATTAGCGTTAATAGGCTGATGTTATTCAGTCCAACTGACAAATTGAATAATGGTTGTGAAAAAAGTTGAGTAAACGCTCTCCAAAACTATTTTGCTAGCTTCTGCAGCTACTTTTCAGCACAACGCTGGGAAAGCTGAAACTGTTAGCTGGGATTTCAACTGAGGCTTCGTTCCCATTGAGAATGATGTTTTGGTACAGTGTAGAATATCAGCACAAAACGGAAATGAAAAAAAGCACGCTTAGAACGAAAGGCTAGCTGTGGATTTTATCGTCGTTACTTTGCTTGCGTAAGTATTGTCGATTTTCGAGTGAAATGAAACCTCATTATCAGTATTCACTCGACTGTCGATAGAAGCAGGCCACTCTCGATGTTTGTCACGCAATCGTGACACGTTCTATCAGTCGATGCGACGTCGACTTTGGAAAGCAACCGTTTCGTGATGAGTATGTGAGTGATGACTGGCGATACTGCCATACAATGAAACCACCTGAAGCGGATTCCGTTCAGATGAAGGAGGCTTATTGGACAGCGGAAGAAAAGGTGTTTATTGTGTTGTACCTTTTGCCTATATTTAGTTCTACAATGTTTTGTATAGTGAATAAGAATCCTTGGTTTGTAGGCTACTAGCTCTTGCAGAACCTAATTTCGATCGGATGTCTGATTCTAGAGATATAGAATTTTGTAAGTGAAACAGTGCTACTCACACATTTCATCGACGATGGCTGAGCCGATTAGAGTAAGTTTCAGTTTATTTGCATCTATTTTATTTAGAAATGTATTGAACTTCATCCCGATCGGATGTTTGGTTTAAATATACAAACGATCAAAAGTTAATGAACAATCAACAAAGCATCCTACACACTAGCAACCCCGCAATCTGATGCTATCATGAAAGTGTCTAGAATTCATTTATTCCTTAAAAATACAATGAATTCCGTGAAGTACAAGTCTAGAAATTTGGTGTTCTTATTTCATCCGCATTTCTAGTACTATACTTACTTACCTTACCAATCAGGCTAAGGCCTTGTTGTCCTCTGCTGTCCGAAGAAGTCGTCTCCACTCTACGCGATACATGGCCACACTTCACCAGCTTCGTAGTCTGCGAAGGGTTCGCAGGTCGCCTTCTACTTGGTCGATCCACCTTGCCTAGTACCTAGTACCAGGGCTGGAAAGCACCTCAGAGCGTTAGCAAAGCAACTCGACAAAGAGTGTGTGGTTCTCACATTTGCTTCGCACATTCTTTTCCAATTAATCTGTGAGAAAGCGATTCACCCAATGAGTGGTACACTCCTTGTGGCGCAGGGAGCGACTTTGCTTACCACGACTGCATGCATATGAGGTGAAGAAGAGCATAACGAAGAAGAATTTTGTCTTTTTGCTGGGTTTCCCATTTGCAACCCTACACTGAGTGGCGCTCTTTGCATCGGAGCCGCCGGAGCGATGGCTACACATTAGGCTTTCGTTATTTCTGGGTGTGTGTCTGTCTTCTCTTCTCCGCTGCTTTACACTTGCGCATGGTGAAAGACAACCAAACTTTGTGTTTGCTTGATTCTCACTTTGTTTTTTTTTTTCAGAAAAGCCCTGCCTAATGTTTGCATTTTAAAAATTGTCTTCTTTCTGATGGCGATAAACAACTTTCTGATATACAACTACAAAAGGTAATTCAATGGAACAAATTTTCCTTAAATCCTAAGTTTATTAAGCCCTCTACAAAAATGATTCAACGCCCTGCCGAGTGGCCTTAAGACAGTTGACCGGAACCTTAGCCATGGTAGATGAAAAGATGGATGTCGGCATGGTCTTCAGCTCTTTCGTGGCCTTGGCGATCAGCTGCTCCTCCGTTTTTGGCAACGAAATTATTGGAATAGATCCTTCGTTTGAGGTTCGCCCAAAAAATTTCTATCGGTCGCAGCTGGGGGACGTTGGGAGGGTTGGCGGTCTTCCACGACCACGACGTCGCGTTTCGCCGGAAAGATGTTTTTCACCAGCACCTTCAGGCGCTCCTTCTGGGTGATTGCCTGCTGCTCAGACACAGCAAACCTCGACTGACGGTTCCTTGCTCCGACCTCCCGGCCCAAGGCGCGGAACTATGAGGCCACCTTGCCCTCGGTGTTCCGCTTCCGCTTCTGCTGCACTTTACGGGCGGCCGGAAACAGGCTTCCGTTCGACGCTCTTGCCTTTCTCCAGAAGGGAGAGGATGTTGTAAATGCCGGATCGGCTATATTCAAGGGAT
Source organism: Ochlerotatus camptorhynchus (assembly GCF_037179485.1). Classification (NCBI taxonomy): domain Eukaryota; kingdom Metazoa; phylum Arthropoda; class Insecta; order Diptera; family Culicidae; genus Ochlerotatus; species Ochlerotatus camptorhynchus. Next base: position 212,420 of record NW_027040601.1, on the reverse strand, counting down.
ACGAAGTGCCTCACGATGTCCAACTTCTTTGCTCCGGTGTGGAGCTGGCAGTACGAACAAACTATCTAGCGTAGTCGCTTGACTGTTTTCGCCATGGCTTCTGCAAATCAACTGGTAATGCTGTCATTTTTTTTTTCTGTACGGTACAAGCAGCGTAGCTAGATAGTTTTCAAGCTTATCGGTATCAAACGGTGAAAAAAATCGATATTTATCGGTATATACTATTTTAATAAATAATATATTTTTGCCGTTTAGAAGGCAAAAATTCAAACTTTTGGGTTGCGAATGGAAATTTTTCATCCAGAGAATGAAGAAACTCTTCCGAAGAAAGTTCGAAGGAAAGACAGAAAAAGATCCAACGAACTCATACAATAATATTTAAAAACTTCTGGCGAAAATTTAAAACACCATCCGGGAAAAAAACCGGATGGCACATCCAGCGGATAAAAGTTTCGGAAATAGGATGCAAATTCCAGGAGTACCCATTTCCATGGGGAAGCCTAAAGATGCTTGGAGAAACCTCCAATAGAAGTCGGGAAAAACCTGCGGTAATTAGCTTATGGAGAAACTTCCAGAGTAAGACGAAATAAACTTCTAGGAGAATTCTATAGATACTTCCGGTAGAAGTTTAATTGAACTTCTTGAAGTAAACAGAAGAAATTTCCTGTAGACGCTGGAAGAAACTTCCTAAGGTAGATTGGAAGAAACTTCTGGAGAAAATTGGAAACCAGAGGGCTTACGGAACAATGGAAAGAAACTTCAAGGAGAAGCTGGGAAAAATCCGAAAGAAAGAAATTTATGGGGGAAGTTAGCAAATTTTTTCCTGAAGTTTCCTAAAAGTTTTTATGATTCCCAGCAATTTTCCTGATATTATAAAAACCTCCCTGAACATTCCTGAAATGCACTTCGGAATATCCCATAATTCCGCGGAGCTCCTTGAAAGTTCTACCAAATGTCCTGAAGCTAATGGGGTTGTTTTAAAGATCTCTTATCATCCTCGAAGTACTCGGAATTTCCTTGATTATAATGAAACATCTGGAAAATATATGATCATCTTTGAAGGCATCTGGACTTTTTTGACGATTTCGGAACTTTTTAAGTCAAGAAAATTGTGAGAACACTTCAGGACCAACAATTGAAAAGGCATCAACTACATTTTGTAAACAAACCTTTTAAGGCCATTTTGTCACGAACCGAAGTCCGCCAACGGAAACCAATAAAATGAATTGGTAGGCGAAATTCTCCTCCACCCGATTGTGCTTTAGGTTTGTCAATGTAGCAATGTAGCCTTTTCAATTGTTACTCTTGAAGTGTTCTCACAATTTTCTTCATATTAATCGATCATCAGCATCGAACTTCTCGGATCAAATCAATTTATTTTTTATTTTTTAAAGTTCTCCTAACTGTCTGCCATTAACAAGCACACAATTTTCACAATTATTCAATTGTAACTTCCCTTACGTTTCCGAAATTGTCATGAACCTCTCGTTTTTCGGAACTCCTTTAAAGTTTCAGCATTTTCCTTGAAATAAATTAATCTGTCCTGATGTTCTCAGAGCTTCCCTACAGTTCTCTCAATTCTCTTGGTAATATATGGAACTCCTGAATTTTTAGGAACTGTCCTAAAAACCATAAAGCTTCCATGAAATTCTATGGACTGGTGATGTTTCCAAACTATTTCTGATTTCTAAGTTCATTGAAGTTCGCTGGACATTCCTGAAATTCCCAGGATCTCGAATTTTAACAGAAAATAATTAAACTGTCTTCAATTTATTGGGATTTACCCTAACCCTGTTTAAACTTACCCAAAATTCTAGACTTTTCTGAAGTTTCTGCAGTTTTCCTGAATCTAATGGAACCGCAAACTCTGGTAGCACCACTGAAGTTCCGCACAACTGGCGTGAGAAGACGGAAGAACGTTTCGATCGAAGCCAGAAGAAGCTTCTAAGGAAAGTCGAAAAAAAAATTCCGGGAGAACTTCTCGGGTAAGGTGGAAGAAAATTGGAAGAAACTTCCAATGGAAAATTTAAAAAAAAAACTTCAGGACGTTAAAAAATTGGACCTATTTTTTCACTGAATAAAAGAATTTCTCGAATTACCGGACATCAGCTGTTTCCCGATTCCGGAGTAGTTGAAAATGGCGAGGAAATGGAAATAAGTCGAAAGAGTATCAAGCACAAGACATTTTTAAAGATAAATATTGTTTAAAACAGGTTCAAACAAATGGAGATATTCAAAAATATAAAAGTCTCTCACAATAGATTCATTTGATAGTTTAGCGCAGGCAGTAAATAATAATTTTGGTTAAAAAAAAAAACGCTATAAATCGGTATTAAATCTCAAATATCGGTATTCTGAGAAACCTTATCTGTATATCGGTACCAACTTCGAAAATCGGTATGAATACCGATAAATCGGTATATCTGGCAACACTGGCAACAAGGTTGCTATGATTGGCGATGCATAGGTGGATTCACCACGAGGTGGCAGGGTAATCGCATGTAAAATTACTAAAATCAGTTTCTTTAATACAAACGTTATTAATTAAAATCACTTCCTTCTAATTCGATCACACAAATATCGAGGCAGAAAATCGTTAACTAATTTGAACACCATTGTTAAATTTACTATTCTTTGCTTCATCGACTAAAATTTTAAAGTGTTTAGCATCAAATTTGATCACAAAATCAAACGCATTATTTTATTCTGTAAGTGCTGTTCACACAAACACAAATCTCGATATTTGTGTTTCATTGGCCAGAATTGAATTGGAAAGGCAAAAGTCTACACAGATAAAAATTCTGAATTTTAATTGTGATGTAAACATTCATTCATGTAAACTTGTATTTCATTTCATGCAACCGAGCAACTTGTAAACAATGTTGTTTACAAAGATGGGCTTTTGTATACAATATTTGCTACATTGCATGAAATGTCTCAGAACTTTACATGATTTATAATGTAAACTTATATAATATGTGACGCTCCATTTATGTGCATCATATTGAACAGAAATTTACACTACTTTTTCGAACTGTGTAGATGAGGAGTGATGATTGATTTGTATAGCTTTATTTTACTGGCAAGAGTTAAATCGGTTTTCAATCGACATTGAATTCCATACTTCCTGGCAAATTTCTTAATGTCATTGTCAATGTAAGAGTTGAACTTAAGTTTGTCATCAATAATCACGACCATATATTTAATCTACCAAACACGATCAATATTCTCATCATCACAACAGAGACGTCCTCATTTACTCTATTCCGTGAAATTACCATAAATTTAGTTTAACTTGTATTCCATTTCAATGGCTTATACTTCAATCATCTACTTAAAAGACGCAAATCTTCATTCAAGTGTAAAACGGCATCGTCTTAATCCTTAGCTGTAATGTTTGACACAATATCATCTGCCAAAAGATTAATGTCGCAAAATCGTAAAACACGTCGCAAGGCATTAATATACATAATACACAAAAAAGGGCTAATACTTTTCCCTGGAGCACTCCAAGGTTATTTCCCACGGGACTTATAACAAAAAGTCCGTTGAGTTCGGTCAAACAAGTAATTGTCAAACCATTTATATGCAGTACTCGTAACTACAAAGTGCTTGATTGATCGAAATTGTTTCAAAAGCGCGTTTTAGATCCAAAAAACAGCAACAATCGTATCTTTATACTTCAAGTTATCTTTCCACTTCACTAATACCAAATTCAACGCGGTTTCAATAGAATTACCTTCCCGATATCCTGATTTTTCTGGGATCAAAAAACTATTACGAAACTCTTCGGTTTTTATCGTTCCAGCAACGTTTTGAATAGGAACCACTAAGGATTCCTTTCAAATTGGTGGCACATTTCCAGTCTGCAATGATTCATTAATAAGTTTCAGTCAGATGTGGACAATGACATGAAATCAATATTGAATAACTCTAGCATATCCATTATCTACTCCAGCCGAGTTTCCTAATGAAAATCAAACCACTCTAAGTTAATCTGAAGAAAGAAATGAGTTCCTCTTTCTAAAAAGGGGTTTTGCTGTTTGCCTAGTTTGCTCCATTTCCCCCTAGGTCACTTCACCATTCGCAAACATTCCAAACGAACTAATTCTTCAAAGTGATCTTATCAACGACCGGTCTTTTCAAAAGAGTGTTTGTTCTTTGAAAATCAACCTGTGATGTGTGTGTGATGTGAAATAGAATAATTACAGGAATGTCCTTGTCCGAGAGCCGTACGAGGATGACCTCATTGCGACGGGTCCAGGACATGACAAGTTTTCTAGGTGCAAAGGTAAACGGAGGTATTCGATATGATGGATTGTGAAATGAAGTGTTCAGTTACTATTAATATTGTATTTTGATTTGTTTAAAAAAAACTCAAGATGTTTAATTAAGCCTTTTTTATTTCTTCGGAATAGCTGCGGATTGCAGAAATTGCAGCAGATTGCTTGTAGCCACACTGTTAAGATGGTGCGATGGGTCTAAAACTCTAGAATGACAAAATACATCTTTTAACCAATGGTATCTTTTCCATGTATGTGCCAATCACCGCAACAATGAGGTGACTTTAACTGGACCCAACATATCGAACCCATCAACCTATAAGCTAGAATCATCGGCTTTTCTTTCTTTCCGGACGAAAACCTAACCAGATTTTTCTCGAATCCGAAAATCCCAACGACCCAGACCCACTAGGGTGAGAAAGCAGTCACGCTTACCACTCAACCACCAACCAGCGACATCAATTAGTCTGTTTGTCCTAAAATAAATCAAACGCACAAAAGTTCCGCGCTGAACAAACTCGACTCCAATGAAAGTAATTACGTTCTTCTGAGAACTTGGTTGACAATTATATAATACTCCATCCAGCGGGCAGTGAATTCATTACCTGCAACGTATTAATTCTTGTGGTTTGACTTGACCTGCCCTGAACCCACAAAACGACTTAGCTTCAACCACCAGCATCAATAAATTCATCATTCCTCTCCGCTTTATGATTACACAAGATCACCAACTCAAAATCCGTGATTTATGAGGAATATTGACGTTAATCTCACTTGGTCGCACAAAGCAAAATGCAAATTACAAATCCGTGCCCAGCATACAACCGCACCATCATAATCTTTCTCATCATCATCACCATCATCATCATCATCATCATGAACATAATCATCTTCGGCATAATGCTCTCCCTGCGAATTGTCATCTTCGTCATCGTCGTCCGACCAGCCAAGGGAAATAAATCTCGCCTGACAATTGTTATTAACAAATCATTTTCCCTGTCGTTCCACTGACTGATTTCGATTTACATCAATTTCCATTGTGCCGTGCTGTCGCCTTCATTCAGGAGCCATTCCGAAGTAACCTGTGCTGTACTATTCACGGTTCCACGGTAGATATATATTACATGGACAAAATGCAATTAAATTTCGACTGCCACTGCATCGCCTTGGCTACCGTCTCCGGTTCCACTTATTTCCATTGGGCGATGTCCGATTGTTGGTGGATTAAAAGGATATTTTATATTCTTTTTCGTTCGTTCTTTTTGTGTCACCACCACCAACCTGCATATTAGCATATTTCAATTCATTGGAATTATTTCTTATTTGAGAAATTTTCACTGAAAGCAAATAACAGTTGAGTTCTCTCTTATTGACACTGAGTTATTAGTAAAGCTTGATTATAATCAACTCGCCGTAAAACTTTAAAATACTAACATATAATCAAATCAATTTGTTTGGTAATCTATCGATTTCGCAAACGTATAAAACATTCGTAAACTCGATGTGAACCCAGATCCAGCTAGATAAACCAAACCCCCAACCACTGGTCTATCCCGGCATGGTTGTTTTTCTTTCATCGTACACTAAAGACTGTACTCGAAAAAAATGCAACAGACATAAATGATCAACAAAAAATCATTTTAAGTCGGATATTTTTGAAACTCTCAGGGATTAAATAAACACATATTAGCTATGTTTTTGCAGAGTTGGTTAATTCAACCTCCTCTCCTAGGATAAATGCCCACACCTTGGACTTTACGTTTACAATCAAATCCTGTGAAACACTTTCGCCATCTTTCTTACACACTTGCATCCACTCTATCTTCAAATCCTTGTCGTTTTTAAAGACTTTCCCTGTTTTCCGGAGCTTACCCTTCATAATCGCCCAGAATATTTCTATTGGGCGAAGTTGTGACGAGTTTGGTGGATTTGCCTCCTTCGGCACAAAAACAAAATTCTTACCATTCCATCAAGGTCAAAACAGAGTGTCACCTTCGTGGGACCGGCGGAAGGACAGCAGGTGCTTCTGTAGGTATTCTTTTTATATATTTGGCCGGTAATGGTGCCGGTCGTTATGTACGGCTTGCTGAACTTTCCGCACCCACAGATTGCCTGTCACACGAAGCACTTCTTGGCAAATTTTTCGACCTTCTTCTTCGGGGGCTTCTCCGGAAGATCCAATCCGGGGATCTGCTTGGCGTCCGCTTTAATGTACGTCTCGTCGTCCATTACCATGCATTTCGGCAGCACCAACCACTCGCCGTACAACTTCCTGGCGCAGGATTTGAACACCGTATTCTGTTTATCGGTTCGAGTAAGCGCCTCCCTTACCTTGAAGACATGAAGTCCGATCCACTTCATTGTCTGCTGAATGAACCAGATGGAAGACGTCCCGAATCGAAAGGTTCAGATTGCGCTTGAAGTAATCCCTTACCTTCGCTGCGTTCACGGTGTCGGTCGTCTTCGCTTTTCTTCCGCTGCCAGCTCACCGCTGGGTCGTCTGGGTCTCCTTGAACGATTTTATCACACGAGACCTAGGGGCAAGCCAGCTTTTAATCATGAGTAATATTGGAGCTAATTTTGAGTAACTCTGAGTAACTCGAGTTGCTCATTATTGAATGCATGGCAACACAGCAACCTGTTTTTGTGCGTGTGTATTTCCAAAATATCACGGTCAGATATTTGACGAGGCAAGTATTCCAGAAGTCTACAACCCACCATCATCCATCGACGGATCATACTGGATCACTATCTTAAAATCTCATAATCTTCGTACCTTTCTGCTAAACCTTACGAAACAGATTTCACCTGAACGCAGGCAATCAACATTCAATGTTGACCATCAACATGGAAAAGATTGCACTCGTAAAACATTCAAGTGTTTTAGCATCTCTGAGAAAAGTCAATTCATTTGCATAACATCTTAAATAGAGTAATACCAAATTACATTTGTTTTATTCTGGGTAATGCTCCTGACTATGACAACATGTTTACATTGGTTCAGCTGGAAATCGATGAGAAATGTTTGTAGGCAACCCATTACTTCTCTAGTATATCATCGAGTGGCATCATCACTAATACAGCTTAGTGGTAGTAAGAAAATGTCCTAAATGAATACTGATTCACACGGTTTTCTAGAATATATATTAAAATAAATTTATTTCTTTTTTTGCGTAAATTTACAGTTCAAATTGTAGATACCTAATTTGTTTGATACATTAAGTAACCCATCGAAATGGACATTTTTCTGGATGTTTCGGCAACGATTTATCTGTTGATGGCATATTCTCCAGAGCTAGCTAGTTTTCTATCTTATTATCCACTCGTACCCAAAAGCTACCACTTGAATCCAAGCTAATATGTATATCCCATATAGACCCTTCAATGATTTCACAAAACAGATGCGAAAGATCTTTGTGGATGGATTTATTTGGATTAGACTCTTTGGGTGATCTTATAAGCACACATCCTGCTCATATATTTTCTTAAAAGATATAACATATAAAGGTAATGTGCTGTAAGTGAATTAAAATGAACTGGCTATTTAGTATATAAATCATTATAATAGTATAATTCGAAAAATATCTCTCTGACAGTTGATGTTTATTCAAACAGTTTTTATTTCTTATAGCTGAGTGTGCCCGGTCTTGCTCGGGATTCAATATTAGCTTGAGTTTATGCGCCGACAGACAGACAGACAGACAGACAGACAGACAGACAGACAGACAGACAGACAGACAGACAGACAGACAGACAGACAGACAGACAGACAGACAGACAGACAGACAGACAGACAGACAGACAGACAGACAGACAGACAGACAGACAGACAGACAGACAGACAGACAGACAGACAGACAGACAGACAGACAGACAGACAGACAGACAGACAGACAGACAGACAGACAGACAGACAGACAGACAGACAGACAGACAGACAGACAGACAGACAGACAGACAGACAGACAGACAGACAGACAGACAGACAGACAGACAGACAGACAGACAGACAGACAGACAGACAGACAGACAGACAGACAGACAGACAGACAGACAGACAGACAGACAGACAGACAGACAGACAGACAGACAGACAGACAGACAGACAGACAGACAGACAGACAGACAGACAGACAGACAGACAGACAGACAGACAGACAGACAGACAGACAGACAGACAGACAGACAGACAGACAGACAGACAGACAGACAGACAGACAGACAGACAGACAGACAGACAGACAGACAGACAGACAGACAGACAGACAGACAGACAGACAGACAGACAGACAGACAGACAGACAGACAGACAGACAGACAGACAGACAGACAGACAGACAGACAGACAGACAGACAGACAGACAGACAGACAGACAGACAGACAGACAGACAGACAGACAGACAGACAGACAGACAGACAGACAGACAGACAGACAGACAGACAGACAGACAGACAGACAGACAGACAGACAGACAGACAGACAGACAGACAGACAGACAGACAGACAGACAGACAGACAGACAGACAGACAGACAGACAGACAGACAGACAGGGCTACAAATGGTGAGTTGACAACCTAGCTCTGGTTCTCACAAGTTCCTACCTCACGCCTCCCCGTGGTGTAGCCTGGGCAATGTTGTCCTTCTGACAATAGCAAAGTGAGGGGGTGCGACGCGAACACTGGCGCGGTAACCATAACACGGCGATAGAGGAAATGCTTCGTCAACCCGCAGGAGTGCCAACCGGCACATTAGGATCGACGCCAGTAAGACCCTTATTACGGCATACTGGATACGGCATGGAACTATGGACACGACACGGCACAATGGATTGGATACCACGCTACAGGGCTGACAGTCGTGCTATTCTGCTCCCTAAGTAAAGAAGGGTGACACCTTCTTGAAATGGCGAGTGGGCTAATAGTGCGGCTGCCCCCGTCCCGGTAAAACCTTGGCAGGCCTCCGGATACGTTCAAAACTCGTCACCAATTGGTGATTGGTGAGTAGTAGGCTCAGATGTAACATTCCTGACTTACGCCGATCTGGCTCTGAACACGGCCCCCATGAAGGACCGTGTCAACCCTAGCATGGCCTCCCTGCTTGCATAGATAACCATGGGATCACGATAGGAGACTACATACAACGAGTGGAGATAGCGGCCCGAAGGGGGGACCCATCAGAATGGATAAAATTGGAGAAAAAAATAAAAATGAAGAAAAAGAAAAAACCAAAAAAAATATGAAGAACGACGGCAATACGCCAGACAGTGAAAACGGAGGAGCAAACGTGTTCGCAAGGAGTGGGATATTGCAGAGATCACCAGTGTCGAACCTGGGGGTCACTGCGAGTTCCAGCAGCAGCAGTAAGTTTCAAGAAGAGCAGCCAGGCGTTGGGCTAAGCCAGATATTCACACCAATATCCAGTAGTAGCAAATCCCAAGAACTGCAGCTCGGGAGAACCAAAATGACGGAGGTCAGGAGGAAGATCGATGATCTCTATGTGTTCGTGAAGGATAAAAACAACGTACACAAAGAGATCAAGCAACTTGTGACCGGTATCAAATCCGGCATAACAGTGGCAGATCGGGAATGTCAAGAGTGGAGAAAAAGGGCCGAAAATGCCGAAAAGGCTCTGCTGGAGGCCAAGGAGAGCATAAGACTGGCTCAAGCACATGAGACTCCGAAGGGACCCACAAATCCACGTCCTGAAAAGAGAGATAGGGACACGCCAGGAGATGAGGAGGAGCCCAAAAAACGCAGGGACGACGAGGAAGGCATCAAGGAGATGGGAGAAAATGGTGCGTGGCGTAAAGTCGAGAACCAGAAGGAGAGGAAGAAAAAACAGAAGGAAGATGAAGTGAGGAAGAAGGAAGAGGAAGCGAGGAGGAAGGAAGAAGAAGCGAGGAAGAAGGAAGAGAAGAAGAAGGAAGACAGGAAGAATAAGGAGAATCCTAGGCCTCGTAGGGAGAGAAGCAAGGGTGACGCTCTGGTTGTTGAGGCGAAGGACAAAACGTCCTACGCAGCACTCCTCCGGAAAGTGAGAGATGATCCGGAGTTGAAACACTTAGGCACTTAGGCGAGAATGTGGTGAAAACCAGGCGAACCCAGAAAGGCGAGATGCTATTCGAGCTGAAAAGGGACCCTACGGTTAAGAGCTCAGCTTTTAAGGAGCTCGTCGAAAAATCTCTTGGCGAGACGGCGAACGTAAGAGCCTTATCCCAGGAGTCAGTGGTCGAGTGCAGGGATCTGGACGAGATCACAACAGAAGACGAGTTGAAAAGTGCGCTAAAGGTGCAATGCAACCTGGGAGACGTACCGATGGCAATTCGGTTGAGAAAGGCGTATGGTGGCACGCAGACGGCGTCGATACGACTTTCTTCGGACGCAGCTAACGAGCTGCTGAAGACTGGCCGAATCAAGGTTGGGTGGTCAGTGTGCCCGTTGAAAGCTATTCCTCGGGTATCTAAGAAAATGGAGAGATGCTACAAATGCATGGGCTTCGGTCACCAGGCGAGACACTGCAAAGGCCCTGACAGATCTGATCTGTGCAGGAAATGCGGAGAGAAGGGGCACGTTGCAAAAGACTGTACAAAGCAACCGAGGTGCATGCTCTGCAAAAAGGAGGACGGAAATGGCCATGTGACGGGAAGTTTCAGGTGCCCTGAGTTCAAGAAGGCGATGGTGGGCCAGCAATAATGAAGGTAACCCAAATAAATCTCAATCATTGTAACACAGCACAGCAACTGTTGTGGCAGTCAACAACGGAAACAAAGTGCGACGTTGCAATCATTGCAGAGCCATACCGAGTCCCTCTCGATAATGGTAACTGGGTGGCGGATAGAGCAGGAATGGCGGCCATACAAGTCATGGGCAGGTATCCCATACAACAAGTGGTGGCAAGCTCATATGAAGGTTTCGTGATCGCCAAAATCAATGGAATCTATGTATGTAGTTGCTACGCACCCCCGAGATGGACAATTGAGCAGTTCCACCAGATGCTAGATGGGCTCACCGAAGAGCTCATTGGACGGAGACCAGTCGTCATCGCAGGAGACTTCAATGCTTGGGCAGTGGATTGGGGGAGCAGATGTACCAACGCAAGAGGGTATAGCCTGCTGGAAGCTCTGGCAAAGTTGAACGTCAGTCTGGCCAACGAAGGAACCATCAGCACCTTCCGCAAAGATGGTAGGGAATCCATTATCGACGTTACTTTCTGCAGTACGTCGCTAATGGCAAATATGAACTGGACGGTGTGCGAGGAGTACACCCATAGTGACCATCAGGCGATCCGGTACAGTATCGGCGAACGAACACCGGTGGAAATGCGGAGGACGAAAGTAAGCGAGCGGAAGTGGAAGACGAAGGCATTCAATAAGGATCTCTTCATCGAAGCTCTAAGGGTAGACAACAGCGTCCCGGGCCTAAGCGCGAATGAGTTGACCGAATTATTAGCAAGGGCATGTGACACAACTATGCCGAGAAAACTGGAGCCAACGAACAGGCGGCGTCCAGCCTACTGGTGGAACGAGGAAATTAGCACCCTCCGTGCTACTTGTCTTCTAGCCAGAAGGCGTGCTCAGAGAGCAAGAACAGAAGCAGACAGAGAGGAGCGCAGGGTGGTGTTCCGAGAGGCCAGGGCTGCACTGAAACGAAAGATAAAGCTGAGCAAGTCAAATAGTTTCAAGGAGTTGTGCCGCGATGCCGATGCCAACCCCTGGGGCAACGCATACCGAGTTGCGATGGCGAAGATCAGAGGCCCAACGATGCCGGTTGAAATGTGTCACAACAAGCTGAAAGTCATCGACAGCATGACCCAACGAACTGGCCACCTACACCATATGGCGAGGTAGATGAAGACAACGTTGAACAAGTCTCCAACGAGGAACTCATAGCAGCAGCGAAAGGGTTGAAAGCGAATAAAGCTCCCGGCCCGGATGGAATTCCCAACGTGGCGTTGAAGGCGGCGATCCAGACGTTCCCGGACATGTTCAGGATGGTGCTGCAGAAATGTCTGGACGATGGTCAGTTCCCTGATAGGTGGAAGGTACAAAAGCTTGTGCTGTTGCCGAAGCCCGGAAAACCGCCGGGGGATCCTGCATCGTATAGGCCAATATGCTTGCTGGATACTGTAGGAAAGCTCTTAGAGAGGATCATCCTCAACAGGCTGACGAAATGCACGGAGAGTGAACACGGATTGTCGGAGAGACAGTTTGGATTCCGGAAAGGGAGATCGACGGTGGATGCAATTCGGACAGTGATTGACAGAGCCGAGAAAGCTTCCAAACAGAAGCGGAGAGGAAATCGATACTGCGCCGTGATTACGATCGATGTCAAGAATGCATTCAATAGCGCCAGCTGGGAGGCCATCGCCAAGGCGCTCCATAGAATGAGGGTTCCGGGCTACCTCTGCAGGATTCTAAGTAGTTATTTCCAGAACCGGGTCCTTGTCTACGTGACAGACACGGGGCAGAAATCGCTTAGAATCACGGCGGGGGTTCCCCAAGGCTCCATTCTAGGTCCCACGCTGTGGAACGGAATGTACAATGGCGTGCTGACGCTCAAGCTGCCCAAAGGAGTTGAGATCGTTGGCTTTGCGGACGATGTCGTCTTGACGGTAACCGGTGAGACGCTGGAAGAAGTGGAAATGTTGGCGGCTGAGGCGATAGATACGATTGGTAACTGGATGCAAGGAGCGAAGCTGCAGATAGCCCACCACAAAACAGAAGTGATGTTGGTCAGTAACTGCAAAGCAGTGCAGCGGGCAGAAATTACCGTTGGAGAGCACACCATTGCTTCGAAGCGCATGCTTAAGTATCTGGGAGTGATGATCGACGACCGGCTAAACTTTAACAGCCACATCGAATATGCTTGCGAGAAGGCGACGAAGGTCATCAACGCAATAGCCAGAATCATGCCGAACAATTCTGGTCCAAGCAGCAGCAAGAGACGTCTTCTGGCTAGTGTTTCCTCATCAATACTAAGGTACGGAGGTCCAGCCTGGATTGAAGCGCTGAAAACGAAGCAGAACCAAAGGAAATTGAGCAGTACGTTCCGGCTCATGGCCATGCGAGTCGTGAGTGCGTACAGAACCATTTCGATGGAGGCAGTATGCGTTATCGCCGGTATGATCCCAATCGGCATCACCTTGGCGGAGGACTACGAGTGCTATATGACGAGAGAAACCAGAGGAGTACGAAAAATGGTGAGAACGGAGTCGATGGCTAAGTGGCAGCAGGAGTGGGATGCAGCAGAGAACGGTAGATGGACACACAGGCTAATACCGACTCTTTCGACCTGGGTGAACAGGAAGCATGGAGAAGCCAACTTCCACTTGACGCAGTTCCTGTCTGGTCATGGCTGCTTCAGGAAGTACCTGCATCGGTTCGGACACACAACGTCACCCTTCTGTCCGGAGTGTGGGAATGTGGAAGAATCACCAGAGCACGTGGTTTTCGAATGTCCTAGATTTGATGATGTGCGAGAGGATATGCTCGCCCTTAGCACGGAGAATGTCGTCGAAGAAATGTGTCGAGAGGAGGGCACCTTTAACGCCGTCAGCAGAGCAGTAACGCAGATCATGTCAGCGCTGCAGCGAAAATGGCGGGAAGACCAACTAGAAAGTAGTAATGTGCTCACACAAGTGCGAACTGAAAGCCGAAGCCGGGAGAACTCTCCATCAGAGTAGGCTGTATCCACCACCAGGGATAACCGAGTAGAACGTGACGCTGGGAGATAAATGGCTCACAAATTGGAGAGACGATCAGCGAACTGGAAGCGCCAATTAGCTGAGGTAAAGTGAGGTGCGTAATGCACGGCCCCCTCCGAAGTAATACGACAAGTGGTTCCGGGGGAAAAGGGCAAGGCGTCTAAGGAGGTTTTAGTGCGGTAAGAATCCCACACACCGTGTCACCGCGACTGTGCGCCCAGTCGTCAAGCGGTGGCACGATGGCCTTTTTGAAGGTTTCCTCCTTGCCAAAAAAAAAAAAAAAAAAAAACAGACAGACAGACAGACAGACAGACAGACAGACAGACAGACAGACAGACAGACAGACAGACAGACAGACAGACAGACAGACAGACAGACAGACAGACAGACAGACAGACAGACAGACAGACAGACAGACAGACAGACAGACAGACAGACAGACAGACAGACAGACAGACAGACAGACAGACAGACAGACAGACAGACAGACAGACAGACAGACAGACAGACAGACAGACAGACAGACAGACAGACAGACAGACAGACAGACAGACAGACAGACAGACAGACAGACAGACAGACAGACAGACAGACAGACAGACAGACAGACAGACAGACAGACAGACAGACAGACAGACAGACAGACAGACAGACAGACAGACAGACAGACAGACAGACAGACAGACAGACAGACAGACAGACAGACAGACAGACAGACAGACAGACAGACAGACAGACAGACAGACAGACAGACAGACAGACAGACAGACAGACAGACAGACAGACAGACAGACAGACAGACAGACAGACAGACAGACAGACAGACAGACAGACAGACAGACAGACAGACAGACAGACAGACAGACAGACAGACAGACAGACAGACAGACAGACAGACAGACAGACAGACAGACAGACAGACAGACAGACAGACAGACAGACAGACAGACAGACAGACAGACAGACAGACAGACAGACAGACAGACAGACAGACAGACAGACAGACAGACAGACAGACAGACAGACAGACAGACAGACAGACAGACAGACAGACAGACAGACAGACAGACAGACAGACAGACAGACAGACAGACAGACAGACAGACAGACAGACAGACAGACAGACAGACAGACAGACAGACAGACAGACAGACAGACAGACAGACAGACAGACAGACAGACAGACAGACAGACAGACAGACAGACAGACAGACAGACAGACAGACAGACAGACAGACAGACAGACAGACAGACAGACAGACAGACAGACAGACAGACAGACAGACAGACAGACAGACAGACAGACAGACAGACAGACAGACAGACAGACAGACAGACAGACAGACAGACAGACAGACAGACAGACAGACAGACAGACAGACAGACAGACAGACAGACAGACAGACAGACAGACAGACAGACAGACAGAAATTCATTTTTATATATATAGATAGATAGATTTGTTGATGAATGTGCGACCTCATGTGCGACTACTATGATTAATTTTGAGTAGCCAAGAGTTACTCAAATTTACTCGCTGCATAAATATTAACTCTGAGGACAGCTGACTTGCCCCTTCCACGAAACTTTGTCGAATTGTTGATACCAAACTGTTTCGCGATCCACCTCACTATCAGATTTTTTTTTTCCTTTGGTTTGTTTTTTCCGTCGATCTTGTTTTCCGTGCTGAGCACCAATGCTACCGACGTGCCAGGAAGGCAGCTCCCACACCTGGACCCTACCTATCGACCCATCAACTCATGAACCGGGGACCAACGGCTTTACTTTCCATCCGAAGGAAGGCGTGATCAGAGATGTTATGCCTCAGAACATCCCGGCGGCACCGACTGGGATTGAACCCAGGCCTACTGGGGTGAGAGGTAAACACGCTTACCACTACACCACCGGCGCCGTTACCTCACTATCAGATATCAGGTGGTCAAAAATCAAAAAATCGACTTTCACTAATCCTTATTTCGTTATTTTTGGTCGATAGTAAACATTTCAACTAAAAGAATCTGAAAGTTTCAAGCTTCTAGCAGTTTTAGTTTCTGAGATATCGGATGTCGAAGTCAAAAAAGAGTAAGAAAAGTACAAATTTTGCCGCAAAAATACACTACCACTCAAATAAAATTTCATCCACTATTTATCATATAACTACCACATTATTATACATCGTTGGAAAGGTAATTTAATAAGCTTTCCGAAAATAAAATCTATTGGGAAATTTGATGGAGACAAAAAATATTAAAAACATTCCCAGGCTAATTCTCAGTTCTGGATGAAGTTTTGAGTATACTCTAACAAGTATTGAAAAGTTTGCCTGCCCCAACCTGCCCCATTGGAAATATAAGCGATTTGAAAATTTTCGGTTATTATGGGAGATTTCAAATTGTACAAGAGCCGGCTTGGAAACAAACTTTTTCAACAATTATTTTGCAACTTTTGGAGTTATATTCGGTTGGTATAGTCGAAATATATTGTTAAAGAACATTTTCTAATATTTCATGACCAACTTTTAAAAAGGGCTTAAGCTTTTGTACAAAAAGAAGTCATCATTATCATAAAGTTCACTGTTGGATGAACGTAAAACTACATTCGTTTATGCTTTTTTCTAAAGTAAGTACCTGGGCTATGACGATTATAGAAGCATATGCGTAAGTAGGTACCTACGCATATGCGCGGATGAGTTTAATTTATACCTAAGTCTGTACTTAACCCACTGTAGTGTCAATTTGAAGAGATAGTGTATTTTGTGTAGCTTTTATTCAAACTACTACAGTGTAATTCAAATTTACGGTTGAGACCAAGTGTGAGCATGGATAATAGAACCATTATTAATCTATTAGACACAAAATTAAGCCATAGTGACAATGTTCACAGAGCCATTGAATTCATTTGTGAAAATTATAACATCTCGGTGGAAAAACGTAAACGTCTCGATGAAAAGATCCATAAAATCGTTACTAAATACATCAACAAATGGCATGAAGCTGAGTCGTATTTTCGGAATTGGCTTGATGGAGAATTCGAGGAATTCATCGAACAGGAGCAATGTGTTGCCTCAACCTCGGCCTCGGGCACAAAACGTGGACGACCTTCAAAACCTTTCTTGGATTTGAGTGAAAGAGGAAAACGTCGCGTCATCGATAAAGAAGCAGTTGATCCAAAATTCGATACCATCGAGAAAGCTTCGTTATTTGCAAGACGGACCGCTTATAATCGAAAGGATTTCAATTTAGTTAAAGTTATTGGGCATATTTTAAAAAAACCAAAAAAGCTCTAAAACCATGCTGGCTCAACTAACTGATCAACGAGGAATGATGTCACCAGAAGAGGCTTTTAGTGTACTTATCGAGGCTGGATTGAGTAGATTTCAATACGAAGTAATACAAAGTGAATCACCTTCAAGATTTCCACCTTACTATGTGATCGGAGCAGTGAAAAAAATATGCGCCCCTCCTAGTGAATTCATCGAAGAAAGTGCATTGAAAATAAGAGTGAAACTCCAGGCGCTGATGGAAAATACAGTGAAACGAATCGTCCAAATAATTGAGCTCAACGAGTATATGGATAGCAACGATCTAGTTTCTACGGAACTGGTTCTTCTATGTAGCTGGGGTATGGACGGATCAACTGGATATTCGCAATATCATCAAGTGCTACCAGAAGGATGTCAGGACGATTCAGATGTATTTTCGTCCATTTTAACACCAATTCAGTTGTTCATGTACAATGATCGAAAGGAAATTATGTGGTTTAATCCCATGCCTCAAAGTATTCGATTTTGTAGGCCATTCATTCTTGAATTCATTAAAGAGAATAAAGAAGTTATTCTGGCTACAAAACAGGATGTAGAAAAAGAAATGAGTGAACTAACGCCAGTGAAAATTGAACTCTCAAACGACAAGTTTATACTTGTTGATTTTGATTTTGTCCTCAGTATGATAGACGGTGAAAGTCTTAACTTATATCACTGGAAATTCGTCGATGCAGAATTGTCCAATATGTGGGGCAACACCAAATGTAATGAATGATGCAGAGAAATTCGAGGAAGGATTTATATCAAACGAAGAAGCCTTGCATTACGGCATATCTCCACTTCATGCTTGTATAAGATTTTTCGAATGCCTTTTGCATATTGCATACAGAATAGATATCAAAAATGGAAGGTAACGAAACCGTTCAAAGAACTATATGAACAAAGAAAAAAACATGTGACGACACAGCTTTACGAAAAATTTGGAGTAGGAGTAGATCAACCAAGATCGGGTGGAGCAGGTACCAGTACTACAGGAAACGTTTGTCAAAGAGCATTTGGAAATCCCAAGCTTTTAAGCTCCGTGCTGAACATTGATGAAGAGTTAATTTTCAGATTCCGGAATATATTAATTGCTATTAACTGCCAAGAGCCAATAAACCCGGAAAAATTTGATGCATATTGCAAGGAAACATATAGGCTCTATCTTAAATTGTATGATTGGTACAAAATTCCTGCAACCGTGCATAACGTTCTCGCTCATGCCGGAGAAATAATCATACATTCACCAGCACCACTTGGTTCATTAGCGGAAGAGGCAGCAGAAAGTCAACATAAACAATTGAAAAAATATCGAACCCATCATGCAAGAAAACGATCAAGAGTAGAAAATTTACATGATGTCTTTATTCGTGCCATTAATTAATCGGACCCACTGATCAGTTCCATTTGGATGGCAAAAAGACGACAGAAAAAAGTATCCCTGGATTATCCCGACATCGTGAAAAGTTTCTTGATATTTGAAAATACTGTAAGTGATTCAGTAGTCGATACTAATAACTTCAATGCCTTGGAGGAACTTATGAAAGCAGTCGATGAAATTGAAGAAGAATTTGTTCATGATGATATTGTAACAGAGGAATAAAAATAAATTCGTTGAAACATATTTGATTTTGATTATTGTATCATGGCTTTTTGTATTTTTTTACAGAATATTTGTTGAAAAAAATAAACATATTTAAAAAAAAGGTTTATTTTTTATTTTTTACGGTGTTTCCCCCAATAAAACCATGGTAGGTTGTCTTTGTTCAAAAGATTTTATTCTCTGAAAACAAGCTTAAAACTGTAACCGTTATAAAATCGTAAAAAATAAATTTTAATTTATCAAAAGTTAGGCCCTTTTCAAAAGTTGGTCGTGAAAATGTTGAAAAGTGATAACGCACACCTTATATTGATGAAACAAAGCAAGAATAATAGCAGAAATTGTGAAAAAATGATAGAAATATTTTTGACCGCCTGGTTGTATGAAAATGCCCCATAGTGCACCTGTGGGACTGGCCTGGATTTTCCACGACCGCTCCGATAGTTTTTTGTCGAAGCACTTCTTGCTTGGAAGCCATTTCGAAAACCACTTGACAGATTGTGACGATATTTTGCACATATAAACATTACACTCTAAACTAGTTTTACTCAAAATTTCTTTAATTTTTACCCATGCAATAAAAAGTTATACAGTAAAGAAAGTGTACCGTCGAGCGGTAACCAGGCCGTACGTTGTGTTTTTATGTTTGCCGGATCCACGCACGTTTCAAAACCAGCCGAATTTTCAATTTATTTCACTAACCGAGAAACATGCCATGTTCCATGCAACGATTTTATTTCATGCAATGAATCGTGAAATGTTTCTCGGTTAGTACGCTTGAGATCTCTTTCTATTTTCGGTTCGAGAAATTTTCCTGCAATCCAGCCACTGTGCCCAGTTCACGCGTCACGCTCCCGGCTACCGTCGAACCAACTGGAGAACCGTTTCCAAAGGAGTGAATCGGATTAGTCGCCACCGTTCATCGTCAATACAAGCCGTGCTACCCGTCAACGCTCATCGCTGTGGAAGCTATACTACGCTGCCAACTGCCACTTCTGGTTGCATTCAACTGCTGCAGCTAATTGTTCCTGCTAAATTGCCTAGTACAAGGCACATAATCGTTGATCATTTCCCGCTCTACCGTCGGTGACACGATGGCCAACGACTTACTGAAAGCCCAGCTGCTTTCCTGGAGGGATCCGATGATTGTAGCCCTGGGTCGGGCAGAGGCATTCCTCGATGGATTCGACCAATAACGGGACCAGTCACAAGTTCAGTTGTGGATGGAGTACCTCAATTCGATGTGGACATCACTAGAGCAGGTGCAGGGTCAGCTTGAGGACACCAAAACGACAAACGAAGATAGGGCACAGCATGCCGAAATACGAGCTAATTTCGAACCACGATTATTTAGAATCAAAGCAGACTTGATCTCTAAACTACCTCTCCCTCCTCCCGTCAATGAGCAAGTCCCTCTACCCTCTCTCTCTACCACCGCTCTCTCCGGAATTAGGCTACCCAGTAAGAATTGTCGGTCCGATGCGACTCCGATGAGAAACCGATGCATCGGACTATCGGCCTGACGTAAGTCCGATAAAACAGCCCGATTTGACCCCTTGTATCGTGCTAATTTGCAACCAAAACATCGGAATTGTAGACCTCGAGAGCGTGCTCTCGCTCGGTTTGTAGGACTGATGTGACTCCGATGTGGAACAAAATTTTGCATGGCGCATCGGACTCTCATCGGGGTGTCGATTTTCGCTTTTGAGCGTATTCCTATCAGAATGACACTCCGACGTGAAGCCGATGCGGGGCAAAATTTTGTTCCTGGCATCGTGCTCGCATCGGGGTGTAGATTTTTATTAAATTTGGATAGGGTAGGGAACATCTACGGCATAAACGCCCATTTCCGTCATATCCAGCGGAAACATCAAATAAATCAATAAATTCGCCGAATCAATCACATGACAGTTTACTTCAAAAGCTACAAAACAATTTATAATTATGAGAACGCATCAAATTAATGTTTACATTCATTCTTCTAAAAAACAAATCAAGTGCGCCAATGGCATTTCAATGTGTTCTGCCGGAATTGAAACCGTATGACGGAATGGGCGTCAAATAGAGGTGTAAAGATTTTTTCATTATCACAACAATTTGTTACTCCTTTGGTAATCAACAGGTGTGATTGGTAAATCCATTTAGAAGTTGATTGAAACATTCTACTATTTGTCAAGTGGTTAAGAGGTTGAGTGCGGTTTACGCTTACTATGACGTACACTAGGGTATTTAACCCAATTATTATAAGAATTAGCTTAATGAATATAGCAATAAGCATAACAATAATGAGACAAGGAATGATTATACTGTAATAATAAAAAAGCAATAACAATAATAAGAATACGCATAAAAAATAAAACATTTTAAATAAATAAAAATTTAAATTGTCCAATATTGTTCACAAATCACATTTTATTTAATATATTATAGTTTTTTTTTCTTTATTATAGAGATTTTTAGCCATATGGCTAGTTCATCTCTTAAGATTGAAAAAAGGAGAAAAAAAAATTGGGTTCTCAGAAGGAGATTCCCAATCTTGGCTGTGGTACATTTATCTTGCTATAATGCCGGGGACTCGTCGCCCAACAGGTTCCGAATGCTGATTGACTCCAAGCCGAAGGCAGTCCGAAGGTCTTCCAACTCCGCGCAGTTCACGAGGATGTGCTCCACGGTGGCTGGCACTCTGCAGGTTTTGCAGGTCCTCCGGAACGATGTTCCTCCGAAGTTGTGGGAGACTCTGCTGTGCCCGGTGAGCAGCCTTGACACCACTCGCTGTTCTCGTATGTTTGGTCGATCCTTCCAGGTTCCGGTGGTCGCCTTGATCTTCCGAAGATGGTGTGTCCTGTTGTTCCTCCACTCGGTGTCCCGGGCTCTCCGAATCGTCCACTTGATCCACGTTTTGACATCTTGGAGCGGTACATTGCCGGTGGACCTGGGTCCGGTGTGGCCTGAGCCGGCGAACTGGTCGGCTATTACGTTCCCTTGGATCCCGCAGTGACCCGGTACCCACATGAATACTGTGTTGGGCGGCGCGTGCTTTACCGTTCCTTGGATCCACGGATGCTTCGGTGTTTCTGTTGTTAGGGCCAATATCACGCTGTGTGAGTCAGTTACGACTAATATCGGCCGGTTGGCCGGTAACTTAACCGCGTGGAGAATGGTCGCTGCCTCAGCTGAGAACACCAAGCATTGGGTCGGGAGCGATCTGCTCACAAGCAGACCATCTCCGGAGACCCCCATTCCCACTCCGCTTCCTGGAGAAAGAACCGTCGGTGTACCTAACTTCATAACCTTGGTAGTGCGCCCCGAGAGTTTCGACAACTGTCCGGCGTAAAGCCAGCGAGTTGTCTCCTGCCCTGAAGCGGTCCTTGATTCGGCTGTCAATTTTGATCTTGTGCGATTGCCAACTTTTGTCTCCGTGCCAGTGGACCCTGGCCACTGGATGGAGATCTACGTCGGCAGCCGTGCTAAATGTAGATTCATCACGCTAGGAAGTTGTTTAAATTATATTGCGTAATTTTAGGACAAGCGGAAAAAAATTCGATTTGTGTAGGTCTGGATCGATTTTGGCAACATAGATGAAACAGCTGTGTTTCAAAAATCGAGATCCATTGGTAATATGAATAAGCATAATAAATAAAATAACTACCGTAATAATAAGGGTTAGCATAATAGTAATAAAAGTTAGCATAATAAGATTGCAAACTACAGTTACACTGAAATTGGGAAACATTGTCAAATACCCCAAAATATGGGTATTTTTGGAATCGGACTGACGTGCACAGACCAGAAATAGATGTCTGGCGCCGTTTTAAAATCCAAGATGGTAGCGTTTGCATACAGAGAAACTTGGAAATGCTGTCAGATAACCCACAAAATTGGTTTTTTTGAAGAATAAGAACCATATGAACTTTTCATAAAACACCCATATCGGTCTAGCCTATTGCCAAATTCAGTCTGTTTTGACAACATTTATAAACTTTTCAATGAAATTAGGGGTATCAACCTGCAAATAAATCATCAAACTGTCTCAGATTCAAAGTTCTTTTTGAACTTAGATGAAGAAGAAGAAGAAATTGATTCGGAGAATGAGAATGATGTGTTGACAATTTTGATGTAGGGGAAATGATGGCTTCGGCATGACAGACTATTTTCGGCAACCCAAATTGAAACACTATTTTCACTGGATTTTGTTACGAAAACACTTCGCTGAATGCATGCAAACGATTCTTTATGCTTTCAGCTTCAATTTGACTATATTTTTACCACTGAGAAAAAGCAATCTAGCAAGGTTTTCTTGAAATGCAACACACGCACTACAAATTGTAGCTGATTTCGAGTTGCCGATAATAGAACAGCAGATTTACATGTAGTTCAAATGGAACGGTTGCCGACAATACTCGCTCTCACTAGAGAAGATTGGAGCTTTGTAAAAGCGTTTCAAAACAGTTTTTGACAATTCTTTCGACTGAAATTGTTAGAGCAGCTGGCAGCAAAAGATTGTAAACAAACCAATACTGCATATGTGTGCGTTCCTTAGAGAAAAAGGCTATAGAAAGAAGTTTGCTGCTTAGGTTGCCGAGAATACGTAAATTCCCCTATAATTTGATTTATTTTAATTTTTGCTTATACCTTTGGTATTGAGTTTTGAGGAAGTTTTTTGAGGAAAATTGAGGATAGAATAAAATAAACAAACGAAACATCAATCATTTTTTTGACTTAAATTTCGATTTGTTCTTAAATAGTACCGTACAAAAATCAAAATTCTTTGTTTACTAAAACCACTACAGTTTTCAGGATACTAACAGATACTATTGATCTCCACAAAAATCAAAGTACATATTTTAAACTTTCAAATGAAACTTGTTTCAAGTGCGGCAACTTGCGGCCAGCTTAGTTATAACTTCTTGAATAAGGGCTACTTTTTGCTTAAAAATCGCTATATCTCTCACAAACGAAAATATAGCACTTTGGTGTCTTTAGAAAAGTTGTGCGTTTTAATGTTTTCTAAAACTTTGCAGAATACACCAAAGAGATACAATGAAGGTAGTTAAAACGAAGAAAAGCTCTAAAAACTGATTTTAAGGTGCAACTGGCAAATATTCTCTTATATTTCAACAGATTGAAGTCATGGCAATTTGATGTCTTCAACAAAGTTTCTTGAAATTATAAGCCCTATAATTTTGCACAAGGCATGAACTTTCTATCTGTTAATATAATAAAGTTTACTTTTTTAAATACAATTTCAAACTTTTTGAAATACAATTTCACCTTAAGAAAAAATTAACGTGAAAAATTAAGATGAAAAATTAAGGTGAATGTTCCAAAAGTTTTGGAATAAACAAATATGAAAATCTTCTGAACACAACTGGATGCTACAATGTACACAGACCTAAGAAAACAATTAAGTTGTAGTGTCGGCATGGGTCGTAAAAGACCTACTAAGAATAGCACTACAGATCGCCTGTTTCGGTGGTAGAAGTCCATCACACAGGCGACCCCTAATTCACGGTGTCATGCGGCCTTTAGCTTACCTTGCCAATGAATGAATGGTTAGGGAGTCTTATAAAAACCTAATCCCTAACGGAGCCTGTGGTTACTTTGTTTACCCCCCTGACGATAATAGGTTAAGGTATTGCCGAAGCCAACATTTCCCATAGTAGTTTTAGATATTTTTCGATTTTTTTGCAAAAACATATTTTTCAAAAATTAAAACATCTACACAAATTTTGCTGAATGGTGGATGATAGGAAGTTGTCTCATCATTTATTTAAATATATTACAAATATTTTTTTTTTATTGCTACACTAAAAAAAACGCATCATAAAATTTCAAATTGATTGATCTCGAAAACTCCATTCACTAAAATCAAGCAATGCGTGCTTGTAAACACAGTTTAATTCTATATTGAACTGGAATAAGTGCATAACTGCTTTTGTAAGCAATTACTTCTCTCTATTATCTCAACACCACCATCGAAGCCTTCCCCTACCCGATAGTAATGTTGGTTTGTGTGGGCGAGTCCTGAATTCCCAGAAGTCATCAAGAGAAGTTGTTGATTATAAAAGCAGTTAGACCCTTCTTCCAGCTCAATCTAGAATTATCTTCAATCCATCCATGCATTGCAAGATGGGCACTCTTTCACGAAAAATGACATTCTGGCAAAAACTGTTTCATACCTGTTTCATACTTAAGGCCCATTCGTAAATTACATAAAGCGGAAAACGACATTTTTCGACCCCACCCACCTCTTCCTAACAAGTATAATACAACCTCTCCAACCCCCCAAGCAACACGGCTTGTCATAATGAAGTTGAAAATACTTTTCAATGACTTACGTATAGAATCAATAATACTTTAATTTACATCATTTAATACATTTATACAACCTAAAAAGCGGAGCTTATAAAACTTAATACTGGTCTTATAACATGTTTTCGAAACATCATAAAAACCAGCGGCAAAAAATAAAAAAAAAGTGAGCATGGGATTCGAACACAGGTCCTTGGCGTGAAAGACTTATTTCTTCCTAACTAGACCAACTCCGCTTGATAAAAGTTTAATAATAAGTATATATCATGTTCTTGCCAATGGCATGAAAATTATATTCTTGTGCAACATGCCTGCTTCGATCCGTCATAAAGATGTTTTGTAAGCAGCAATGCGTACATTTAATTGCCAGAGTGTTATTTAAATATATTTTCAACTACTAATAACACATCCTGCACCTTTTCAGTTGCATTAATTTATGAGATGTCATAAAAGAGTGTTTTCAACTTTATTTCTAACAAACCTCCGAAAACCTCATAAGAAACTGTCAATGACTGCGTGAAGTGACAGTCCGGCTCAATGGCGCCGTCAATGTCCACGTCAATCTGAAAAGTGCAGAATCTCTTCAAGAGCTTTATAAATTCAACAAAGATTGATTTTGCATACGACAAGTTTTATAGTGGTATTAAAACAGTAAGATGCACGTTTAAATAACATTTAAAGTTAAAAGCAAAAGAAAACTATTTTGGAAAATGTTGAATTCAAGGAAGTATGAACAAAACATCTTTAAACCTCATATAAAACATGGGATGTTTTATGCATCACTTATAATACATTAATACAACAAGTCGTTCTAATTCTTTTTCAGAAAGATGTTTTGTGTGTTACTTGGGCCTTACCGTAACGTGTAACGCAAACCAGCCGGGGGCATCATTTTCGTCGAGATTCTAATACTACAATCAATCTCTGGGAAAAATTTTCAGATAAAATGAGAGGTTCGTGGATTTTCCTATATTTGAAGGGTGCTTCAATTAGCTTGGAACCGAAAATAGTACCAGAGCTGAGCATGTTTCTTCAGGACCCCCTGATCTTTGAGTTACCGCTATGAGTTAACCACCCTAATTTGACTGTAACAACTTGTAGCGTATTGATGACTACCCACCAAACCCCTTTAGCGCTATGTAATTTATGAATGAGCCCTTAAATTAACTTGCTAAAATTCCCAAAGTAAATACACAAAGAATGTTATTGGGAGGGTGCTGGTAGAAATTATTTTGCTCTAGGATGAAAATCATCTTCTAAGTTCTTTGAGTCCAGACATCAAAAAGTTATTGTTAGAAAAAGTATTTTCCTATAAAAGTGACTATCTTGCAATGTATGGACGACTTGTGATTAATTTAAGAAATAGAATATTTTTTTAAAATCACCTTAGATTTTTAAATGTTTTTTTTTTTCAGTGTATTCATATGAATTGATTGCTAATATTTTTGTACTAAAGTTAAGCCAAATTGCTTAAATTCATCCTTTCACCAATTGTTTCTAGGTGTTATCATTAATGAGCTTATTTTTTTTTGTAAAAAAAAACAGTGATAAAATGTTGAGACCTTTCAAATGAAAATGTAGGTTTTTTTCTATGGAAAACAAGTATTATCGCTAGAGTTGGAAACCGAAATAACTCACTCACGATAATTCCAGAACAACATGTGAAAAGGGCATACAAGCTTTTTGTAAACAAACTTTCTTATGCCCTTTTCTCGCCACCCATATGACACCAACGCAAACCTTTAACATCACCGGGTAGGGGACACTTTCTCCTACTTGCTGGTTTGCGTGGGCGACCCTCGGTTGGCGAGAAAAGTGCCTACAAAGGTTTGTTTACAAAAAGCTTGTATGCCCTTTTCACATGTGGCTCTTGAATTGTCATCCTGATTCCAAAAATACCCGGGGGCAACGGAACATTCCCGGTAGGGCTAGTGTGACCGTTAAATCCCATTAAGGCCATTACCGGCCAAGATTTGTAAAATCATGAATATTGATATGTCGCACGATAGGTTTTGGTTCTTGCCGAGAATTGGCCACTTCGCTGGGCGCACCGGAACATGCTCGGAAGGGCTAGTGTAACTGTGGACTCTCAATAAGGCCATTTTCGGCCAATATTTATAAAATCATGAAGTTTGATATGTCACACGATAGGTTTTGTTCTTGTTGAGAATTGGCCACTTCCCCGGGGGCACCAGGACATGTCCGGGAGGGCTAGTGTGACTGTGGACTCTCAATAAGGCCATTACCGGCCAAGATTTGTAAAATCATGAAGTTTGATATGTCACACGATGGGTTTTGGTTCTTGCCGAGAATTGGCCACTTCCCCGGGGGCACCGGAACATGCCTGGGAGGGCTAGTGTGACCATGGACTCTCAATAAGGCCATTTCCGGCCAAGATTTGTAAAATCACGAAGTTTGATATGTCGCACGATAGGTTTTGGTTCTTGTCGAGAATTGGCCACTTCCCCGGGGACACAGCAACATTTCCGGGAAGCCCAATGTGACCGTGGAACGTCAGTATAAATGCCATTGGTCCAATTACATCATTTGAGAGAAAAAAAAAATGATGTTCATCGTGTGTATACTTATTACAGAACAGTAAAGCCGAATGCCGACCAAAAGTGACCCCAACGGGAACCGGAATAACTCCGGAACCACGTATTAATCCAAATGTTTTCAGATGGATTCAAAAACTTCAATAGATTCCCGATTGAGAAGATTGAGAAATTATGTTTTTAGAGCTAATTACATGTTGAAGTCTATGCAAATTTAGACGTTAGGCACGCAAAGGTTAAAACGTTGTCATTAACTTACATTCTGGAGTTTCAATTCGGCGAATTTGTATGCATTTCGGCAGTATAAAATGCATAACTTCACTCGGGTCTAAAAGAGAATTTTAAATATATGTTTCAAAACCGATAAAATGTAGATATATATTAATATGAATTCATACCGTTAAAATCAACACTATGCGTAGAGAACATCTCTGTTTTTTGTTTTTTGCTGCTGGGTCCAGCTTCACCGAGTTCGTCAACAAAATTTTTCGAAATAAAGAGCTTAAGAGCTAGTTAAACTACGCAGAGTTGTTCAGTCAATTTTTCGTAATCGATTTATGTCGTAGGGGAAAAGTTGGTTTCGGCAATACCTTAACCTATTATCGTCAGGGGGTAAACAAAGTCCTAGAGCATTCAAATTTGGCCAATAGTTGCTCTGAAACACAATGTATCCACATGCCAAAATTTAGCTCTCAAGGACTTTGTTTACCCCCTGACGATAATATGTTAAGGTATTGCCGAAGCCAACTTTTCCCCTATATTGAAAGCGTAATAAAACGAATTAGTAATTTTGCTATTCAGGGAAAACATGACAGAAGGGTCTAACTCGAAACGTAAGCAATGACTTGGATCGTCGGTTTCTTACGAATGACAACACACCCACTCAAACTAACTAAATCATCTGACAGAAAAATGTTTGCTAGTTTGCTAGTGTAGTCAGATTTCGTGGGTGTGTGGTCATTCAAGAGAAATCGACGTGCAAAGTCATTGTTTACGTTTCGAGTTATACCCTTCTGACATGTTTCCCCTATGTTGTAACATTTCAGGACAGGAGCACGACAGCTTATTCTCTCATTTTTTCGTTTTACTTTGCATTCTACTCTCTTCTTCGCTCAGTTCAAGCAATTCCACTCGCGAAAAGCAGAGAAGAGCAGTCTTGTAAGCGGTCACGGTAGTCGACACATTTTCTGTGATAATCGACTGCCTTTGCCTCCGACACTTGCAAAACAAGCTATCATAGTACAGTACCAAACTCAAATGTCATTTGACAGGCTTTGTCATACGACACTGTCGCCGAAGACCGTCACGAATGTATGTATTTTAGTTTCTCTCATTATAAGAGCTGCTGATGTTGTGCTTGTGTGAATTCTGAAAAAATCAAGCAATGATGTCCTAGGAATAACATTTCTGATCAGAAATGGTTTAATTTACACCAAAATGAGGATTTAGAACAAAATCACTCATATCATATGATAGTTATTTGATCATTTTCTTTTTGTTCGAATGTTATTCTACCGGTTATGTTGTGTGAGAGAGACGACGGTAGAGCATGAGAGTACGAATAAAAACAGACTGTCGCGCATGACAACGAAGCGAGTGTCGTAAAAAACGTCAACAGTTTCAACCTCTGGAGAAGAGTAACTCTCCAGCCCGACAGCAGCTAGTTCGTCCGACGGCATTCTTACTGGGTACCAACGATTTGCCTTCCCGAATTTGATGGTGACTACGAGCAATGGTTGCCATTTCACTACACATTCGCCGCTCTCATCCACAACAATTCGAACCTCCCTGCGATACAAACATTTCACTACTTAAGGGCAGCTTTGAAAAGGGAAGCTTCTCTCATTCTCTGCTTGATCGTCAAGCAGTTCAGTTCGGTGTTAGCTCGCTCTCTCGAGTTGTTTGAAAAGTTCGTGGCGATAGTGTTCGCGCTCTCTTTCGCGGTTTGTCGTGCGTGTGTGTGTGCCCCGAAATGGGGAAGCATCGCTCGCGAAGCCCGGCGAAGGTCCAGAACCCCGGTGAAGGAAGCTCCAGTGTGCCTACCTCGAACAGGTTTGCTGTTCTCCCCATGGATGGGAATATCCAGTCAGCTGTGTTGGAAAAACGCAGCAAGAAGAGAAAGAAGAATCGAGGCCAGTCCGATGTCACTGCGACGAAAGCCAGCGACATCGGTGATTTCGGCGACGCCATCGGCAACCAAAATTCTGTCGGCCCGAGTGCGGCAAAAATGAAGCTACCTCCATTGGTAGTGAAAAATGCCCATCTTAACGAGCTCATCGCAGATCTAGCGACGCTGGGCGTTAAAGCCGAATACAAGTTGGGCAGAGTCGGCACCAAGGTGGTGCTCCGTACCAAAGCGGAGTATGACTTGGTCGTCGCCCACCTGAGGACTTCCAAGGTGGAATTCTTCACCCACGACATTCCCGGTGAGAAGCCATTCAAGGTCGTCATTAGGGGCCTACCAAACTTCGACCCGAAGTTTATCGAAGCTGAAATCAGAGACCGATACAAGCTGGCCCCAAGTGCCGTCTATCGGATGACAAGGAAGGACGAAAATGTGAAGGCGTATCCGGATAGCCTTTTCCTGGTACACTTCCAGAAGGGAACGGTGACGCTCAACGCACTGAAGGCCATCCGCTCCATCAATTCCATCATCGTCCGCTGGGAGCCATACCGTGGCGGCCATCGTGATGTGACTCAGTGCCAACGGTGTCTGAACTTTGGACACGGCACCCGAAACTGCAACATTAAGCCACGCTGTGGCAATTGCGCTCAAGACCACGCCACTTCCGACTGCCCTGCGGATGGAGCCGTGGCGTTATAATGTGCCAACTGTGGTGGTGCTCACCAAGGTTCCGACAGACAGTGCTCCAAACGCGAGGACTTCAAACGCATCCGAAAACAGGCGGCAACTAACAACCAACCAGGACGCAAGAAGGACAAAGTCCCGGCATTTCGGACGGAGGATTTCCCGCCTCTTCGTGCTCCTCAGCAAAGGCAAGCAAATTCGCGGGTGCATTCCGCTCAAGCAACTTCTGGTGATTCTGCTGGCCAAAGCTCTCCATCCCCCCCTGGATTCTGGAGACAACCAACAACGCAAAACAACAACCCCGATCTGTTCTCAGCGGATGAACTGATGGAAATTTTCGTCAACATGTCCGGTGCTCTTCGTAAGTGCCGCAATAAACCCGAACAGATCCAAGTGCTCGGTAAGTTCATCATCCAGTATGGTGTCTAAACCGCTAACCATCGCTACCTGGAACGCTTGCTCTGTAAAAGCAAAACAGATTGAGCTTGCCGACTTCCTCCGCAAGCATAGCATCGACGTGGGTCTTCTAACCGAAACCCACCTAAAGTCCGGTGACAGCTTCTGGTTGCCTGACCACAACATTATCCGGCTTGATCGCACCAGCTCCAGGGGGGGTGGTGTAGCGGTCGTCGTCAAGAAAGGAATAAAATACCACACTCTGTCCCATATCCGCACCTCTATCATCGAGGCCTTTGGTGTGGAAGTGGAGTCGTCGACTGGATACGTCCAGTTCATCGCCGTCTACTGCCCTCGACAGTGTGCCGCCAGCAGTGGACTAGCGGCTAAATTTAAGAAGGACCTGTCCACCATCACCCGTACCGGTTCCCGCTTCGTAGTTGGAGGAGATCTGAATGCTCGCCATGAGGCCTGGCGGAACTACCAGCAGAACCAGAACGGTCGTCTCCTGTTCGACCACTCACAGCATGGGCTGTACTCCGTTTGGTTTTCGGATGAACCAACATTCATCTCACTGGCAGGCAACCCATCGACGCTAGACCTGTTCCTGACAAATATCGGCTTGTCCAAGCCGGTAGCCTTGAACGAACTCAGCTCCGACCACCAACCGGTGGTGTCTGGGCTGGGCTGCAACGTGGCTCCTGCTTCAAGCCTGCGCAAGGACTATCATCGCGTAAACTGGGCCCAGTTTGGACGCGTGGTAGACAGGCACATCATCGACAACCCGCCGCTTGACACCGTGGAGGACATCGACCGAGCGTTGGAGGGACTCCACCAAGCCATAACCGTGGCTGACGAGACGTGCGTCCGACGAGTTCCTGTGAGGGGTAAGTTTATTGCTATTGATTCCCACACCAAACTCTTAATTCACCTGAGAAATGTTCGTAGACGCCAGTTTCAGAGGACTGGAGATCAAGCGAGGAAACGTGAAATGGCCGATCTGAACAAGGAGATTGCTTCCAGAATGGTCTCACTCCATTCTGGAAAGTTGCCAAGGTCTTAAAGACGCACCCTAAACCCATTCCGCCACTAAAAGATGAAAATGATGACGATCGGCTCATAATCACCCCTCAGGAGAAAGCGAATGCGATTGGTGAGCATATTGCCAAATCGCACTTGCTTGGCTCCAACATCCAAAGTCCGCTCGAAGTTCAGGTTGAGCAATGCGTACTCAACCTTGATTCCTCCCCTTGTGCCATCCCTCCGGAGGATAGAATCACAGTGGAACAGATTTGCTCAGCGCTGAAATGCACCAAAAACATGAAGGCCCCCGGGTTTGACGGAATATTCAACCTAGTGTTGAAAAATCTCAGCATGAAGGTTCACTCTCTGCTGGCTGCTGTCTTCAACAGATGCTTGGAACTGCACTACTTTCCAAGTATCTGGAAGACAGCGAAAATCATACCTATCCGCAAACCCGGGAAGGACCCAACGCTAGCTTCAAGCTACAGACCAATCGCCCTCTTTTCAGCGCTGAGCAAATTGTTCGAGAAACGCATTCTCAATCGTTTGCTCAAGTTTGTCGAGGAAAACAACATTCTTCTTCCGAAACAGTTTGGATTCAGAAAGGGGCACTCCACCAATCACCAGCTAGTGCGGGTGATGAATAACATCCGATTTAACAAAGCTGTATCCAAGTCCACAGCCATGGCCTTGTTAGACGTTGAGAAAGCGTTTGATAATGTCTGGCACAATGGGTTTGTATTCAAGCTTTGTAGCTTCAACTTTCCATTACATCTGGTTAAAATCACCCGTAGCTACCTCCAGCAAAGGTCGTTTAAGGTATCGTTGAATGGTTGTCTTTCCGACACGTTTTCCATCCCAGCAGGAGTGCCGCAAGGAAGTCTGCTGGGCCCCTTGCTTTACAGCATTTACACTTCCGACATTCCTCCCCTTGGAGACGGTTGCGTGTTTTTCCTGTTCGCAGATGATACCGCAATAGCCGTCAAAGGAAGGATGCCTCGCGAAATAACGAACAAACTTCAACGATGCCTTAATGCCTTTGCTGATTATGCCACCACGTGGAAAATCAAAATCAATGCTTCCAAAACACAAACAATCATGTTCCTCCATCGGCAATCACCCAAACTAAAACCGGCTCTCTCTTGTACTGTAATCATGGATGGCACAAGGGTTGAGTGGTCCGCCGAAGTAACCTATCTCGGGATGTTGTTTGACGAAAAGCTCCTATTCCGTTCGCATGTGGAGAAAACCGTAGTCAAGTGTTCCGCCTTGGTTAGGTGTCTGTATCCGCTGATTTGCCGCAGATCCCGCCTCTCCAGGGTGAACAAACTGGCTGTCTACAAACAAATAATAGCATCTGCGATCCTCTACGCAGCTCCGGTGTGGGAATCATGTGCACAGACTCACAGGAACAAAATCCAGGTCGCTCAGAATAGAGTGCTGAGGATGGTTCTTGATCGTCCTTTCGACACTAGAATAACAAATTTACATGAAGAGGCAGGCATTTCCAAAATAGATTCCAAAATTAACGAAATTAAGACTAAATTTGCACAAAAATGTAATTTATCAGAACATGCTTTGATAAGCAATTTGTATATAGTAGGTTAGGTGTACATAGTAGTTGTAGGTTAGTTATAGTTGTAAATAGTAGTTATAAGTAGACTCCTTTTTCCAATTCAAACCAAACCAATCCCACCAAGGTGGTCATACTTTAAAAATAGGCCTGATAGGACTAGAAACTGTAAATAATAATTAAAATCTCACTGTACTAAAGTTGAAAAGACGCATCTGTGTCACTTGAAAAATTCATACATGTAAACCACACAAACACAAGAAATAAAGATCATTTAAATGGCAAATGGGAAGCTGCTCAGTTAGTTGAGTCGATCGCCATTTCGTCGACTACAGTCTAGCATGGAATACGCTAACTCGTCGGTATGCTAACGAGGCACATGTAGGCATTGTTCGATATAGCACGTGTCAGGAAAGAGACAGCTAGCACGCGCCACAGCCTTGGTTGATGACTTAATATTACATCCAAGAGGATGCACTTCAATCATGTCGAAAATCTCATGTAATTTTTACGGCCACAAAAATAAACAAATGCATTAAAAGCAGCGTAATGTCAGTTCATGATAATTTTGTCCTTTTGGCAAGTACTATTACACCATATTAGACAATCCAATGTGTGAGGTTAAAAGACTGATGGCTCGGTTCGAAAGTTCAAAATTGCACGTGATTTGTTTTCATCCTTGCCCCGCTCACAAAGGTTTTAAGTTTCAGGAAGTCTTCTTAAGACGGCCTACCGATAACTACCGATAAAAGTTTTGAGAAGCTACCGATAATGAAAAAAATAATCTGGCCATCCTGATTCCAAGCAACATTGCAAGTTTTAACGAGGTTTTAAAGCATACTTTAAGTCTAAATCATGGTCTTCAAAACCCTCATAAAACCAATGATGATACTTGGGATAGGAGTTACTGAAAAATAGGCTAAGGCCAATTAGTTTGGTGCTTTTTTTTATATCTCCAGGTTTGCGAAGAGCCAAGGGTATGCATTGTTGAAAAAAAGTGCATCCAGGCCGGTTCAAGACGCAGAGAAGTGCTTTGAGCTAGGTGATAACACCAAGCGGAGCATGATCTAGGAAGTGTGGGACGCTCCACGAACTGAACTCAAGCAGCCACGAACGAATTTTGGTGGCGCAACATTGTGTAACAGGTCTCATCGAAGGATGCTGGACCATTGAAATTGTAAGGTACTGTAAGGTAATAGAGGGTCCAAACTATGAGGCCTAAAGTTATCCACTGCAAATTCCGTTTTGCCTGTAGCGTAGCTCATTTAACTTCTGAAATGAACCAATTTATCAAACCGACAATCGACCTTCATAAAACCATCAAACCCAACATGCATGGACCATTTGTAATGCTGATCCCCTCACACCGTCGTCAGAATTTTTATTACACTTTTCATTATCTCGCACGCAGCCTTTCCTCATCGTTGACCTTTTCCCACGGTCGGCCATCCATCCGATCCCATCAAACAGTGAACCCAACCAAAAACCGTAATCATTAATGTGTTTGTTTTTTTTTTTCATTCTTTTGCTTTCTGACTGCTACATCCCCAGCCGGAACATGACACCTGCCCTTCACTTTTAATTTGTAAGGCACATTTTGACAGTTGTCACTTTATGGCATTATTGAATCACATTCACATCACACAGTTTCCACCCTACTTAAAATGCATGACCGAGTATCGAACCCACCGCCATCTGTTGGGTATGCCTTCAAACCGCGCTTTTACAGACCATGCTAACGAGAAATCCCTTCCTTTTTTCCCTCCTGAAGGTACCGAATAGCCTTCGGCAAAAGGCAGGAAAACCTTGATCTCCATTATTTCCATCGTACCACGACCACACTGGCAAACACCAGCACCATCATGTACGGCGCCACCGTCTTGGTCGGACAGGGCAGGGCACCTTTAAAGCAAATAAATCTGCCAGGATATCATAAATTTCAAATCCGGGTCGCCCGAGGATAAAAGCAATTCATCGAAGGAAGCTCAATGTATGGGGGTTGGTGTGGGCGAAATGGAAAAAAAAGTAAAGCGAAGAGGAAATTACTTTGAAATCCACCTTTTCGATATCCTTCTCTCTCTCTGTGCTATTCCGACACCAAAAAAAAAAAAGTTTACGCAGGGCTTCCAGACTATTTCCACCCTGCATGCGAATGATTTTGTCTTCCAGTGAGGCAGAGGAGGAAAGTGGTGACGAGAGTCTCCGAGGAAATCGCAATTTTAAATCATCCACAGGTGGAGCCAAATCCTAAGAAATACCGAAGAAGCAGAAGCCTCGCACCCATTTTTCCAGCTGAATAGATTCGTCGATGAATCCAACCTCCTCCCCCATTCCGACATCGACCAAATGGCGAGCTCGATGGGGCTGCGGTTTAGTTGCTTGGGAAATTTGCTTTCCGCTCCCTCATTGCCTTTCATCTTGCGTCAGAAGCAGGGGGAGGCGTCGAAATAATTTTCCAACATAAACATGGGCGCCATCATGGTGGGCCTGCTGAGAGGGTGGAGTTTGGTTGAGGAAAAACAAACACCACAAGATATAATATATCTTATCCTGAAATGAAGTGAAAATTTGAATTTCTTGTTGCCCGTCGGTGCTGGAAATTTGCTTCTTTCAACTGAACGTCGTGGGTTCAATCTTAAATGTGGTTACCGGGATGGAATCTTTACCAATCAGTGGCTTTGAAAATTGGTAGAGTTTGCTGTTTCTTGGAAGGCGTTTTAAATCGATTCGTTTTCGTTTTTTTTTGGAAACTAGGTTGCGGAACTGTTTGTTCACATTGGGAACCATTCCATCGATCGGCCGATGATATCTTGTCTTTTTGTGTTTTTCTTTCAGATAGGGTAGGTGTGCCAGTAGTGACCCAAGCTACAGCATTTAGCCCTGGTGAGAAATTTAGTTAATAATAATATAACATGGATGATTTAGTCTCTGGGTAACAGTATTTCTATAGTATAACATGTAATTAGTTTAAAAGCTGAATTTCTGAGAAAAAAAACTTTCTATTCAGCAGCTTTCCAAATATTGCTTCTCCATATATGGTGGTCGCTTTCATAGCCGTACTAATGAAATTTGGACATTTCGATATTTCAAAATTTTGATGAAATTTATAGTGAATCGTGATGATTAAAGTTCAATTGTAATCAAAGGATACTAAATAATACGATTTTAGTCTATCTGTCCGCACACAGAACGAATTTGACATATTCCTGTTATGTGGAAATCTAATAAATTTGCACTATAAGATAATCAATTGAAAATGATATGATTGAAAATGTGTCAGGTAAATTCTATATGAATATCTGATACATTTACAATGCTGATAATTTGGTAACTTTTATATGATCGTCATATGATAAATGAAAATCGATCAAATTATAATAATTAACTGAAATGGATTTGAAACCCATAAGCATAAGCTATACTTTTCACCACAATATAATATATGTGTCATAAATCAATCGAAGTAAAGTTTATGTGAAAATAACATGAAATTTATTTCTTCTTTTGACACATATATTTTATCGATTTCTAAAAATAAATTCGAAAAAATAAACATCAGGCAGTGGGAGCTTTCACAGTTGTGTCTTTTTTTTATTGTAGCTGATTTGGGATTCGATCAAGATCTGTTGAGGTGTGATGCTTTCGGTGTCTGTCTTCGATTCCACTGGGCCACGGCTGACTTCAAGATTGAGCTCGTTCAAATAGCATGAAGTAAGAACAGCTCTTCCGACATGGAATGTAGTGCAACGTTATGCTCGTTTTGCTAGAGTGAAGACAAATAGCACTGACAAATTTATGTTCCGTTTCGGTGGTGTGGTTTGTTCAAATCTTTCTTAATGCACCTGTGTGAATAAATCAACGACTAAATTATATGATTTGATAGAACTGGCTCATGAAGTTCGAGTACTACTTAGGGCTGGAATCTGAATTAGCCGTGTAGAAGGCTTACAATTAGAATCATAGCAAAGTAAATATTACAGTAGAATCATTTTTTTTCAATCTCAATACATTCTTTTCTGGAACCAATTATCATCCCAAGTAACATTTTAAGTTTTATAAAGTAATACAAAGCTACTATAAAACAACATTCATAAAACCCTGGTCAAGGCTACTTTGCGATTGATGAATCCACCAAAACCTCATTAAGACTAGAATCTGTCTAGTTGGCCCATCCTGGAGAAGGTTCTGAAGAGTATATTTTCCTAGCTCTTCGAGATTGAATTACTGCCAAAAGGTTGTATGACGAACGTATTGAGAACCATTTGAAACCCTTATTTAAGCTACAATAAAAGCTATTTGGCAAAAATAAAAAAAAATTTCAAGCCATTTTCCCTAGCCGCTTACTGAATCCACTAGAAAAATCATCAATCAAGATAGAAAAGGATTCAAAAATACCAACCGATCTTAACAATATAATTGAAATATAAACTGATCATATAAAAAGCCTACTCAATTTCCAAAATTATTAAAATTGTTCTCATAAAGTGGCCAAGTTGTAGGTGCCATATTAAATCCTATGTGAAATGTACTTGAAAACATCGAAAAAAATAAGTCCGCCGTCGGAAAACGTTGATCTGACTTAATATTTTTAATCGAGAAGAAAAAATAATTATTCTTCAGATTGATCATTGAGCTCAGCCGAGATATGTTTTATGATTATCGTATTTCAAATATCTGCTCATTCCTAAATTGTCCAAAATGAAGTTATATCCATAGAAATACACATTGAAAACGAAGTTTGTAAAAATCAAACTAAATAATTGTAAAATGGCGGTGGCTTAAAAGTTGGTTCGCATGGGCCATTTGTGAAAAAGTTATTTTGCTTTAATGAAATCCCTAACAAATTCATAAGGTTTTAAAATAGCTTTTATGAAGAAAACTTCCTGGCTGAATTGTATTTATCCAAAGCCATTTTGCTTGATCCTATCCCGTTCATATTTATGGCAGCATTTATGGAGGCAAAGTTGCCTGCAAAGAGTTAAACGTCAAAGTTTGTTTATCTTTCGATAGTTGCGTTGTTCGATCATTGCAACGAGGTTTTACTCCAGCGTTCTTCCAGGGGATTTTCTCCTGCTGAATTGGAATCAGTTACTAAGAAAGTGTACGGAACTGTTTGGCAACATTTCGCATATATCGCAACAACTGGAAGCTCAAACGTTCCCGTAAAATATCCACTTTATCCGGATGATTCCCGAAGTGCACCATCAAACGATGCAGTTGAAATTAAGTACGTTTGAATGAAATTTTGAACCTTTCGCTGAATAAAATTACTGCTATGAATCGGAAACCAGCGGTTTACTGAAGGTACAAATGCAAATTATTTCATTCGTCATTTTTCATTCGTTAGACTGCTTCATAAAGGAGACGGTCAACACCGGACAGAACGTGATGCAAGCGCCAGATGCTCAGTCGTTGCTGAAATTGACTTCCCTTGGTCGTTAACATCGCTTGAATTTGTCATCCTACTTCGTCTACTCTTCGAGATTTCCTTGTCATAAATATTGCTTTTATTCACTATGAGGATCCAACTTTTGAGTTCAATTTGGAAACATAGTAATTGAGGATTTTATGGTACACTTTAACAAGTCTAAACAACAACAATGTATGCTTTTTGCTCTCATTTAATACCGAATTGTTTTATGGTTGCTTTTATAATGACAGAACAACTTTATATAGTATTTTATCAAGGCATTAATAAACAATAGCTAATGAAGTTTATGATTGATTTGCAGAACAGTTTTATGGAGGTATTAAGAGCTGCTTTAAATTTATTTTTTAAACAACTTTATCGACAGACTATAAAAGGTTTTTAAAACAGTAATAAGCTGAATTACTAACCAGGAATGTTTTACACTTTGAAATGCTGTATTTAAACTAAATGGATTGTTTATTTTCGTTATAAAACCATCATAAACCAGAGTGGACGCCAAGTAGCTGCTGAATTGTTACTTGGGATATGAAACAATAGCAAACAAAGATTATTAAATACAGTATCATTGTTGTTAGTAGTATTTAGTTCAACTAATCATTTTAATGAGTGTACGTTAACATCGTTGAAAATTGTTTCAATAATTTATAAAGAACAATCATGTAAGATGTATTTTATTGGGAGCGATATTCATCCCAGAAAAACATGCAAAAACAAATGCTTGCTGTTCGATTTCTTAAAAGGCATTTCTATATGACTATTTAATGATTGGGATAGATCTGTTTACAATATCTAAACCTCAAAAATCAAAGGAAGCTATTCCAATGAGATATACATGTTTTCCTATACTGCAAAGTTAAATGACAGTCCAATAGTTTCTACTTGTCTATTTACACGCGACATATCAACAAACGTCAAAAATCAGTAAAAGCAACTCCAATAAAATATACATGATTATCTTATCAGATATATATTTTAGTGAGCAATATTCATCATGAAAACAGGTATATTTTACTGAATTTTCTCATAGTGCAAACTTATATGATTTTCCATTAGTTTCTAGATGTCTGTTCCCACCCATGACATATCAACAGTTTTTCACCATGAAATATATCAGACAATATTCATATACTTCTTACCTTCGCTAACCACGTTCGAAGCAAAGTATTATCAAGTACTAAGTATGTGAAATTACGATAGAAATCATTCCATATCGCAGTCATAGTTTTTAATTGATAATCCAATGGAATCTATCAATCATCACATAGAATGAATAAATCTGCTGACATTGCTATGTTATAAGATGGATCCAATAAACGGTACATGTCCATTTGTTTCAGTGCATATGCGAGCAGAGACACCTATACCTCAGTGGGCATCATCGATTATCAATCTCCCCATCAAACTACCACTTCCCGTTCATCGATTATGGGATCGACCGTGCAGTAGAATTGTGCGTTTATAGGGAGCTGCACCGTCGCGTCGGGGTGACCTCACTTTTTTGACATCTGGCAGTGGTTTGTTTACATGGACTTAGAAAAACAAAGTTTAAAAAATTAATTAATTTTTTTTTTTAGAACATAGTCGTATATCATATCTTTTAATTCTTTTTATCCAAAACCTCAAATCCACTTGAATTGACTAACAAGCAAAGGTAAACAAACCACCACTGGATGTCAAACTGATGAATTCGGGCTCATCGCGTTCTTTCGTGACGTCAGCGTGCAGCATCCTATTGACGTTTGTACAGTTCCGACTGTTCCTTCTCTTTCTTCCGTTAACTGACAGCTATAAAAGGAACCGCCGCAGCATAAATAAACCTCTTTGGTTGTTCTACCATCCTATAGGCGGAGCCCGTATCATCAGTGCCGAGTGGTTGAGACGACAAAAATTGGACAGTGAGAGTTTTATAAATTACAAAGTGAAATTGAAGTAAATTTAAGTAAAGTTAATTAGTTTTAAAGTTAATGAAAATAAATTGAACTGTGAATTAA
This sequence comes from Ochlerotatus camptorhynchus, assembly GCF_037179485.1. Taxonomy (NCBI): domain Eukaryota; kingdom Metazoa; phylum Arthropoda; class Insecta; order Diptera; family Culicidae; genus Ochlerotatus; species Ochlerotatus camptorhynchus. The sequence goes on along the minus strand of NW_027040601.1, from coordinate 171,441 downwards.
GAAGAAATAAAGTTAGTGACGTTAGAACCTGATTAGTGCGTGATACTCACTTGTAAAAACTTACTTGTGGTGTACCTGTGGGTTAAACCAGTGAAGATCCTCTGAAATATTTATATCCATCCGCTGTGATTATCGACACTATCTTTCATGACCAACAATAGCACCACAGACAAACAGACATAACTGTCGCAAGTTGTTCAACGAACAAGCATTTAACGGTCAATTTAAAAGTATCGTAGTTGGTAGTACCGCCACCTGTGGCGCGCATAGTCAATTTCCTTGCGTTTGACGTTTACACACTACCGCCATCTTTACGGCGTACTACCCACCACAGTGTACTCAACAGATGGCGATAATGGTTTAGCGACGATGTTTTCCATTGAGAAATATTCAATGTGTTATGTCTGTTTGTCTGTGATAGCACTATTCATGGCGTAGTTTGTCCGGGCCAGTGCAAATTGGAGCATCAGATTGTTACGGAAAGACCGCGGATGCATGTTGAGGTTCATTTGGGTAAGTATAATTGTCCGGAGTCCAACGGCGCCGGTGGTGTACTGGTAAGCGTGATTGCATCTCACCCCAGCAGACCTGGGTTCAATCCCAGTCGGCGTCGTCGGAATGTTTATCTCTAAACGGAAGTAAAACCGTTGGTCCCCAGTTAATGAGTTGATGAGTCGATAGGTAGGGTCTAGGTGTGGGAGCTGCCTCGGTAGCATTGGTGCTCAGCACGGAAAACAAGATCGACGGAAAACAAATCAAGGAAAAAAAAAGCATCACGGAGTGTCTTATGAGGTTCCTGGACATTCAGTGAGCAGCGTTCCTCATAAGGGGGCAATCTATAAGGGAAGGTCCATTTATTATATCACGCAAATTTAACCCACTTTCAACCCCCCTCCCCCCTGTGTCACATTTTTTGAGCGGACCTTAATTTCAAAGACCCCCCCCCTCCTCCCCCTAAAAGTGTGACAGAATTAATGGACGATCCCTAAGGGTCTCTCCAGGGTAGTCGACGAAGTGCGTAGCGAATGAATCTTCGTTGAACAGACTTGATCCACTCTGCTCCGTTTTGATAAAGAGCATTCCACACAGCAGTACCGTACTCCAAGGTGAAGCGCAACAGTATAGTGATTTCAGGCAATACACATAGGTAAAATCTTTAGCCACCCTGAAGATGAATCCCAAAGAATGGGAATCTTGGTCAACGATAAACGAAATATACCTATGGGCCTATGTCTTTTAGATAACATACACACTTAAAAACAACTAATTTTACACGAGACGTAATCCATCTTTGATTATGATGGATCCATCATCCATAATTTAGGAACGTAAACAAACAAATTAAGTGTTCCTTAACCGAAACATACGCAACTCGACGAAAAGTAGGGTAACCAACTGATTTTGGACCCCTAGAGGAAGTGAGATCACGTTTATGTCAAAATAATATTATTTGTTTATTATTATTATGCAATTTACATGCGGTTGTGTTCGAAAGCTACTCATCTTGGATGTAAAATGTCACTAGATGTTTTATTTATTGATATATACTCGAAAAATAATTCTTTTCACATCATGATATTCACATATTTTGGACCCTTCCACTTGATTTTGGACAGTGTCCATAATATATTTTGGACACACTGAATGGGAACGAAAATATTTTGGACATGCTGAAGTTCTTTCAACCTATGAGCCTAAAATTAATTACGACGGTCACTTCTTCCTATCTCGCATTTGTTAGGTTCGTCTAGGTGGGAAAATTTTCAAAGAAGGTGCCGTAAAACGGGGTGAAATTGATCAGCGGGGTGAATTTGATCGCTGAGTATACCCAATATTGTACTTATGCATAATATTTTTACAATGTATACAAAGATACATTCGTACGCTTAGTAACGAAAAACATGTTACACATGAAAAAATATCACGAGAAATTTCAGCGATCAATTTTGCCCCACTGATCAATTACACCCCGTTTCACGGTATGCATAAAAGTTAACCCCCCGTTACTCGCGCTGTTGTACTTTGTACAACACATATGAGTTTTCCATTGCCAATTTGTTGCTGCCAATCGATCTGAAACCAACTTGTATTGCTCAAAAAACTTGTTTTGAACTAAAAAAGCTAAACTTTGATTACAATTAACCCCCATAATGCGGATAATAGAGAAAATGTAAATGGAAACCGCGTAAACGGTGTCCATACTACGTGGGATTGACTTAATTGGTTACAACATGGAATATCTCGAGATCCTGACCAGATAGAAAGTTACTGTGTTCGGCAAAGTTGTTCAGGAGGTCAAAGCCTATTTCTTAGTGTACAATAGTTCAGAATTATCTCACTTCGTGGTGCTAGTATACATGTGAAATTCTCTTGTATAAAATATCTCTAGATCCTGACCAGATAGAAAGTAAATGCCTTGAGCAAAGTTGTTCAGGAAGTCAAGCTCTTTTCGTTGGTGGAGTAGTTCAGAAATTTCACACTACGAGGCGCTAGTATATACGTTTAATTCTCGCATATACAATAGCTCGAGTTCTTGACCAGCTAGAAAGTTACTGTATTGGGCAAACTTGTTCAGGGGGTCAAGACTTTTCGACTGGTAGACAGTAGTTCAGAATTTTCTCACCACGTGGCGTTTGTATACATATACACTTCTCGCATATGATATATCTCGAGATCCTGACCAAATAGAAAGTAACTGTCTTTGAAAAAGTTGTTCAGGAGGTCAAAGCCTATTGCTTGGTGTAGAATAGTTCAGAATTTTCTCACTATGTAGTTCTAGTATACACGTTAAATTCTCTCATATAAAATATCTAGAGAGCATGACAAGATAGAATGTTACTGTCTTGGGCAAAGTTGTTCAGGGGATCAAGGCCTTTTGGCTAGTGGATGGTAGTTCAGAATATTTCACTTCATGGTACTAGTATCTACGTGCAATTCTCGCATATGATATATCTCAAGACCTGCTAAAATGTACTGTAATCGGCAAAGTTGTCCAGGAGATCAAACCCTATCGTTGGTGGAAAGTACATAATTTTCTTACTAGGTGACGTTGAAAGACACGTGAAATCCTTGCATATAAAATATCTCTGAATGACCCGCATACTAGTGCCACGTAAACGGAAAATTCTGAATTACTGTACACCAACGAAAAGATCCTAACATCCTGAACAACTTTGCCGAAGACAGTAACTTTCTGTCTGGTCAGGATCTAGAGATATTTTATATGCGAGAATTCCTCATGTATACTAGCGTTGCAAAGTGAGAAAACTCTGAACTTAAGTCCACCAGCAAAAAGGCCTTGACTTCCTGAACAACTTTGCCGAAGACAGTAACTTTTTATATGATCAGGATTTGGAGATATTTTATATGAGAATTTCACGTTTATACTAGCACCATATAGTGAAAAAATTCTGAACTATAGGCTTTGAACTCCTGAACAACTTTTTCGAAGAGAGTAACTTTCTATCTGGTCAGGATTTCGAGATATATCACATGCGAGAACTTCACATGTATACTAGCGCTATGTAGTGAGTAAATTTTGAACTACTGTCCACCAGCAAAAAGGTTATGATCTCTAGAACTACTTTGGCAAAGACAGTAACTTTCTATCTGGTCAGGATCTCGAGATATTCCATGTTGTAACCAATTAAATCAGAACCCTCGTAGTATGGACACCATTTACGCGGTTTCCATTTACATTTTCTCTATTATCCGCATATTTTGGGGGTTAACTGTAATAAATATTTAACTTGTTTAGTTAAAAGCAAGTTTTTTGAGGAATACTCGTTGATTTTAGATCGATTGGTAGCTCGGCTGCAAAATGGAAATGGAAAACTCACACTGTTGTACAAAGTACAACGCGTGAGTACTCGTGTTACAAAAGTTGGCGCGAGTAACGGAGGAAATATAATATAACATAAGGAAACAACTGATCATACTATAAAAAAAATCATTCAGAAGTATATCTTAATACGGAGACCTGACTCTATGCTTGCAGTCCATATTATTTTTTTGTATGGGCTGTTCATAAACTACGTAGACGGTTTTTGAGAGATTTCAACCCCCCCCCCTTCCGTAGAAGACAGTCTCAAACACAAAATTTAAAAAATTGTATGAACCGTAGACATCTGCCACGCACTCCCGCCCCCCTAAAGCGTCTACGTAGTTTATGAACAGCCCCTTAGTTAAATGTGTTTGGGAGATAGGAAAACTTTTGTGGAAAACTAGGAACTAGGAAAACTAGGAAAACTCAGAGTGGACTACTCTACGTGTTTTGCCGTTTTTCCCATTTTGAATCGCCTGATAAACAAGAAATATATTTAAAAACAATGAATTCATATAATTTTGATTGATTTACTTACCAATTTAATTATAAATCTGAGATAATAGCACGATCGACCAACTGGATTTTTTTTTGTCGCTCTTTTGATGATTCTCATTTGATAAGTGTCCAAAATAAGTGGTAACATTTTTTTACGATCTTTTTTGGACACTTTTTATTTAATACTTTTTAAGTAAAATCTTAAGGTGAAATCTTTATAAACACGTGAAATACATCTTCCAAAGTCAGATAAACTGATTTGATAAAAATATCATTGAATTGTATTTTTTAGACCAAATTTAAAACAAGTACACTAACGCCGATTCCTCTTGACAAACGTCGAAACATGAAACTTTTTCGATAACATTTTCTAAAACTGCATAAATTGAGCAATTGTAAGCAATTTGAGGTGAACTAATGATCTTGAGACATAGCAAGTAATTGAAAGAATGTAATTACAACATCAACCCAGATGAATTTGAAGAAACTAGACAGTAAGCGAGGAAAATATATGAAAAGGGTCCAAAATATGTAGGGGTCCAATGGGCCGCTTGCATGTGTCGGTCTCAGGGCACGGAAATTTACATGACTTTTTGGTAGTGTGTAGGGTAGAGAGCTACTTCGGCTTAATAGCCCATTTTGGGTCTACGGAGCAGAAAACATCAAATAAAACCATGATTTGGGTGTTAACAAGTCAATTACATATACGTTTGGTACGAAACTTCTGTTCAAAATCTACCAAACGAAGTCAATAAGAACGTGTGATATGAATGTTTGCACCCATTATTCTCAAAAACAAAAGAGGCGCTTTGACCGAATCAATCTTTATCATCATCCGATAGACTGAATAGTATTGCGTTTCAATGCGTTAGTCCGAATTTAGAATCCGTAGGCCGAGTTGGGGATCAAGAAGCAGTGTTAAATTTTTAACAATATCTCAAAAATGTATTGTTCTTTATCAAATATTACGATTTGTTCGGAAAAAAAACAAAGCATCAGCGTGAGTTTGAATCTTTAAAAACTACAAGGGACAGCCCTATGGCCCTAACAGTTATTTGTTAACTGCAGCAGGAACTTGTGTTTTATGTAGGAATAGGAGTTTGAGCGGGGTTCTCTCTGTTTATACTCTTTAGTAAAGCTATGATTGCCCTGAAAAAAAAACCTCTTGATATGAATTTTAGTTGAGGCATGTTCAGAAATTTAACCCTTTTTTGAAAATCTTGATGGCCCTGAAAAGGGCCGATAGTAGTACAGGCTTAAAGTCTTTGGAAGATGATGATGACGTGTAGGCAGCTGGATCAGCAAATTGGACCTTATGGTTGGGCACTCGCAAGAGTCTCAGCTCGTCTTCTGCTGAACAGGGGTTGAACTGGTGTCTGCGACAGGTTGGAAGGCCGCAGAATATCAGTGTCCACCCAATTTAAGCTCCTCTCCATTTTAGTTTTTCTTGTTAAACTCCTTCTCTCAACAAGTTGGTAAATCTTAGCCTTTAGCAGAAAGGCACTTAACACTTTTTTCGGCGAATTTATGATCCTATTTAACGTCATGGTTCTTTTCTATGCCTGTTCAGATAAATTAGTACCTTTATTTATTTTCTCTGCTGCTCTCATTCGTTGCTAGACCGTCTAGCAGTATAGTTCGTTCGCTCGTTCGCTTCGCTATCGAGTTTTTTCTAGTTCGTTTTATTGCTACGTTCGCGTCGTGGAAGTGCCGTCATCGACAGGCGCATTGGCAAGTTTAATTGCACTTCCCAATAAACAAAGCATGGTACGCAAGCGTACTACTGCTCCTGCATCGGAGGGCCCTAGCAAGAAGGCCCAAACGGATCTCAGCGCTGCTTCGGATGACGCAGCAAATCGGATGCAACAGAGCAACCAATTCTCGGTGCTCGGAGTAGAAAATGGCGGTGATGACGCCGCTGAAATTGCGAAAAAGGAGCCTACAGCAGTACAAGTCGGTCGGTGACCTGCTGAAGAACAGCACAGTGCAGTTTTACACTCACGATTTGCCTTCGATGAAACCATTGAAGGTTGTTTTACGAGGTCTGCCGTCGTACGAAGCGGCTACCGTAAAAGATGAGCTGGTGAGGCTCGGATTGAAACCAGAGGCAGTCCACCCAATGAATCGACGGCCTATGCCCAATACCAACTATCGTGACCAACTGTTTCTGGTCCACCTCACGAAGGGCTCCACCACCCTTGCTGCGCTCAAGAGCAACATACGTGACCTGTTTCAGGTCACTATCGACTGGGAATACTACAAGCCGCAACACCTTGATGTGACCCAATGCACAAGTTGCCTCTCCTTCGGCCATGGCACGAAGAACTGTCATATGAAACCACGCTGCGACAAGTGTGCTATGGCCCACTCGACGGCGACCTGTGCTCAAGCTGATGACATCGACCCGAAGTGCGTGAATTGCGGCGGAACTCACCGTGCCACTACTCGGGACTATCCCAAGCGAACGGAATTCATCACCATGAGGAAGAAGGTGGCTACTAGCAACCAGCCAGGCCGGCATAGAAATAAACGTGCACCACCAGCCATCACGGAAGAACAATACCCGGCAATCCATCTTCGTCGTCTGGTCCCAAATCTTCCTCCCAAAGAAGGTAGCGGTACCTCTCAACAACAGTCAACGAGCCGCCCCCTCAGCTCAGCATCGCCTCACTGCTGCTGCAGCTCTGCCAAATCAAGCTTCTGCCTCGGCGCCTGGACTATTGTATGCCCGTGTTGCCTCAGGTGACTCAGTTGACGAATCTCCGTAAACATCGGAGGAACTAGTGACGCTGGTTGCAGAGGTGATCGTCATTCTGCGCACCTGCAAGACTCGATCTGAACAGCATCATGCTGCCTTGTCACTCGTCACCAAGTATGGACAGTGAAGCTATAAAAATTGCAAATTGGAACGCTTGCTCACTGACGAACAAGCATAGAGAGCTACTCGATTTCCTCAACACCAAGGAGGTCGACATTGTTATCATCACCGAGACGCATCTGAAGCCCGAACTGAACGTATTCCTTCCCGACTTCCGGCTCGTCAGACTTGATCGCACCTGCTCTGGAGGTGGAGGAGTGGCCATCGCAGCAAGACGGAACATCAGTTGCCGGCTGCTACCAAACTTTCAGCTGAAAACAATTGAAGCCATCGGAGTGAAGGTGAGCACATCACTTGGCCCAATAACCATCATCGCGGCCTACTTCCCCAAGCAAACCAACATCAGGGACGGGTCGTCAGTGGCCCTCCGCAAAGACATTATCAAACTCACCCGGAGGAGCGGGAACTTTATCATCGCTGGCGATCTGAACGCAAAACATCAAGCTTGGGGCAACGGTCGGAGCAATAGAAACGGCATCATCCTCAATGAAGGCCTGCAAGAGGGCCACTATACCATCTTGGCCCCGGACTCTCCCACCCGGTTGAGTCGGTCTGGGGTCCATGCGACCATCGACATCTTCGTAAGCAACATGGGACACAACGTCTCGCTACCTGTGGCATTCCAGGAGCTGAGCTCGGACCACTACCCGGTGGTGGCCGAAGTTGGATCCTCGGTAAACCGATTCGAAGCTTCCCGGCGCAACTACCATCGAGTCAACTGGGCGCAATATCAACACTGCATCGACACAACCATCGACTACGATGTCCAACCGGGGAGGTCGGAAGATGTTGACAGGTGTCTACAAACCATCGAGGAGGCGATTTCCCGGGCCAGGGAACAATACGTGCCAGTATCCAGACAGGTGAGTAACACTCTGAACCTTGACAGCCCTACCAAAGATCTCATTAGACTCCGTAGCACCATTCGTAGGCAGTACCAGCGTACTGGCCTGCCTAACTTGAAGACCAATTGTAATCGATTAACAAAGATCATTCAGGCCAGGATGGTTGATCTCAGAAATAACGATTTTGCTAGTAAGATCCGCTGGGAGAGGATTGTGCTAAGCCCTTCTGGAAACAAAAAATCTTAAAAACAAGCCTAAGCCCATTCCACCACTGACCCCACTGGATCGTCCCGGCGACCCAGTGGTTCATCTGATAACTCCTGAAGAGAAGGCTGCCGCGATAGGTCAACACTTCGTCAGCTCCCATAATCTCGGACAAAACATCGTCAGCCCTCATGAATCTGAGGTTGCTGAAAATGCAACCAATCTTCTTCAGATTCCTAACATTTTTCCAGTGGAATCCGAGATTACGGCTGACGAACTGTTGGCCTTTATCAAATCATCTAAAAACATGAAGGCCCCAAGTTTCGAACTCAAACACTTGAGTTCCAGATTCTACAACCATCTGGTGTGTGCCTCAGACTTGGCTACTTCCCCTCGTGTTGGAAGTCAGCTAAAGTCATACCCAGTCGGAAACCTGGGAAGGATCCGTCCTCTCCTTCAAGTTATCGACCAATCAGCCTTCTCTCAGGGTTATCAAAACTGTTCGAAAGAGCTGTCTACCACCGGCTCCTAACATCTGCCGAAGAAAACAACTTGTTACTCGAGGAACAGTTTGGTTTTCGGAAAGGTCGTTCTACCGTCCACCAGCTGACTCGAGTGACAAACATTCTCAGACGGAACAAGTCTGTTTCGAAAACATCTGCCATGGCGTTGTTGGACGTTGAAAAGCGTTCGACAATGTCTGGCATGATGGCCTGGTGTTCAAATTGCAGCAGTACGGTCTTCCAATCTTCGTAGTGAAGATAATAAACAACTACCTATCGGACAGGACGTTCCGATTCTCTCTGAATAGCATCACATTGGATGCTTTCAACATCAGTGCCGGGGTTCCACAAGGAAGCATCCTTGGCCCCATCCTATTCAACCTGTTCACCTCCGGTATGCCGGCTCTCCCTGATGGTGGATTGTTGTCTCTGTTCGCAGATGACACATTCATCATCTACAAGGGTAGGGTCATCGGAGCTCTGACTGCCAAACTTTAGAAAGACCTGGACGTCCTGTCTGAATACTTCAACAGCTGGAAGATCCGTATCAACGCGGCAAAGACCCAGATCATCATCTTCCCACACTCTAAATCTCCTAGACTTGTTCCGTCGGAGATTAACAAGATCTGCCTGAACAGCACAGTGGTGGAATGGTCCAAAGAGGTCGTGTACCTCGGGCTAACACTAGACAGCAAGCTTCTTTTCAGGGAGCGCGTTGACAAAACGAAAACCAAGTGCAACATCTTGAAAAGATCGTTGTATCCACCTATCAACAGGAAGTCAACCCTGTCCCTTCAAAATAAGCTTGCTGTCTACAAACAAATCATCCTTCCTGTAATCGAGTACAGTATGCCAATCTGGGAGAGTTGCGCAAAATGCCATCACCTTAAGCTCCAAAGGATCCAGAACAAGATCCTTAGGATGGTCCTAAACAGTCCCCCGCGGACTAAAAATTCTGAGATCCACCTCCTGGCTGGAATTCAGACATTAGAAGAACGGAGATTATTCATCCTGGAAAGGTTCAGAGACACCTGTTTGAGATCAAATCATCAGATCATACGTGATCTAGCACGTTAGGTTAAGTAATACTCGTAGTTAGGTAGGTTATCACTTTTTTCAATTCAAATAAAACAAATCCCCAAAGGGGAATTCTGTAAACTAGTTGAAAAGCGCAAATATAAAATTAGAATATCAAATTAAACAAAGATGAAGAGCCAAGTAGGCTAATCAATTAAAATGATAAATCAATGTACTACCATAATCAATAGACATAAACATAATTTTACTACTACCTCTATGCATTCCCACAAAACGTCCTCGATAATCTTTGCGATCAATGCACCTCCACCGTGTGTTAGCAGGATCGCATCGAAATACTTGATAATTATCGGGGAAAACATGGCTGGAAATGGTGCATTCTTTGGTACTGGAGTTCAGTGCCGCTGACATTTTGGTAGTAAATTAAAATACTGCTACTGATAGTGACCGATGACGAACCATCCTATGAGCGTACAAAGTCACTGCAGTGTGAGTTCACGTCAGGAAGAGAAACTGCTCTGTTAACATCGTACTTATCTGATAAAGCAGCCTGGGAAACAGAGAGATTAGGAGCTTCCCCAGTCCCTTCTACGATGCGTCCCAGGATAGAAGAAGGTACAGATGAGTTAACAAGGTCAGAGCTGGTGATGGTAGGAAGAATCGTCACGCAGAGTATGTCCAATGCTTAAACTGTACTTTCCTGGGCAGGCTGTTAGGAAGACTCCTTCGCATCAAACAACCGCAGGACCGAGACGCCTATGTTGAACGATATCTGCAAACGGAACAGGCTTGAGGAGATCAGCGGTTCCAAAGAGCTTTCTACGCTGCCTTTCAGTAGTGTTGATGTCAGGATTACGTTAATCGATTGAAAAAGACCTCAGCTAGAGATAAATTAACAACGACCCAATAGCCTTCGAGTAATTCGAAGAATCCAACATGATATTCAAATGTTTGCCTCGGTTGCTTCATGGCAGTAGAAGTATTAATTTCGACATCAATATCAAGTAGATTACAGACCGACTTAACGCTGAAAAGTGCATCAGGCGCAGACATATTTATTAGGGTAATACGCATACTTGCCTGAAAGTTAAGATCGGGAGACTCTCCGAGTCGAGCGCAGGGCCGGGATGGCTTGGATGGCAGGAACAGAAGTTTAATTGCTGTTGAATGATTAATGGCTCAACTGGGTCGGATTGGTTGAGGACTCCCTTGGTGCCTTGCAGTGTGTATCCCAGTGGTATGATCGTGGTGGTATCCATCGGAGCCACCTCGCGGTACTTTTCATCGGTAATTTTAATGATTCTGTTTCCAGTCCCGTGGAGAATAACCTTGCAGTGCCACCGGGAAGTGTATTAGGATCCCTTTTATGTATTATGTATATTAATGGCTTGCGATGTGTTTTACTATTTTGCGACATTAATCTTTGGGTGACTAGCGTTAAAACTGGCTTACCTACCCTAATCGAAATCGGTTTCATTGCAAACCCATTTCTCTCGTTTTAGTATGTGGATCATGTAATTTTATCATGGTGTCCCTTGTAACAAAAATGTCCCTTTAGATCACGTGAACCTTCTGGCCTCCCAGGTTTGCTTAACCTGACAAAAAGTTGAAAGTTTACCATTTTATTTCTCAGCCTCTTGTCCAAATTTCGCATTCTATTCATCACTCGAAAGTTGAGAAAACAAAATTCGACCCAGCAACTTTGTCCGGCTACCACAGTGGAATAATAATAACGACCTCTCAAGTGTCTAGCGGCAGAGGCAGAGAGAGGGTGGCCCGTCTAAAACCTCGCAAGAATACAAGTCGTCGTCAGGGAAAGGAACTTGTTCCAACTCCACTCGAACATTTCTCCCAAGGAACTGCCTGTCTGTAAGCGTAAAAACCCTTAAATGAAATGTTTGAAGCGAGCCTCATTTGCATAATACCACCACCACTGATTGGCAGCAGCAGCGAACGGAATGGATCGGTGTGTGCGGCCAAAATGAAGTTACTGAAAAAAGCAATTCATTCTCGGGCACGTCCGAATGTCATCAGCAGTGTGGAGGGTGTGGAGGCGATGGGGAGGATGCCGTATGCCTTTCGAAGGATCAATCATCACCAGAGACCCTGCCCTGCCTCTAGTCTCTACTCAAGTCTAGGACAAACATTGATGAAAAGTTTCACCGTGATGGACTCTCGGTTTGCAAATGATTCTTCGCATGCACAGCCAGTCAGGTGGAACGAAGCCGAATGGTGAGGAAAGTTCGGAATAATCTGTACACTTTACCTGTGGGGCGGTTTGGGGCTGGCGGAGGGAAAAACGAATCTCACTGTGCAAGAAAGTGTGAAAGATAAAGTTATTCCACTTTTCATTAGACTCCTGGTTGTGATTTATGCGAGGGGGCAAGGATTTGCATATTTCTTTTCCGTTTGCGTTTCGTTTCAGGCAGACTTTTTACAGAACGTGGCAGCAGTTGGGTGCAAATCAGGTGAGAAATGAGATCGACCGAAAGAGCCGGCTTCGTTTGAGGTCGGTGATAAGAGCTTGTAAATGACATTACACGGATAATCCTCTTTGTTTGCCCTGGCGTTGTAGGCTGCCGATAGGATTGAACAAAATGGAGGAAAATAATGAACCAAAAATGTTTCTGAAAAAGATTGTTTTTTTTCTTCTTTGTTGGTATTCGTGAGGTAGGCTTTGCGTGACATAATCAAGCATCAGATCGGGATTAGGAAAACTGAATTCTAAGTCTCTACATTTTTGTGTGATTCACAATAAAGTTGAAAAAAAATGGTTACAGTCGTTACTTTAATCGAAAAATGTTTTAATACGGTAGATACTCCGAAAAGGACGCATTGTTCACAAAACTGTTACTTCATCAACACTTGAGTATCCAACCTAACATTGTCAAAATCGGAAGCGAACTTCAATAGCAATTTTGGGCAAAATGATTATTTTGAATATTATCGATTTCAATACTATCATCAATTCAACACGAGGCAATAATTTTCCATCGATTCGAGTGTGCAAAACAACACAATACGTTCTACAGGGCTTAATATGTTTTATTTGCTGTATTTGTTTATAATCATTTCACATTTGATACCTAAAATCATCCCCACCAAGTTAAAAACGAATATAAAGGGTGATACGGTCAAAATTTGGTCAATATCAACTTGACGTATTTCTTTCAATTTTGCATTTAAAAAATCTGAACACCCCTCATTTTGAAGGTGTGTATGTGTAGAATGTTGCTCCTATTTTGATTTTGAAATTCACTCTTCAGTTGTCAAAATGCCGTCCAAGCAAGAAGAGCAGCGTATCAAAATTTTGCTCGCGCATCGCGAAAATCCGAGCTACTCGCACGCAAAGTTGGCAAAATCGCTAAAAGTTGCCAAATCAACCGTTACAAATGTAATTAAAGTGTTTGGAGAACGTTTGTCGACAGCCAGGAAGTCTGGATCGGGGGGAAATCGAAAACCGGAAGCCGCTGAGACGACAAAGAGAGTTGCCGGTAGTTTCAAGCGAAACCCTAACCTCTCTCTCCGAGATGCCGCAAATAAGCTGGGTGTATCGTCTACAACCGTGCATCGAGCCAAAAAACGAGCCGGACTATCGACTTACAAGAAGGTAGTGACTCCAAATCGCGATGATAAACAAAATACGACGGCCAAAGCGCGATCCCGGAGGCTGTACACGACGATGCTGACGAAGTTTGACTGCGTGGTAATGGACGACGAAACCTACGTCAAAGCCGACTACAAGCAGCTTCCGGGACAGGAGTTTTATACGGCAGAGGGAAGGGGAAAGGTAGCAGATGTTTTCAAGCACATGAAACTGTCAAAGTTCGCAAAGAAATATCTGGTTTGGCAAGCCATCTGTACCTGTGGCTTGAAAAGCAGCATTTTCATAGCTTCCGGGACTGTCAACCAAGAAATTTACGTGAAAGAGTGTTTGAATAAACGTCTGCTGCCTTTCCTGGGTGGCTGTACAAAATCTGATGGCAGGGGTCAAGCGTAAGGCCCGGCAATTCGGATTTGGAAAAGCGGAAGCCTAACTGAATATTTTTCCTGAATTTTATACTAATTGAACTTGAAAAAGAAATTTAATTTGATTTTTTAAATAAACGATTTCACCGATTTACACGCGTTTTCCCTTGACCAAATTTTGACCGTATCACCCTTTAGGACATTCCACTCCAAGTGACCGAGAACATATTGCAAAAGTTGACCTCCGGCTTTGACCAAATTTGGAGGGGAAGTTTGTTTTGCTCCAAATTTAAAATATTAAAATTTGTGAGCTGATCGAAGCATCCCTCGGTCAAGGGGAGCGTTTTCTATTTTTCGTGATTTAAAAGAACTCACTGCATTCTTTTGTTAATGTCTCCGGAACGAATGAAGCTACATATAGCATTAGAAACCGTGTAAGAGAATTAGTCAAGAAATCTTAATATGTAAAGGTGCCACCACACGGCGCATGATATTTATGATATAGTTCTCTATGACATAACCGATTTAGATTTCTATACCATAGTTATATGAGATTTGGGAAACAATTTTCAAAAACTATGAGCTATGGCCTAATAGTAGCTATGTAGTAGAAAACTATGACGTAGTGCTATAAAATAGAATTTTCGAGTGTAAAAACGATTTAATATTTTTTGTGTATTTTTTTTCGCTTAATGAACCTGTGCACATCATAAAAACATAATTGCAGTTAAGCAAAAATGGGTACTTCCGATAGCTTTAGACAAAAAAGAAAATAATTGCTGCAGTTGTAGCCTACCTCATCTTGAAGAGGGTAATTAAGCGGAGAAGTCATAAAATCTAGACAAAATCATGGATTACTGGGGGGAAGGCTTCGGAATCGAGACTAATCTTCTGAAGGAGCTGGGCGACGAAGATCCAGCATACTACCGTTATTTTGTCAAAATAACAAAGCAGGATTTTGATTTTGTCCTGGAGAAAGTATCACCTGTTATTATCAAGCAGGATACCAATATGCGCAAAATCTGGAACATCCGTTAAAGAGGTCAATTCATGAAACTTATCCTAGAACTCTACTTTTTCTTTCAAAACCATTCATTGACATCTTATTCATATGAATTCGAAGTTGTGATCGGCAAATTGACTCTTGGGTCCTCGAAATGGCCTTCCAGAGGATCAAAATCATTCCGTCAAAAACTCGACGATTTTCGGATTTTTTTTTTGTGAGCAAATGAAACAATGCATTAAATTGCTTAAATCTTCCTCTATATTTGAGATTTTTTTCATTGGTGTGTGACCTCTGTGGCTCCTTGGGGTCACATCGGAAGGAGGTCGCCTCCTGTGAGGATTGGTAATTGGCGGGCGTTCTAGAGACCTGAAAAATGGACAAAACTTATTTTTATCAATTGGACCTTATTCAAAAAAGATTTTTGTTCTATATGAACCTATAAAACCCAAAAAAAAAAACAATTTAAAAATTTGAAAAAAAAAAAGTTGATTTTTCATTGTTTTTTTCCATTTTAGGCAGACCTGAAAATTATTTATTGTTAATTTTTTTCATGATATCAGTGGTTCACCCTCCCCTTGGCTAGTTTTTGCACCTTGCTGTTGGTGGACGGGCTTAATTTCATGCTAGTGGAGTGTTGGAGACGGTAGGTTTATGGCCGGCGTTGCTGGCTCATGCCGCGATAGAATGGCGTCATGGGCAGGCAATGGGGATTACTAAGCTTCCCCTCTCTGATAAACCACTGCATGAGAGAACCAAAGATCTAGTCTAGCAGTGATAGTATCACACTTGTTACTCCTTTAATTGAGAGCCGCGTCGTAGTACGCTTACGTATAGGCACTGACGTTGGGTGTGATACTGGCGGGTTTTGGCGCAAATCACTCTTATTTTATTTATTTTTACGCAGATAGATTTATTTGGGTTTCCAAGGGAATTATACTATACAAATATTTCAGAAAGTGCCCAACAGTACTCCTTCTACATGCGTGACAAGCTTTCGTTGTTGTTTTCATTAAGGTATTACTCACGGAACAATGTTAAACACCATTTTTGTACATGGTATTGCAACTAATCTTATATGTGCTTCATTTTGATTTGGGATAAGTGCTTGAACTATGGCTCGGGATTTCCACTGTGGCGTGCTTCTATTGTGATATATCCATACGTAATTTTGTGGGACGACATTGTGGAAACGTGTGAGCGTAGTTGGAGCATATACCCTATATAATTTAAAATCAGCTAGGAAACTAACTTCAAAATGAAGCATTTTAGTCACTTGAAGGTGTCACCTGGGTCGAACTAAGATATAATAAATAGGTATAGGTCGAAATCAAAAGTACTTGAAACACGTTTAACTTTAGATTACAATCACAAGTACAGGTACTTAATAAAACATTGGTTATGATTGATTAGGTGAATTAGAGCTTCTAATAATTTATTAAATTAGACTAATGAGATATCATAATCATCAAATGAACTTTAATAAGAAACTTCAGAAAGTCTAATGACATTAAGTAGATTAACAAAAGAATTAGGATGCGGGAGATCCGCTTCGGGTGGCAACTAACCTTAAAATTTGTAGAATAAATCTTCTTATTAAGCCTTGAGTTTTAATAAGAAAACGCAAGCAGACCAATAGCATTAAGCAGAT
This sequence comes from Ochlerotatus camptorhynchus, assembly GCF_037179485.1. NCBI lineage: Eukaryota > Metazoa > Arthropoda > Insecta > Diptera > Culicidae > Ochlerotatus > Ochlerotatus camptorhynchus. The sequence continues at coordinate 155,029 of NW_027040601.1, read as the reverse complement.
TAACAAGGAGAGGAATAGTTTAGGAAATAAGTAAAAGTAGAGGTATGTGACAATCAATAACTAATATATGTGGTTAAAGCATTTGAGTTAACTTATTTCTTAGTGTTCAAGTACTTACATTTGTAAACAGCAGTCAATGTTAATCTATGAACTAAACCATACGTAAAATCGATCTTTCCTTATGTGGTATTGATGCATGTTTAACTTTTCGCGGCTGTCGGAATCAACGCGCCTACGTGTATGGAGCTTACGCAGAAGTGATTCGCAATGCGGTAGAGCTCACCAGAAGTTTTTTTGAGCTTATGTAGTATAGAATTTGTTCGGTACGGTCGCGAAATCTTGAAATGCTTGATACGTGCGGTAAAATAACTAAACTGAAACAAAGCTCAACAGTAAAATAAGTAGAATATTTAGGGAGGAAACCAAAATTAATCAACTTGCCAACATAGGCTATCACATTTATTTTGGTGGCACTCTTTAAGTGATAATAAGCTGTTTTTTTTTCTCTACGGTTATTTCGTGTTGCGTTCACAATTTGCGCGATTTTCGTATCTTACGAAATTTAGACGTTTAGCTCTAAACGGTTTTACTGACTCGATGTCGTTCCTTAAGCGGTGTTGGTACAGGTTAAACCTTTGCCTACTGTCGGATTCAACGCGCCTACGTCTACAGAGCTTACGCAGTAGTGATACGCAATTCGGTAGAGCTTGTCAAACGCTTTTGAGCTTATGTAGTATAGAATTTGTTCGGTGCGGTCGCGAAAGCTTGAAATGATTGATACGTTCTTTAAATTAACTAATTTGATACAAAGCTCAGTAGTAAATAAGTAGAATATCTAGGGAGGAAACCAAAATTAATCAACTTGCCAACATAGGCTATCACATTTATTTTGGTGACACTCTTTAAATGATAATATACCTTTTTTCTCGCTTCGGTTGTCTCGCACGGCTTTCTGAATTCACGCGGAATTCCCACGGAATCCAGTGTTCAAGCGGCCAACATAAGCTAGTCCTTCTGCTGTTTTGTCAAAGATAGAAGCAACATTTATTCAAATGAGTCAAGTCTTAAAAACAAAAAAAAAATATGATATCAGTGGTTCACACAGAGTAAAAATCTATTTCCTTTAAGTTGCGCCAAGTCATGTGGATGAGAACTTTTTGAATTATCTTTCCCGCCATTTTGGAAAACACCGTTTCGAGATAAACGCGTTTAAAGTTTTAGGTTGTGTAAAAACATGATTTCTCGAACTTACGGTTAATCTGCGATACCTGAGCCATAGATCACTCCTTCCTCGTGCTCGTAGCATTTAAAAAAAATTTAAAGTAAAATATAAAAACCGATAAAAAAAATTTACTTGTTTTTCCCCCCTTAAAGAGGTAAACTCATGAAACTGATCCTAGAGCTCTTCTGATCGTTCGAAATCACTCATAGATGCCTCATCAGAATAAAATGGGAGTTGTGACTGGAAAATGGACCCTTGGGACCACGAGATGGTCCGTTTTTTTTAAACCACTCTTTGGCATCTTATCAGAATCAATTTGGAGCTATGACCAGAAATGTTACCCTGGGGACCAGTGCACAAAGGTCCCAAAGCCGTATTTAGGAAGACAAAAATATTTGCGCCCAAACCACCACTTTTAGATGTATGGAGTATTGTGGAAAGTTTCTTCGTATTTTTTGGCCAATCGATAGTTAAATTAGGGTGGTCCATAATTGGTGAATTGAAAATACCAATCTTCTCAATATATGAAATAGACCAATGCAGTGTTGTAAAGACTTGTATAATAATCAATTTTAATCAATTTTTCTTACTTATGATATCAAATTTATATCTCTTATGGTTCATAACTTATGATTCTTTTCAACAAGCAGGTTAGGTGACCCTTAGAAAATTGGCTTTCTTTAAATATCATTTTATAAGTTAAAAAAGTTTGTATATTCAATTCACCAATTTTGTCGACCACCCTAATTTCACAAACATAAAAAATCGGCCAAAAAATATGAAGCAACTTTCGCCAAGACTCTATATACCTTAAACTGACGGTTTGGGCGCAAACATTTTTGTCTTCCTAAATACAGCTTTGGGACTTATGCAGTGGATGGTCTTCCAATAGATCCGAAACATCCGTAAAAGTGGTCAATTCATGAAACTGATACATCAACTCCGTATTATTCGAAAACTCTCATAGACGTCTTATAATTATGAATTCGGAGTTATGGTCGGAAAATAAACCCTGGAGACCATGAATGCTCCTCTGGAACATCATAGACGCTCCCCTGGAAGATAATATAATATAAGACTGGAATAAGTGACTGGAAAATGGACCCCATGGTGGATTATTATTCCTTGTAATTCTTGGATTTTTTTTTCTCTTGACTTCTTAGAGATCTTTCTTTGGAGTTTGGGACTATATTTAATGTTTGTAGTTTTAATTCATCACATCAAAATTGAATCAATAGGCCATTTAAAAATACCGTCTTATTGAGTTATTATTCATATTAACTTATGAGTGGTTTAAAAAAAAACAACGTTGCTCTAGGATCAGTTTCATCAATTGACCACTTTTATGAATGTTCCGGATCTAAAAGTGGTCCCCAGCATCCATTGTCTGGTAAAAACTCCGAATTTGTTGTCATAAAACATCTATTAGTGGTTTCGAAAAAAAAACCGGGAGCTCTAGGATCAATTTCATTAATTGAACACTTTTACGAACACAGCAAAAAAATAATTTTGATATCACATCAAAGTGGATGCACTACAATCATGTCGAAAATTTAATGTAATTTTTATGACCACATAAATAAACAAATGCAGTAAAAGCAGCGCAATGTCAGTTCATACATTGTATTAATGATAATTTTGTCCTTTTTAGCAAGTAATATTACACCATATTTTCGACATGATTGTAGTGCATCCACTTTGACGTGATTTCAAAATTATTTTTTTGCTGTGAATGTTCCGGATCTTTTAATGGACCGTGGTCTCCAGTATAAATTTTCTGGTCACAACTTCTAAAAAAACATGGAGCTCTACGATCAGTTTCATGAATTGAGCACTTTTATTGATGTTCCGGATTTTCCGGTGGACTATCGCATAGTCTCCAGAGTCCATATACCGAACACAACTTCGAATTGATTTTGATAAGACGTCTATGAGTGGTTTCTAAAACAAAAACAAAAGCGCCGCGCACAGACTGCTGTCAAAAAACTATGACCAATAAACTATGAACTATTCCGGCTTGATGAAATAGTTTATGGCTTGCAACTATGATATAGAAACTATCGCTAGAGTGTATACACGACAATGAATTTCGCTCTATGTCATAGCTCTAAACTATAACTTGCAAGTCATAACTATGAGCTATCACGTCATAGTTTAGGTGTTCATATGGACTATAATATAGTTTTCTATCACATAGCTCGCTATATACTAGAAATAGCCTCCGTGTGGTGGCACCTTAACCTTTATTTCTATATAGTGTTGCCAAATAATTTTAATTCTACAGAAGCTTCCACGCACACCCTCTGACCACCCTCTACACTTCTTCCATATCACCATCAAACGTGTCACTCCCGCCCCGCTCAAACATTGTAAGATCGAATGCGTTTTCGGTATCTTTTCTTCTTCGAACACAAGACACTCGCTTGGACAAATAAACTAGCTCATCTCACCAAACAATAGACCAACCGTGAGCAAGGTCATACCAGCTCACAAAATAGAATATGCAGCGATATCAATGTCGATGTGCAGAGAAAAGCAGCGCACAAAGCACTATTACAGCAGCAATTCCGGAACAAAACATTTGCAAAAACTAAATCACTGGGTCGGTAACTTATAAAATCCGATTACCGGTTGACAATATTACAACCAAAAGACTCACTCGAGAACAAAACGTATTCGAAAAACTAATTTAATCAAACCATCACACGCGAGACCATGTGACGGTTGCCCTCACAGTGCTCCGATCAATTATACAAGAACTAAGTAACAGTTACTCAGGTTTTCTCATTTTATTAAAACCTGAATTGAGTAAAAGTTACTCTAAAACTTTACAGATGCATCCATTTCTCAAAAGTGTTTACTCACTTTAGATTAGTTTAACTTTTACCGAAAGTGAGTAGAATTCTGCTCACTTTTGAGTAAAATTGAATGAACGTGTAAGGTTACCTTCATTATCATCTTATTTGAGTGTAGAAGAAATGATTTTTATCATCACTGCTATTCACTAATATGACCGATGATTTCTGCGTGACTGACGTACCCGTTCAAGTGTTTCACATTTCAATTGAATACTCCATATTTATATATATATGCAGTATTGCAATTTTGAATGGCGATTTGTACGAACCGTGCTTTTATTTTGGAAAAGCTAACTATGGTTAAATAAAAAAAACATTTGAAACAATTCTTCGAGGACTTCTCATACAACACAGTTAGTCACTACTGCAAACATTCCAAAGGGCCGTTTTCACCCAGAAGAGAAGGATCCTTGGTTAATGAGAACTTGTTGTATTTATAATTAACAGCATTTCACTAAATGATGCTACCGTCAACTCTATTCTTGCTATTATCCTAAACAAGCAACTACTTATCCCAATATTTCCCACACTTATGTAAATTTTAAAACCCCCACAAGCTCTCATCACGTAACATCACATCCGGGGGAAATCTCAACATTTCGTTGTCACCACTCGTTCTCCCGTCTCCCATCTTGTTCCACCACCACCGCCACCCATCATATTTTTGTAGGTGTGTTTACATTAAGTCCTCACCGGCTGCTCGTCTAACATGCAATTGCAGCCTCACCAGAGTACCCTTGAAGAGTCTTCCGAACGTCTCCACCCAAACGGTCCCATTACCCTTGTACGTAACCTCGGTTACAACCCTCACGGGGGTTGCCATTTCGAGTACATCCTTTATATCATCCATGTATGCCTGCAAGGCAAGCAAGCAGAACAAAAAGAAAACAGGGAATAAAATATTCAAATATGACTAGGTTACCTACCACAATATCTGCCAGTACCTCTTCCTGTGTGACCGTGACTGCAGTTTTGCCAGCTGAAAGTGGCTTTTTCTTGTATAAATATGGAATTCTAAATTGCTCACTTACAGCTTTCGTTCTTTCCCATCTACAGAGAGGTGCCGTTGTTTGCGGGTGAAGTTTTAGTCGGTATGCCCGTTTTCCAATTCCTAGCTGACTGACCACAAATGCTATCTTTTTGTGTACCCAGCTGGGAGCGTTGGACAATTAGAACTGCGAATAATTTGATCATTCCGTCTCGCACGCTGAGCCAATCAAGTCGCATCGGTCTCGTTGTACGACACTATCATTTGAGTTTTGAGTTTTTCCCCACGCGAGGGTTTTTTCTCGCCAAAGTTAATTGGCATAGTGTTTAGACGACTAGTGCGCGAGTGAGGAAGCCGTTAATGATATGCCGAGTGCTTTCATTACGGTCCAGCTTTAACCCCGCATCATCGCAACATCATCAGCAAAATCATCACCACTATCGGTACATCACCCCATCGATAGCAACAACGAAAGAGCGTCATATTGCCTACCGAGTCGACCGAGGCACACCAGCATCGAGGTTATTGACTCTGCAGCCGTTGGTTCAAACAATTATATCTCTCCAGTCTGCTGCCGCCTCAGTGCGTTAGGTATAAATCGTGTCGTTTGTATTGTTCTCGCCAGTATAGCATCTTCCTTGTTTCCCTGGTCCAATATTAGATTGGTGTTTAATTAGGGTGATCCAAAAATCCAATTTTTTTTTTCGCTTGATTTTTTTTTTTCTTGATTTTTTTTTTTTATTATTATTTTTGTATTACTTAGGGTGATCCAAAACTCTGTAAATAGTATATAATCATTATTTTTTTTTTTTTTTTTTTTGATTTTTTTTTTCTTTGCATGTATTACTCGTTAAAAGAGTGAAACTATATATATATATATATATTTTTTTCTATTTTTGATATTATTTGAAATTACTGCAATTATTTGTAAAAATTTTTACAAAAAACACCATTGCGGCGATATTTAACCGCAATGGATGAAAATGATAAAGGCGGGGGATGGTCGCTTTCCATCTCAGACGACGAAACTCTTAATTCCACCTCACACGAAAGTCTCGAGGAAGTTGTGGAAATGGAAACCCTTGACGTTCCAGTTGACTCGCTCTCCAGCAAAAATACTGGAGCATATCCCAAGAAAAGGTATCGCCCACAACCCTCTCCCCCACCATCTCCTCCTCGTCCACCTGCACCCCCCACACCATTGCCCCCAAAAACCTCTGCGCTCCCCCGCCTAAAGGCTTACCCAGAAGCCTCGAAAGGCCCATGGGTTGTTTTTTTCCGGCCCAAACAAAAACCTTTGAACATTCCGAGGATCTCTAAGGATCTAACAACACATTTTTCGGCCGTTACCGATATTTTCAAGGTAACACCAATAAAACTGCGCGTTACCGTTGATGACCGGAAGCAGGCTAACCAAATTGTTGCGTGCGAGCTTTTTTCATTGGAATACCGAGTCTACATACCCAGTAGTGAGGTAGAAATTGAAGGAGTGGTCACCGAAGCGAGTTTGACTAGTGATGATTTCTTGGGTCCCGATTCCTTCGGAATCTTTAAAAACCGTGCTCTGCCGAAGGTGAAGATATTGGACTGCCTTCAAATGCAGTCAGTATCCGTAGTAGGCTCCAAAAAAACTTATTCCTTGTCAAATTCGTTTCGTGTGACGTTTTCGGGTTCAGCGTTACCTCACTACGTCGCTATTGGCAAGGTTCGGCTGCCTGTACGCCTGTTTGTACCTCGGGTAATGAACTGCTCGAAATGTAAACAACTTGGTCATACATCGGACTACTGCTCGAACAAACCACGCTGCGATCAGTGTGGCGAGCAACATCAAGAGGGCCCTTGCGGTGCTCCACCAAAATGCGTGTACTGCAAGGAGAGCCTGCATACCCTGACTAACTGCCCGAGGTATAAACAGCAGGGAGAAAAACTTAAGCGGTCTCTGCAAGCTCGCTCCAAGAGAACACTAGCAGAACTCTTGAAGAATACCGCTTCATCTTCTCAGACCACACCAAAAAACAGTAACACGTTCTCCATTTTGCCAGTTGATGATCTAGACTCTGACTCAGAGGGCGGTGAGGGTAGTCCGTTTGTCTTTAAAGGCAATACGAGAAAACGAGCAAAACAACACACCACCGAAAAGCCTCGTAAGGCCACTCGTACGGACCACCCTTCCACCTTGGAAAATTCAAGAGGTAACGGAAATACACCGAAACCCCTTCCACCGGGTTTTAAACCTTGTAATTATGACAAGAACTTTCCGTCACTTCCAGGATCATCTAAAACCCCAGATGTCCCAGTTTTTCGGCCAGAAAAGCAGCTGAATAATCAGCAAGAACATGCCCCCATGTTCACGTTTTCTGGTATTGTGGATAGCTTCTTCAGTATATTCAATGTCTCTGACTCAACGAGGAGCATTATTAATTTAGTGCTGCCAATGGTGAAAACTCTTTTGAAGCAACTAGCTTCTAGGTGGTCCTTCCTTGCATCGATCATATCTTTCGATGGATAATTCTCCGAATGAGGTCGGGGATATGATCTCTGTTCTTCAGTGGAACTGTAGAAGTCTTATGCCAAAACTTGACACATTTAAATTTTTAGTTAACAACTCACTTTCTGATGCATTTGCCCTTTGTGAAACATGGCTCTCTTCAGACAACGATCTTGCTTTCCACGATTTCAACATTATTCGCCTTGACCGCGCAGATTCGTATGGAGGGGTGCTTCTGGGGATCAACAAGCTCCATTCCTTCTACAGAATCGATCTGCCTTCGGTGACAGGCATTGAAGTTGTTGCATGTCAGGTTAATATTCGAGGTAAATGCCTCAGTATTGCCTCAGTATATCTTCCACCGCGAACTGCGATTTCTCGTCAAAGTTTCTCGGATATCTGCACGGCTATGCCGGAGCCACGGTTGATCTTGGGAGATTTTAACTCTCACGGTACAGGCTGGGGGGAACTGTACGACGACAACCGCTCAACCTTGATATACGACATGTGCGACTTCTTCAAAATGACAATTCTGAACACCGGGGAAGCAACACGAGTAGCCAAACCTCCAGCAAAAATAAGCAGATTAGACCTCTCACTTTGTTCGAGTTCACTATCGTTGGATTGCTCGTGGAAAGTAATTCAAGATCCCTACGGTAGTGACCATTTGCCAATCAAAATTTCTATTACCAATGGTTCATCTTCTACTCGTTCGGTCGATATCGCGTACGATCTTACAAAAAACATTGACTGGCGAAAATTCGCGACCGCGGTTCTTGATGCCAGCCAATCGGTTGACGTACTTCTTCCGCTGGACGAGTACTCCTTTCTCGCGCGTCTTATCATCGATTCTGCGCTGCGAGCACAGACGAAACGTGTTCCGGGTATTTCCGTCCGCAAGCGACCTCCCACCCCGTGGTGGGATAAGGATTGCACCGACGCGAACAGCGAGAAGTCCGCCGCGTTTAAACGGTTCCGCAAACACGGCAAGGTCGGGGATTTCGAGCGGTACACCGACCTCGAGAAAACTTTTAAGGACTTAATTAAAGCAAAAAAACGCGGTTACTGGCGTCGGTTCGTCGATGGTTTGTCGCGAGAGACTTCCATGAGAACACTCTGGAATGTCGGCAGGAGAATGCGAAACGCGTCATCACCGATTAACGAAGACAAGGAGTACTCGGACAGTTGGATATTCAGCTTCGCGCGGAAAGTTTGCCCGGATTTGGTGTCGGTTCAAACCAACGTTCGTGATCGTCCGTCGGGTAATAACGAAATAGATTCCCCGTTTTCGATGGTGGAATTCTCACTTGCTCTCCTTTCATGTAACAATTCAGCTCCAGGAATGGATAGAATCAAGTTCAACTTGCTTAAAAATCTCCCAGATGTCGCGAAGAGACGCTTGTTGAACTTATTCAATCAATTTCTGGAGCACAACATTGTTCCGGATGACTGGAGGCAAGTAAGAGTTATCGCCATTCGAAAACCCGGTAAACCCGCGTCGGATTATAACTCGTACCGTCCCATCGCGATGCTGTCCTGTATACGGAAATTGTTGGAGAAAATGATTCTTTTTCGTCTAGACAAATGGGTCGAGTCGAATGGTTTACTTTCAGATACGCAATTTGGATTTCAGAGAGGCAAAGGAACGAGCGACTGTCTTGCGTTGCTTTCAACTGAAATTCAACTGGCCTATGCGCAAAAACAGCAAATGGGTTCAGTTTTCTTGGACATTAAGGGGGCTTTTGATTCTGTTTGTATCGATGTCCTTTCGGATAAACTCCACGATAGTGGGCTCTCACCAATTATGAACAACTATTTGAGCAACTTGTTGTCTGAGAAATATATGAGCTTTTCTCATGGAAACTCGACAACTTCACGAATTAGTTACATGGGTCTCCCCCAGGGTTCATGTTTAAGCCCCCTTCTTTATAATTTTTATGTAAAAGACATTGATGGTTGTCTTGATGAAAATTGCTCGCTAAGGCAGCTTGCAGATGACGGCGTTGTATCCGTTATAGGGCCAAGTGCACCGGACCTGCAAGGACCATTGCAAGATACCTTAGACAATTTGTCTACTTGGGCTATGAAGCTGGGTATCGAATTCTCTCCGGAGAAAACTGAGTTGGTTGTTTTTTCTAGGAAGCATCATCCTGCACAGTTACAGCTTCAACTAAAGGGTAGAACAATCACTCAAAGTATATCTTTCAAGTATTTAGGTGTCTGGTTCGATTCCAAAAGCACATGGGGAAAACATATTGCGTATGTGAAACAAAAATGCCAACAAAGAATCAATTTTCTTCGTACAATCACTGGAACTTGGTGGGGAGCACACCCGGAAGATCTGATCAGGTTGTACCGAACAACCATCTTGTCGGTTCTAGAGTACGGAAGCTTCTGCTTTCAATCCGCGGCGAAAACACATATCCTGAAGCTGCAACGGGTTCAATACCGTTGCCTCCGAATCGCGCTTGGCTGTATGCATTCGACGCATACGATGAGCCTCGAAGTACTCGCGGGTGTTCTCCCACTGACAGATCGTTTCGCGGAACTGTCCTTCCGGTTTCTTATCCGTTGTGAAGTAATGAACCCATTAGTAATAGAAAACTTTGAGAAGCTGCTCGACAGAAATCCTCAAACAAGATTCATGAGTCTCTATTACGAGTACATGACGCTGGAGATTGGCCCTTCTTCATTCAATTCCTCTCGTGTTTGCCTCCAAGACTTTTATAGTTCCTCTGTAAATTTTGATCTGACCATGTTGCAAGAAATCCGTGGAATACCAGATCACCATCGATCGATGGTTGTTCCCTTAATTTTTGCAAACAAGTACCACCATGTTAGTAACAATAAGAGTTTTTTCACAGATGGGTCAACTATAAACGCTTCCACTGGATTTGGAGTATTCAACGAATTTCATAGCGCCTCATATCAACTGCAAAAACCCTGTTCCGTATACGTTGCGGAACTAGCAGCCATATTTTACGCAGTAGAGCAAATTGCCTCACTACCATCTGATCACTATTTTATTTTTACTGATAGCCTTAGCTCGTTGGAGGCTATTCGATCAATGAGGCCGATGAAGCACTCCTCGTATTTCCTGACCGAAATCCGAGCAAAATTGAGTACTTTATCTAACTGCTCCTATACTATCACCTTAGCTTGGGTCCCATCTCATTGCTCAATTCCGGGTAATGAGAAAGCGGACTCGCTAGCTAAGGTGGGCGCTATGGAAGGCGATATTTTTGATCGACAAATCGCCTTTGCGGAATTTTTCTCAATTACCCGTCAGCACGTCCTCACCAACTGGCAACAAAAATGGAATGAGAGTGATCTGGGAAGATGGTTACATTCTATTCTCCCACAGGTGTCGAACAAGCCATGGTTCAAAGGATTGGACATGAGCCGTGACTTTATACGTGTCATATCAAGGCTCATGTCCAATCACTACTCGTTAGACTCGCATTTCTTCCGAATCGGGCTCGCAGGCAGCAATTTGTGCGCTTGTGGTAGTGGCTATCACGATATCGACCACGTGCTTTGGTCATGCACCCTACATTGTGTTGCTAGATCCGAGTTATCCGCATCCCTTAGGGCCCGAGGAAAACAACCTATGCGGCCCGTTAGAGACATCTTGGCGAGCCGAGATCTCGAATATTTTAATTTAATTTATGTGTTTTTAAAACGGATCGATCTGAGGATTTAGTAGTTAGTGTCATCTTGTGTTCCCCCAAGTTGTTAGCTGCCCATCGGTGTACCCCCATGTTTGTCTTTTTCGTCAGTTGGTCGCTTAGTTCGAGATAAAAAGCACATTGCTCTCCAAACCTTGTGTTCTCAATCCCTACCCTGCCATCCATTTGTTACAATTTGTTACCCCTAACCTCGAGATAGCCGCGAGTAATCGGCCCCCGCTTTACTAACGTTAGTTTTAAGAAATTTTGTCATCCAAACAATGAATATCGGCTCCGCAAAGCTACGGCAAATGAGCCTGGAAAAATAAACGCAATTAAAAAAAAAAAAAAAAAAAAAAAATAATTTGATCAAACCTAATGCTCCATAATGTTCTGAAGATCAGTACTTTCAAAAGGATAACTTTTGAGGCATGACAAGACGTCCTCAATAATTTTAAGGAAAGGGTGTACTAATGTTCACAACAGTTACAGCGAAACATAACATAGACGCCCTTAGAGCAGAGTTAATGTACACGTGAATCCATCCCGCTTTCTATAAGATCGTAGGTGCCTCGTACATTTCGAGACGTATTATTTCACGTTTCTTTTTTGTTTCTACGTGCCTCATTCGTGTCACATGTGCTGTGTCTCATGAGCTAAGCTCGGTGAGCTCCAGGGAGATCGGCAGCGTACCTACGTCCTGCGTGCATGCTAAAAGTGGCTGGTTGGTGATAAAAAAAAACAGCAGATAACTGTTGTAGTCCTGTCACATTCTCGTGTTGCTGGTCAACTGATTGATTTCAATCAGTTGGTATTCAGTTTTTGAGGGTTGAGAGATTGTGATTGTTTATAGAAGTATTTCAAGCGGAAGATGAGTTAAACGATTACGAACCAATTACCGGCGGGGTTATTTGTTACCGATCCATGCGCATGGAATTTTCATGGTTCAAAATATTGATTTAGGATAATTAGTTATTAATTGATTAGGAAGATGATGTTCTTCTGACATGGTTCATTTACTACTCAGCAGACAACATTGGAATAATAAGACAAAAAATCGAGGCTATTATGTCATAAGTGCAAGATGCAGTGTTGCCCTGAAAACAGCCGATTAATCCTACCAGCAAGTTATTAACTTGGAAATTAATTAGTAACAAATTTTCTAGACATTCAATTAAAAAGTTGTTTTCAACAAAGTTGTAGCGGGGAAATTTTCACGTAAGAGGGGGGGGGGGAGGCTCTGATGGACAACTTTTCTGTTAATCATTATGGTGCAGGGCTAGAACGATGAGGACAAAAAATGCACTTTTCTTATAGTAATTCCCATATAAATTTCAAAGAGCCAGTGCAGAATCAGTTCGCCACCAAATTAGCTCAAATTTTGGGATATTTTGCAGCCTGATTTGGATCCGATTGATCTTGGTGGATCGAATTGATAGGTATTTTGCAGCTGGCAGAGAACGAATAGTTCGGAGGGCCCTTTAAAAAAACTTCGTTGTTGAAATTGATTCATCCATCAGTATATTCAGCCTTTCAAGCTGTAGCCGACATCGCTAGTTAATTCAAACATGTACTTAAATTTGAGAACTGTTCAAATATATTTAGATAAAAAGCATGGTGTCTTCGTCCCAAGTAGTAGTCAACCTGAAAATATGATGAGAAATAAGAAAACTGGATTGTAAATTTTGGGATGAATCCAACATATTTGTCACACTCAACGGTTAGTATCTGAATCGAAAACCATGTTTTCCAAAATGTTCATTTAGAAGGCTCAATATCTTTGAAAGCTCTGCGGAGCCGAAGGACTAAACAAATATTACAATGGAGATCTAAATCGATTTCCTATATTTTTTTTGTGCTTGCAACGGATCGAATCTTGACAGATCCGCAAACCCTTTCTGCCGAGGATGCTGATGATTGTTTTTGCATGCTTTATCGGCCTCCTGAGGGCACGTCCATTATCACCACCTCTTCATGCAGCACCTCTACCACTTCCTCTGTTGATTTGCTGGTGCTGTCTGACAATGCACCTACAGCCAATACACCAGGGTACGAACTGCTATCCGAGTTGCAAGGTTCCTCAAGAAACTTCGTGATACTTCAGGAAACTTTTTAAAAGTTCAGAAAACTTTCTTGAAGTGCAGATTTTTCTTTAAAGTTCAGCTAACTTTGTAGAAGCTCACCGCTTCAGTGAACTTTGTAGAGTTTCATCGAACTGCTTCGGTAACTCTTCTTCTACGTACCTGAAAAAGTTATAAGACAACGACACTTCATACACCTCGCAGCTCGTAATTGACAGTATGGGCTGAATTAGGCTATTCATACTGTCGCTAATGTGATTAGTAACACTTATGCTTCGTTTGACTCTTATGTTCCTTTAACTGTTTTCACTAGAGCACTGTCCTGATTTTGAATGTTTCTTTGGTATTATTATTAGACCAACATATGTCAGATGAAACATGAACTAAATTTAGTGAAATTATTTGAAGTTCTGAGATCATGGAAAAGTTCGGAAAACTTCGTAGAAGTGGGAACTTTATACAAGTTCGTAGAAGTTTATTGTTTAATGGCAGGGAACCTCTTTAATATTCAGGGACCTTTTTTTTATAACTTCAGAGCTTTGATAAAACCTCATGGACTTGAAATAGTTCAGAGAATTCCGCACAAATTCAGATAATTTCGTGCGTCGAGCTTTGCGAAAAATCAACGAGAATCGTAGACGTGGAGCAAGCTTTGATGAAATTTTGTGGACTGCGTAATAATTCGAGGAACTGCTTATAACTTCATAGAAGTACAGGGCATTTTGAAAAAGTTCAGGAAATTTCGTAACGATAGAAGACTTCAGGGATCTTCGATTCAGTTCAGGGAACTTCATAGCAGTTTGTCAGAGATCTTAAAAATCTCAATGAACTTCCTGAAGATGAAGATTTTGGACCATCGTTTAATTTCAAGGTACCTTAAAACGGGGTAACATTGATAATTTTTTAAGTATATAAATATTGTTTACAGCAATGAATGTTTTTCAAATTTTATATTTTTAAAACAAGTACTGAGGATCTAAGAGTTAATTCGTTTGTAATATGTTGAACGAAAATTAAAGCATATGCACTATTTTTTTAGTTTTGTGACCGAACTTCAGTATTTTGATTTGGGGTTACTTTGATAATGCTCGTTGAAAGTAGAAAAAAAAATGAGTGAAACTCAAACAATTTAGTTCGTTAAATCAGAAAACTTCATAAACAATAAGAAGACAATATTAAATTTGTAATGGCAATATCAGAAATACATTTCATAAGTGATGGTTTGAGTGTTTTTTTCGAAGAGGCGAAAAACACGAAAATTATTTTTAAATATGTTTGTTAAATATGTAACATATAATATATAAAAACTATATACGATATCAACGGAAATAACCTAAGCTACAATATTTTTTTTTCCTTTGGTTTGTTTTTTCCGTCGATCTTGTTTTCCGTGCTGAGCACCAATGCTATCGACGTGCCAGGAAGGCAGCTCCCACACCTGGACCCTACCTATCGACCCATCAACTCATGAACCGGGGACCAACGGCTTTACTTCCCATCCGAAGGAAGGCGTGATCAGAGATGTTATGCCTCAGAACATCCCGGCGGCGAGGACTGGGATTGAACCCAAGCCTGCTGGGGTGAGAGGTAATCACGCTTACCACTAAACCACCGGCGCCGTTAACGCTTCGTAGTCGTCCAGGTCGTTACTGAGCGGCGTGAGTGGCTGCGAGTTCAACACTGCTTCCACCTGAGTTAGGATTGTCTGCATCTCGTCGTACAGGAGAGTGTGCACGCCAATCGTTCGTTTGAGGAGCAGCTTGAACGATTTGACTGAAGATACCTACAGTCCACCGAAGTTTGGCGAACGCGCTGGAATAAACCGGAACTGAATCTGGTCTTCAGCTGAACTTCTGACGAAGGATGTCTGGAATTGCTGGTTGTTGAACAGGCAACGTAATTCGCCCAACTGTCGTCTCGCACCTACAAAGTTTCTTCCGTTGTCGCCAAGAAATCAAAAATATCTCCAAATGACAAAATGACAAGCGATCAACGAACCGAATAATAACGCTATGTCAGAAGTGCAAAGCAATAATCTTCTTCCTTCTTTTTCATGACAAGCAGCCAGTGCGACACAACTCACTCGGGGCGGTAGAAGGAAACGAGCAAATTGTTGGCAAGCTGCTTCACGAAGTAAAGCCGAACATGATACACGAGTGTTATTGGGAATGTTTTTGTTATGTCTTTTCTCGATTCATATCAAGCTATGTCCTCATCCGTGTATATTTCAACAAAGCAGGCAAGCAATATATCATTATCGTTCTACCACTCGGATCGAGCTATGTTACAGAGCGAGTTTGTCATGGTAGTCGTAGCAACCGTTTTGTCTGTATCGTTGGTTGCTTTATGTGTTTGGATTTGCTGGTTGTCGCACATTATGATCTCCGGCTTGCCTCGCCGTTTCAGGGCCGCAATAAATCCCTGAGCGGACAGATCTGACGCTATTTCCAGGTGAACGGCCTTGGTTACTAGACAGACGTAGACGGCAACGAAGATTTTCACCGGGCGATTGCGCCGGTACGGATACGACACTTGGAACGAGCCACAGTAATCCACACCTACGCGCTGGAATGGTGGACACGGGGTGACTCTTTCGGGGGGAAGATCTGCCATGAGCTGGTGCTAAATTTTGGGCTTCACTCCGAAACATGGTACACAGTCGTGGATGACCTTTCGCACTAGGTTCCGGGCGTTTGTTGGCCAGAACCGCTCTCTAACGGTCGAAACCATGAGCTGTTGTCCACCATGCAACATCTTTCGATGGTAGTGAAGGACGACCATGTACGTAAATGGATGACGGTGATCCAGGATATACGGGTACTTGCGACGGCTGCCAACGCGGAGTATTCCGTCTTTGAGCTCCGGGTGTAGTGACTAAATCTTCGACGACCCTCGAACTTCTCTACCGTTTGTTAAATCAGCTAATTCCAGCGAGAAGCTTTCTTGTTGGGAGAGGCTTACCAACGCATGCAAAGCATCTTCCAGTTCGAGCGTTGTAAGAAGACCGCGCCGTCGTTTGTCACCGTTCTGCTGTTGCGAATTGTGGCGGAATCTGCGAAGCCTAGCAGTCAATCGTACGAGATGTGTATACGATGATCTGAGGCTGAAGATATCGGTTGTAGTTACCACTGGAAGTGCTGTCGCCATGCTCTTGGCTTCGAGATCCATGGGATCGATGTCTTCTTCGTGTATCTGATGAGCAGATGGCCAGTTGTGCTCGTCCAACTTTAGCCAATGCTGACCGTTGAACCAGAGCGATTCATATTGTACCTGCGCTGGGATCATTCCACGAGAAATTATGTCGGGTGGATTCTCTAGTCCGGCTACGTAGTTCCACACGCTTTGTTTCGTGATGTGCTGAATCTCCGAAACCCTATTTGCTACGAACTGCTTCCATCTTGACGGCGACGAAGAAATCCAACACTTGACAATCGTGGAGTCCGTCCAGAAAAAGCCTTTCGCTTCGATGCTGAGACTCCTTGTGACCTTCTCGTAAAGGTTTGCTAACAACAAGGTGACGACAGTTCTACAGTGCACAGTGGTGCCAAGGGTATCAAAACACGCGCTTTTTTATTTACGCTGAAATGGTTGATTAAAGGTACTAGGTGTCTTCTGAGAAGTTTCTTGGGTTACAACACTCCTTCTTATGGTAAAATAAAATTAAAGATTAATCCATCTAAAAGTGAGATGCAAAATTAATTTTTTTAGTATGATGAGATACAAAATAATTGTTTGCGGCGAAACTGTAGAAAACATTACTGTGAACAACTTTGCTGAAGACTGAAACTTTCTAGTTCTTATAGATGCTGAGATATAGGTTATTTTGTGGAGACATCGTTAAAATCAAATTTGTATCTGTAACTTTTTCTACAATATTTCTCAAGGGGCAAGTCAGCTGTCCTCAGAGTTAATATTTATGCAGCGAGTAAATTTGAGTAACTCATGGCTACTCAAAATTAATCATAGTAGTCGCACATGAGGTCGCACATTCATCAACAAATAAGAAATAAAAACTGTTTGAAGAATGAACTGTCAGAGAGATATTTTTCGAATTATACTATTATAATGATTTAAATACTAAATAGCCAGTTCAATTTTATTCATTTACAGCACATTACCTTTACATGTTATATCTTTTAAAAAAATATATGAGCAGGATGTATGTTTTTAAGATCACCCAAAGGGTCTAATCCAAATAAATCCATCCACAAAGATCTTTCGCATCTGTTTTGTGAAATCATTTGAAGGGTCTATATCGGATATATGTACATATTAGCTTGGATTCAAGTGGTAGCTTTTGGGTACGAGTGGATAATAAGATAGAAAACTAGCTAGCTCTGGAGAATATGCCATCAACAGATAAATCGTTGCCGAAACATCCAGAAAAATGTCCATTTCGATGGGTTACTTAATGTATCAAACAAATTAGGTATCTACAATTTGAACTGTAAATTTACGCAAAAAAAGAAATAAATTTATTTTAATATATATTCTAGAAAACCGTGTGAATCAGTATTCATTTAGGACATTTTCTTACTACCACTAAGCTGTATTAGTGATGATGCCACTCGATGATATACTAGAGAAGTAATGGGTTGCCTGCAAACATTTCTCATCGATTTCCAGCTGAACCAATGTAAACATGTTTTCATAGCCAGGAGCATTACCTAGAATAAAACAAATCCAGAACAACATGTGAAAAGGGCATACAAGCTTTTTGTAAACAAACCTTCTTATGCCCTTTTCTCGCCACCCATATGACACCAACGCAAACCTTTAACATCACCGGGTAGGGGACACTTTCCCCTTCCCGATGATATTGCTGGTTTGCGTGAGTGACCCTCGGTTGGTGAGAAAAGGGCCTACAAAGGTTTGTTTACAAAAAGCTTGTATGCCCTTTTCACATGTTGTTCTGGAAATGTAATTTGGTATTACTCTATTTAAGATGTTATGCAAATGAATTGACTTTTCTCAGAGATGCTAAAACACTTGAATGTTTTACGAGTGCAATCTTTTCCATGTTGATGGTCAACATTGAATGTTGATTGCCTGCGTTCAGGTGAAATCTGTTTCCTAAGGTTTAGCAGAAAGGTACGAAGATTATGAGATTTTAAGATAGTGATCCAGTATGATCCGTCGATGGATGATGGTGGGTTGTAGACTTCTGGAATGCTTGCCTCGTCAAATATCTGACCGTGATATTTTGGAAATACACACGCACAAAAACAGGTTGCTGTGTTGCCATGCATTCAATAATGAGCAACTCGAGTTACTCACAGTTACTCAAAATTAGCTCCAATATTACTCATGATTAAAAGCTGGCTTGCCCCTAGATATTTCTACATGTTTGGCATGTTGCACAAAGATGTTAGAAATATCAAATTACATATCTTTTCAGAAGACTGCAAATTGCTATCATTAATATTTGAAAAGTTATTTACATTTTTTGGTTGAAAATTACCCAACTTTCAATACCAACAACTTCTAAACGGGCAAAAACGAGCAGGCCATTCTTGAGCAATTGGAAGCACAAGAAAATGCTATGAAATGGTGAAGAAACCAGATCGCCCCCACGTGACCCTCAACCGAAATACTTGCATTGAAACTTGTCACTTTTCAGAATTTGAAATGGCGATTTTGTGAAACTACGGGACTGTTGTCGAGTAGGTGTGAAAAGAGGCATACAAATGGATAACCAAGCAACCTGGGTTATTTTTAGTGACTAACAAAATGACTCGGGATCAAAACCAGACCACCCCCAAACGACCCTTGACTGAATCGCTTATGTACTTTAAATATTTTTGGATTTTGTCAATCAACAATACCAAAATCTTTCACGTTTAATGTTTATTACGTTCCGATTCATATTGTATGAATCTCAAAGAGCGCTTGCAGTTTCCTCTTCGTCGATATCACTGTTCTCGCCGTTGTCATCTGTGATGGCCAAAAGTTGCCGAGCATCCCCGGAGCACACCTCACTCTTGTTTTTCGGTAGTTCCCTCATGTTGGAAATCATCTTGCCCCTTAAATGCTGCACAGTAGGCCTGGCCGTTTTGATATGTGTGACACATCTTCGATGTGAAACATGTCAGGCATAACATTTGATAACGGCACAAAAGCATTTGTAAACAAACTTTCTAAGGCTCTTTACACGCGAACCAAAGTACGCCCACGCAAACCAACAACATCATCATTTAGGGGCAGCAACCACCTTTCCAAAAGTGTTATTGGTTTGCGTGGGCGTATTTTGGTTCGCGTGTAAAGGGCCTTAGAAAGATTGTTTACAAATGTTTTTGTGCCGTTATCAAATGTTATGCCTGATGTATCAAATAGACAAGAAAAATGATGGAGGTATATGACGGATTTCACGCCAACTCGTCTTCGGAGTTGGCAGCACCCTCTCAGAACCTTATGAAACTTTGTGGGTGTGGAGACTTAGCAATTTTAAGCAACTTTGAGTACTTATTTTTTTCAAAATTTATCTCGCCTAACATTTGATAAGGGTCAAAGTTTTTTGTTGATTTTTTTTTCAAATCGATATAGCTTAAAAATGACAAGCCCTACAAAATAGTGATGTATGGCGAACTTTTAGCAAATAATCTGAAATTTTATAAAAAAATTTAAATAAATTAAAAAATTGGTTTCTACACTCTAAAAAAATATATTTAAAAATTAAAAGTCATTTTCCTAAAAATGGTACCCCTCAGATTTGCTTGATATTTTTTCTCATGAAAGGCAATATAATTACCTAACTTTTCTTCATACATCGCAAAGTGGGCGCTTTTTAGGAAAAAAAGTTGTTCGAACAACAACTTTTTCATGTTAATTTTTTTTTAGCGTGTTTCACTCAAAGTCGAATAGTAATACGCGCACAACCTTATTGAAATCCGTTGAAACTTAATGAGCATAAAGATTTTGACCTTTTGATAATCTGGGCGTGCTTAAAACAAAAATCTAGCCTAACATTTGAAAGGGCCTAATACAGAGGATTTTCCTGCATTTCGAATGGTGTTTTAATAAATGAAAACTCTAGTGTTTTTGTTTAGTGCATAATTTATTTTCCTATAATTCTCCATACATAATTTGAGTTTTTCATTGATTATTAGTCTATCGGAAACAGAGTGAAATTTTTCGGAGTTTCCTTTGAATGTGAAAATCGCTTAGTAGAAATTATGTTTTGAGAAATAGGTACAAAACAATGAAATTTTTGTGTACCAGGTATAGTTTTTACATGACTGAACAGCTCCTTGAGTTCATCGGACATCTTTGTGCATTGATCATTTGATATGAAGCAGAAGTTCAATTTTGTTATGCTTGTATCTGTTTGTTTAACTGCCCAGTCATACAGTTCTTGTGGAGTTGTGATTGTGTTTCCATAATCTCGAGCAAGACTTGCTCTCTTTGCCATTCGTTTGAGAGTTCCTCCAATTGCGTCACATGGGCCTTTCCCATGAGACGTTGCGAAGAAGTGCCATTCTGCTTCCAATCCATACTTGGACTTGAAGTTGCACAAACTGGCAAAATTCTTTTTATTTTTGTAATGAGCCGCTGCTCCATCTGACATGAAAGTAATTTTTGTGAAACTAATAGATTGTTTAATGAAATCTAACAATTTTGATATAAATAATTGAACTGCTATTGTATCATGGGTCAATACTTCTGAAATAATAATAAAGCTTAAATTTTCCAACTTGTTTTCTTTTATGTAGTAAATTTCGAAAGGATGTATCGTAGCTTGATTATTGTTCCAATGATACCCCTGTGCTGAGTTTGAATAATAAATGAATAATTTTCAGAAAAGTCGCAAATCACTAAAATTTCACCGTTTTGAAGAGAATTTTTTTTATTACTTAGGTAAGATGATTGCTCTTTATGAATAAAATCATGGGTTATGAGCTTTTCAACTTTTTCCGTCAAATATTGAACAAACTCATCTGCAGGTTTAATAATAGTTTCCAAATTACAACGGTCGGTAGTCAACCACTGTTGAAATAAAACTTCTTCCATATCATCTGCTTCTAATACTGATGTAAGTTCCCTCACGATACTATCTGTGGAAATGCATTCTTCACATGTACGATAAAAACAATCTATGGTTCTAATAGGACTACTGCAAAGTATTTTGTCTGCAATTTCTTTATATGAATCAAATTTTACACTATTAATAATCAATTTAACATTTTCATGTATAGTACAGACACATACATTATGTGTACCTGTACTATCCAACAGTATGCAATGCTTTGGTCGGAGCTGAGTGAACGAAGTAAATCCGATTTTAACACTTTTGTATTTCTCTTCAAAAATCATAAAAGCCTCTTTAAGAGACATCATCAATAAACGTTTCTGAACATGCTCTTTATATCCATTTCGATATTCAGAAACATAATCATTACTTCCTGGCATAGGCCTACTAATATCATCACTGTCAAAGAAATTTAAAACAATTTGTTTTTCAGTATCATTAAATCCATGACCACTTCTTGCTTTCTTACTACAAAGAATACCTTGTTCTCTGACTAGCCTTTTCATCTGTTTCACTGTATGATGGGGTGCATTAAACTCATTAACTATTTGATTCACTGACCATGATTTAGGGAGCACTGATAACACTTTTAATTTGTCATTTGTACTCGTAGAAGGCAAATTAAATTTCTCCTTTAACTGCATGATCATTTCGTCAAAATCATTTGATTTGTTGACATCGTCTGAATCCATCCCAAATATATTTTTACGCACTGCCTTTGTGATCTCTGCAGATTTTTGAACACGATAATTCATACTTCACATACTTCTCGATGAAATTGGTGATAACTGTAAGGTTGAAGCTATACAATTGAATTGTTCCACATTATATGGACCTTGGATCTGATCCGCTGATGGGATTGATTCTAGCGATGGATCTGTATCTGTAAAATTAAAGAAAAGAAAAAAAAAATATTACCACACATTAATATATAACGCTGTTAAGGTGATAGTACCATGAACGGGGGTGGTTTTGATAATGCAGCTAAGCCAAAAATTTATGACTTAAGGCACATCGTACGCAATATTTTGGATAGGAAACCGATGTTCCCTTCCAAAATAATGAATACGAAGAGCATTAAGTCATAACTTTTTGGATTAGCTGCATTATCAAAGTTACCTCCATTATCAAAGACATCCCCGTTTACGGTACATCGAAGCCGCATCTGAATTTTCCCCATGTTTGTGGAGCACGAGCTGCATAAACCGCATATCGTACAGTCGTGAAAATTTGATAGATTGTTCACCGAGGTTGGCCTACCAATCGATCAAATTTGTACGATAAGCGGTTCATCCAGCTCGTGCTCTAAAAAAATGTTGAAAATGAAGTTGTATCTTCGATGTACAATCCTTAAACCACACAGTTGAAACAGTTAAAGTTATTATTATTTACCTAGTGTATCATCAAATTCCTGATGTTCTGATTGCTGATGACTTGTTGATGGTTGCGGCTCTTCAAACTTCCGAGCATGGCTTGATTCTTTTCCATCCGATCGCCTCTTTTTCGGGAGAGGTGTCCTATTGTGCACTAAAATTCCACGACACGATTCACAAATACGCATTGTTACATCCAATTGATGATCAAAGCCCCATGAATGTATTTTCTCTATGAGACTTGATGATAAATTACGTAAATTATTGCGGCTGCAATTGCGATTGTTTATGTTGGCACTACATTGCACCCTTTTAATAATCAATTCAGCAGATTTTTCCATTGTTGTATATATAAACACTTTTTCGTTTCAACAACTATGCAGCACTACACTTTCAACAACTATGCACTACAGCAACTATGAGCATTGTTGTGATATCACCAAACTTAAATATTAGATTATGTCGGTAGAAACAGACTGCGGTGCTTTAAGTTTATACCTTATATCTCTCATGTGACTACCTGCGTTGTTATATAACTGCTATATAGCAGGTAACTTAACGATTATTTTAGGCATGCCTTAAATAATCGTTAAGTTACCTGCGCTATTATATGTATTCACTTGAGAGATGAGGTATAAACATATATGCATATTGCTTACTAATGGACACACCTAATACATAAAAATAAATGAATGATTATTTTTCTAATTAAATTAATCACAAATACATGAATTGAAATCTTTTCATGAATAAAACATACTAAGTGATTTTTACTTAGTTTACCTGTTGATTTGGAACAATTTGAGGGTGGTTTTATAGAAGTTGGATAGAGTGTATGCATATATTATAATACAATCCATCACAGGAAAGTGCAAACCATGCTGAGATGGCTGTTCCTCATTAGAACGTTTTGTTCTGAACTCTTATTGGACGATTTGCAGGTAACTTCTCTGTACCCTTTTCAAATGTTAGGCTAGATTTCGCCCAGATTATCGAAAAGTATACCCATAAAGTTTAATCGAATTTTAATAAGGTTGTGCGCGTATTACTATTCGACTTTGAGTGAAACACGCTAAAAAAAAATTAACATGAAAAAGTTGTTGTTCGAACAACTTTTTTTTCTTAAAAGCGCCCACTTTGCGATGTATGAAGAAAAGTTAGGTAATTATATTGCCTTTCATGAGAAAAAATATCAAGCAAATCTGAGGGGTACCATTTTTGGGAAAATGACTTTTAATTTTTAAATATATTTTTTTAGAGTGTAGAAACCGATTTTTTATTTTATTTAAATTTTTTTATAAAATTTCAGATTATTTGCTAAAAGTTCGCCATACATCACTTTTTTGTAGGGCTTGTCATTTTTAAGCTATATCGATTTGAAAAAAAATCGACAAAAAACTTTGACCCTTATCAAATGTTAGGCGAGATAAATTTTGAAAAAAATAAGTACGCAAAGTTGCTTAAAATTGCTAAGTCTCCACACCCACAAAGTTCCATAAGGTTCTGAGAGGGTGCTGCCAACCACTGGATGAGTTGGCGTGAAATCCGTCATATCCATCATTTTCCAGGATGCTTTCAAGAACTGACTGTGTTGGTGTTAGATTAGATTAGATTAGATTTGTCAAATTTTACGGTATCTATGGAAAGGTAAATAAATGTGTGAGTCATATAGATATAGCCGTAACCAGGCATGGAAAATCATTAACATTCATTTCGTGCATTCATTTACATTCATTTACATTTATTATTAGCTACAACTTTTGTTAAAAATTCAAATCCGTATCTCTTATGCATGACGAACCAGAGCAAAAAGAATCCACTACTGTTTTTCAGTGAATGTATTTTACTTTCACTGTAAAACAGTAACGAGTTCTGTCCGCTCTAA
Organism: Ochlerotatus camptorhynchus; assembly: GCF_037179485.1. NCBI lineage: Eukaryota > Metazoa > Arthropoda > Insecta > Diptera > Culicidae > Ochlerotatus > Ochlerotatus camptorhynchus. The sequence continues at coordinate 130,440 of NW_027040601.1, read as the reverse complement.
TTCATGATGCATAAGAGATACAATAACAAAACAATAACAAAACCTACAAAAGCGCTATACATTATTTTGCGGAATGCTGTTGATGAAACAAGTAAGAGGCAAATGAATGTAAATGAATGCATGAAATGAATGTGAATGATTTTCCATGCCTGGCCATAGCATTGCATTTGCTGCTAAAATCCGCTGTGGCTTGTGCTTAGTAGCCCTGTCATTAGATCTAAACACTATCTAGAAAAACGAATTCCGGCTACTACTCCATCCGCAAACAACGGTACCTTTCTGTACTCGCCTCGTTATTCCAATGCACTGTGGATGGAAGCTTAGACCGCATGCTCTTAATCTGCTTCCGTGGGAATTTCCACACGATTTTAAATAGTTATCACAACATTTATAAAAATTTGCATTATTATGTAAACACCTAACTCAAGTTTTTGTTTTTTAATTATATATTGTCTATTTTCCACTCCCTGTTTAACTTTCAAGATTATCTTCAGTAGTTCCAGATTAAAATAGAACTAACCATTGCAGGAAACAACTGCCATTCAAGTCAAAATGGTTCTTCACCAGCTTTTCCAGCAGCCCGGAATTTGAATGAATGCAAAATACACGTACTAGAACTGTTTCTAGGAATTTCTTTTCCTTAACTTCACGTCGCCACTTCCTTCCCAACCCAGCTGAAGGAAAAAAACCCTTGCAGCCATCGTACCGACTCTTTCCCCCGGGGTACTTATCACAACTTTACATTTATGAGCGTAAATGTGAAAGTCACCAGGATTTATGCCGTACGTAACATGCATATCCTGATGCATTATTCTTGACTGTGCTGCTGTCTTCCTCTTCGGTTGCCTGGCAAATTTTTTGCTAGGACTTTTTGGATTCTGCATCCTGCTCCATATGGGACCACCCATTCATACATAAGGACGACATACGGTAGCGGCGTACTTTAAATTCAAGAACAGTTCGTAATGGGATAAGACGGGTGCTTGACTGAGATTATGTTGCCATTCTCTGGCCAAAGAAATCAGCTCCTAATGAGATGGGTCTTATAGGGGGGGATGGTATCTTTTAGATAGCAGTCAGTGTGTGCTCAACCATGTTCAAAAAAGACGAGGGAAAAGTGCAACCGAGGGTTAACCGTTCTGTTGCGTTGCGATTTCATGGTGCAAGGTTTGCTGTGGAATGAATAGTGTAAGTACCGGTTATGCTGTTTAGATTATCGGTCTTGATTATTGGGGGAACATTTGGTCAAACAAATGTTTTTTTTTTATTATTATTAGAGAGACATTCATCCGTCTCTTGGAGGCTGGATCCTAGCTAGGAACTTCCTAGTTGAGGTGGGTCGGGGCTCCAGAGAGGTGATCCCTCAGTGGTCTTGTAATTATAGAGTTTTCATTCTGTATTCGGAGCTGTTGCTGGTGGAGTTCGTATAAATTAAATGTGTTGATACTTGTCGTTGATATCCGAACTTAATAATACCCAATTTTGTTCCTAATATCAAAATTTAATAAGAGGTTAAATACAAAAAAAATTGCATGCAAAATACTATGTAAATAACAAAAATTTATATTTGGATTCCAAAAGATTACCTATGAGGCATTGTTTTGGTATTAAATTTGCACAATTTGGTTTTGGGATGATATTGTGAATTAAATGAAATATTAAATTAAAAATAAATTCTGCATCTTCCTAATACTGATCGATATCAGCAATGAGTAATAATAATGAGTTATTGTAACAACACAGAACAAAAATTTTAATATCCGTAAATATTGACTATGCTCAGGTATGGCTCCAAAAATAGTGAATGTAATGTTTTAAAAAGACCGTGCGTGTCGTAGTAGCTACTCCGTTACTGATCTGAACCAGTGAAATTGCAACGGTAACACTAAGCTACCAAGCTTCGTCACGCCAAAAATAGTGAAGGTTGAGAAGAAAAAGAGGAACTCGCTTAAGTCTTGAGCATGAGCAATTAGGGTGGTTCACCGTTATATGAAAAAATGCAACCTTGACCTCATCAAGCAAAAACAACCCTTTTTTGGTTCCATTTGGGGTTCCAAACAATTGTGCAACATTTGGGGCCCATTAGTTGTAGCCCGGCTTTCCGCATTGTGTTTGAAATTTGTATGGAAATAAATATTAGAAAACCAAGTTTTTTGCATTTCCTTCACTAGAAACTACAATTTTGCTTGAATTATTCAACTAACTAAGTTCCAAATATAGTTCAGGAAGTGCCTAACTGCTTTGCTCATGAATGTACGGTGCTTGAATTTCTCTAAAAAAAAGTCATAACTGTTCAAATATTTATGGATTGAATTAAATGCAAAAAAATCACTTTTTCTGGCAACACTCGAAGTCAGATTATAAACTTAAATAATTTCGAAGTTTCTTATCTAATCGAATTGGAATAATCAGATGAATTATTCAAAAACAATGTATCAATCTTCTAAGCGTTGTTAGACAGGGGGCATTAATATACCATCCACCTCCTCACTCATATCAATGGAAGTAAAGCTTCAAACTGTAAAACCTTCGGTGTTTCTCATCTTGTCGAGTTGGTACATCCAGATGTGTTATTCAAAAATATTTTCTCAATCTAATAGGCATAGTTGGATAGAGGTGGAGGGTGCTTACTGTATCACTTCCGCCCCCTCACTTATATCAATGGAATTATAGTTACAGACTGAAATAATTTCGGAGTTTTCCGTCTTCTCGAGTTGATATGTTCGGATGGGTTATTCAAAAGCATTTGCTCAATCTTATAGGCGTAGTTCAAAAGGGCAGAGCATTTCCTTCCACTACTCTATTTAAAATTAACAAAAAACGATTGTGGATGTTGTTTTTGATGATACAAAAAAAGGTAGACTGAGCAAATATTTTTGAATAACTCATCCGATCATACCAACTCAAGAAAACGGGAAACTCCGAAGTTATTTCAGTCTGTAACTGTACTTTTATTGATATAAATTAGAGGCGGAGGGGATGCATAAAGCTACCTCCCCCCCCCCCCCTACCCAACTACACCTATTAGATTGAGGAAATATTTTTGAATAACACATCTGGACCTACCAACTTGACAAGATGAGAAACACCGAAGTTATATCAGTTTGAAGCTTTACTTAGTTACGGGGGTGGGGGTATGGTAAGTCCCTACTCCTCTCTTACTTCGCTTCTAAAATTGAGCAATTCTTTTTGAACAATTCATCTGAACATACCAAATCAATAACATAAGAATTTCCGAAATTATTTCAGTTTGAAATCATATTTTCATTGGTACCGGCAGTGTTGGCAAGAAACGTGATTTTTGGCATTCAATTCGAAACATCGATCTTTGAACAGCTATAACTTTTTTTACAGACATTTTAGCACTGTACAATTCTGTGCAAAGTTATTAATCACTTTCAGGACTATACTTTTACATTACTATTTGCATGGTTCAAGTGAAATTGCGGTCCCTAGGAATGAAAGTGCCAACAATTAGTTTTTCCCATACTAATTTCCATACAAATTTCAAACGCAATACGGAAACCTGGGTTACTACCAGTAGTTTTCAAATTTTGCTCAGTGGTTTGGGACCCCAAATGGAACCAAAAAACATTGTTCACTAAAAATGATCACAATGACCCACTATAATGAGCATGGGCATGATTGACCGCCCGTTATTGCCAGATAAGCTGTAATTTCACAGAGAACCAATAGACGTTGCTTGGGACTAGCAATCATGCTCAATATGAAAATACTGGTAATCTAAAATTAGGCAATACCAGCGACAGCCACGTTCAAATGTTGGTCGAGAACGGGTAGGAATATGTTGACGAAATACTCGCTTTAATGAAAGTCGAGAACACCTCTGCTCTTGAACGAGAAATCACTGGATCAATGTTGGATAAAAGGGTTGGGACTGTAGCAGGAGTCATTTTGGTAAATGATATGCTGAATTGATGTCCTAACGATTCAATAGCACGAAGGAGCATGGGTTTGAACCCACGATCTTCTGCTCAGTAAGCAAAAACGGTCGCTCTAAAGCCACCGTGCTCCTAACATCACAACAAACTACGACCGACAATCATTCATTATCGGTTACAAGAAGCTATAACAATGAAATAAAATCCCCGAATGTAACTAACCGAACCGGATCAGGATTACGTCACATTTATCTAAATATACGTATTATTTTGTTTTCCTTGATTTTGTTTTCCGTCGATCTTGTTTTCCGTGCTGAGCACCAATGCTACCGATCCAGGGAGGCAGCTCCCACACCTGGACGCTACCTATCGACCCATCAACTCATGAACCGGGGATCAACGGCTTTACTTCCCTTCGGAAGGAAGGCGTGATCAGAGATGTTATGCCTCAGAACATCCCGGCGGTGCCAACTGGGACTGAACTCAGGCCTGCTGGGGTGAGAGGTAATAACGCTTACCACTACGCTATCGGCACTGCTATATACGTTTTACTTTTTCGAATCGTTCCACCGATTTCTATTACTATCGATTTTCTACAATAGGGGCCTGGATAGATCAACTCAGTGATGTAACGAGGTTTGGGTTTAAACCCATGATCTTCTACTCAATAATCAAAAACGATTGGTTTGTAGCCACCGTTCCCCTTATATTACCACAATCTACAACCGACTCCACTAAAAGCTATTCAAATGAAGTGACGGACCGAAAGCAGCCTACAATGTCTTCACGCATACACCCTTTCTGAAATTCATGGTTTAAAAAATTAAACCTGCGCTTTATGCTCTCGAAACCCAACGATGGCGGTTTATTCTGTTGTGGGAGAGCTTGGGAATAAGCCCATGATATTCTGCTCAGTAAGCAATTCTCACTTCATTTTTACAACGCAAAAATAAATACAGTTTATTACTAGAATTAAAACCTACTACTAGCTAAAACTTTATTATATCTACTGCCTCAAACAGAACTACGTTTTGTCAAATGTGTGCAAAGTTATTAGCAAATGAGCAGTTTATGACCAAAACTGTGTATGCCAAGTATGCCCATACATAAATACAGCAATCGACTAAATTTTCAATAGCGACCAAATCCATCAGTACCATCCCAATGACGCGTTCATCTAGATAAAATTGACAAATAGCATATTTTTAGCGTTGGGACCAATCTTAGATCCATAGGCCAACATTAGAGCCATTTCCCCTATGTAATGAACAACAGAGATACGCGATAGTTTCAGCGGTTGATGATAAATCTCAAATGTACTACGGCGACAACGACGGCGACAATGACAGCGACTACGACGACGGCAACAGCGAAATTGGAGTCTCCTATTTGTCTCTGTCAATTGCCATGGTCATGTGGGAGGAGGTTCACGTCTAGCGCTTTCCCCAGGAACCTTGCCCTGGCCACCAGCTACCACCCGTCCAGTCTTGGGCGTATCAAGGCATCCTTCAGATTGCTCGCCAGCTCCAACATCGGGGAGAGACCAGCAGCCAAGCACTTTTGCAAACGGAAATCTTGCTGGTTCACGGCACCGTCGGCCACCGAATCACCACCAAACATTGGCGACCGGACCGGGTTCAAACTCGCCCACGGTGATGAGATTCTGGATAGAACTACGTGCCGAAAGTGTGTCATTCGAACTCGGAAAATCAACTCTTCGCCGCATTTCTTCAGGATGCATGACAGTATGTCATCTGGACTGGACACAGAGTATTTCAATTTGTTTATTGTGGAGTCCACCTGATTCGACGTGATCGCAAAGTTTCTCAGAGAACAGACACCACTAGGTGTATTTCTACAAGCTTCTGTGATTTAACATTGAATGCGCTTCCAAAGTAAGTGGTAAACAAATTGCACCGATCCGAAGCGGAAGTGGCGAATTCATTGCCCAGAAACATCTCAACATTCTCCTTCCGTTTAGAGTTGACAAATTTCCTAAAATGTCGTGGATGTCTGCTTAGATTTTCCTGAGGTCGTTTGCAGTAGCGTTTGTACAGGTAACGGCGATACGTACGATAATTGTTACTAGCACGTGCTTGGCAGAAGAACAACGAGATTGGCAGTAGGATCGGAATGTTTTGGATCTTAGACGTTTGAGTCGTCGTAAATGTGTATTTCCCCAAGGTGGTTTCGAAGATGGCCTGCGCAGTTGAACAAATTCAACACACTGGTGAAGTTATCTACAGCAAGTTCAATATCTTCAGCGGATTCAAAGATGCACCAGTCAGTTTGGTGAAGCACTTCAAGTAATCTTTCAAAATCAGCGCGGTGAAAGTCAAGTCCAGGTTCGTCCGGGAAACTTTCAAATGCAATGGCAATTTAGGAACAATTTAGTTCCTTCTTCTTCCTCACACTTCAAGATTATTGCTTATCGCATATTAGCTTATTGTGTGCTCTCAACTTAGTGTTCTAGATGCACTTTCACAGTTAATAATTGAGAACTTTCGGTGCCTGTGCCATTTTTGCATTAGTATAATTGTGTGGCAAGTATAATCATTCTCTATGCCCAGGGAAGTCAAAAATATTTCCAACCCGAAAAATTCCTAAACCGGACCAGGAAGCGAACCCAAGTTACAATATAACAGCCTTTTGGATTTCACTCTGATTTATTGTGGTTTTCTAACGACAATAAGCAATCTTTTAAGTTTAAATACAGCATTTAATAGTGCAAAACATTTTTGATTCGTAGTTCAGCTTTATGCTGTTTTAAACGCCCTTTAAAGTCTGACGAGAAAATCAGAAACTGTCTAGTTTTAAAATTGAATTGAATGCAGCACTCCATTCCTTTATAAAACTGTCCAGTAAATCAATCATAAACCTGCTCGGCATTTGTTTTATTGATGTCACGACCAAATACTCCATAATCAAAAAGCATATATTGATGCGTTTTGGTGCCAATGAAGTATATCACAAAACCTCCCACTGTTTACAAATAAAACTAAAGAGATGGATCCGCCTAGAGACAGAGAAAAACATAATCGAGTGCAGCTTTCAAATGCATAATCACAAGGAAATGCCAAAGGATAATTCTAGCAATGCTGCCAACGGAAGAGAAAAGGAATCCAATTCCAGAACTTCCTGGGAGGCTCCATAGCTCCGACAAAACCGGTTAACAACAACAAAGCAGCCGACTTAGAAGAAGCTGTCCGTCAGCTGAAAATTGGCTGCCTTCCGAACCATAGCAACGATTACATTCCGCGAAAGGGTTAACTGTTCCAAAAATTCCAAGCAAGCGATGCATGGTCATTATCGGTGTTATTCCTTAATTTTGTTGCTAAGGAATCCAATTTTGACTGACAAAGGGGCGCGCCTTTGGAGGGTGTTTCAACACTCCGAAGGGTATAATTAATGGGACCTTTCAAGAAGAGTCGGATCCTTGCGATGAAGGCAAGAATGACAACTGTATCAAAACCGAATACTTCATCATTTCTTAATAGTGATGCAGTAATACGACATGCACTAAACTAAGGACACGAGATATACTACAATAGATCAAATTACTGGTCACAGTAGTTTTATGTCCCGAACAGAGGAAAAAATGTTTAAGGATGTAAGGATGGCTCGTTGCTTCTGACAATCGGTTGTAGTCTCATGATCATCATCATCATCATCACCGAGTAGTTCAAATCGTTTGCTATTTTCATCAAGACAACAATACACTATGAAGATGCTACAATTTATGAAATTACGCTCCGCAACTGTTTCACACGGACTAAATTTACTAATTCCTCAAACTCACAACAAAAGCTGTCTCGCTCCAGATGTCACCATAGATAGGTAAAAGCTCCGTCACCTTCTCTCGTTTCATTACCAGTTGAACACACTGTTTGAAGCGTGGCTTAAATCTAACACGTCTCGCGATGTGCTTCTTCATGTCAAGCGACAAGATATTTGCATACCAGCTTAATGAAACTTACAGCAGCCATATCAGCGCAAGCAGCCAAGTGGGTGGTGGTGATACCGACGCCCAACCCAGTCAGCATAGGTGGCAAGTAAACTCGGGGAGCTGTTTTCCATTGTGTTTGCTTGTATAATGCGAAACCTTTCACTTGCGTGCTGGCTGATATCGTCACCGTCGTCGTCGTTGATGTTGCCGCTGTTGTTGATCCTGGCAGCAGTCAGTGGCACGCGTGCATGTTTGCTGTAATGCAATATCGCGAAAATAAACATTTAAATAAATTACACGTGCAAACAGTACCAATTTGTTACTGGCGCTGATGCTGATCCCGGCTTCCTCCGCTACCTCCGATGTGAAATATGTCTCAACGTGTAAGGCAAAACGATTCCCCCGGAGTAATATATTGGGTTTTCTTGTAATTTTACTTTTAACAAGCAACCTTCCGACATGCTATCCGGCTGTTCGTGATGGAAAATGTGGGCCGGTTCGGTTTAATTTGCATGCATGTACTTCCGCAAGGGCCCACATGTGTGACAGCATGACTCCACCAGAAGAAGGTTGGCAAATCATCTGAACATTGGTGTGAGGTTTCCAAGCGATGGAAGAAAACGAATAAACACTCGATTAGAGCTTCGCAGGTGACGGCGATGATAAGCGCGAAAGAAGCAAATTAACCACCATCAGGATGGGTAGGTTTTATTTTTCAAAGACTGTTTACTCTCATGTAAGCCTGTAATTATGATGCAAAGCAAATGATGATTATTTATGTGTTGATTGAAGGGTTTGCACACTGATTTAATGTGAACGTTGCGAGAGTGGGCTTATGGCATTCAGTTTTCTTCATTACTCAAATTAACGATGAACTATGAACTAATTGCAATGCATACTCGCACTAAAGCATTAAAAACCATGGCAGCCCGAGCAGAGAGTGAAAACAAAATGTAATCAAAATTTCATATTTTGATATAGGCAATAACATGTTTTACCAAACCCACTTAAGCGCCAAAGAACTTGCAGGAATTTGCGGTCCAATGGATGGAGCCAGATTTGGCGGAACATCTTCTCCGCATCTGCCTTGAAAACGTACCGAGGTATCCGCCAGTTGAGAACGATTGCGAGCAAAGGAGGTTGAACAATTGGGCCAACGTACAAAACATCATTCAGCGACAACTGGGAACTTCCCTTACAGGTAGCATCAAATACCACGCGGGTCTTCGTGGTAGAACTGTCCGGGCGGAAGATGGCATGATGTGGCAGGACAAATTGGGGATTTTCGACGCGAGGACTCAACTCCATGTGGCCTAGTACCTTGTACTCCTCCATAAACTTAACGTACTCGTTCTTGAAGTCACTGTTCACCGCAAACTTCCGCTCGATCGCCAAAAATCTACGTTGCGCCACCGCAAACGAATCTCCCAACAAAGCAAGCATTTCTTCCCGTAGAGGAAGCCGAACCATGTAGCGACTATCACTCGTCCTGGTCACCGTCCATCGGAAGTGTTCTTCACACGCTTCTTCCAAGGGTGTCATCGCCTTATGGTCGTCGAAGTTCTCGACCTCCCAAAAGCGCTGTAACTTACTTTCGAGACTTGCAGTTGCATTCACGATGCAGATTGATGAAGCATTCGATGGTTCGGATAATCTTCCAGCAACGACGTACCCCAAGACGGTCTTTTGGAGCATCGGGTAACCAGCCGATAAGTGTACCTTATGCGTTTCCATTAATGAGTAGAACAGATCTGATCAGAACTGATGTTGAACCTGGGGTCTGCGAGGGGAATGTTATCTGGGAGGTTCCAACTAGCGATATCGATGTGCTTGCTAGGGAGTGTGACCGTGATTTGTGGTATGACAAGGCATTCGAGTAGGTAATCAAATCTTCCGAAGCGAGATGAGATTTTGATGACTACCTTCGAGCGAATGTGAACGATGCCTTGACCAATTCCACTGACATCGACGCTTATCCGGTCACGTTTCAGTTCCAGCTCCCGTGCTTCCGATATGAAGTTGACTTGAGAGCAGCTGTCCAGAACTCCTCGAGCGCAATGGTAATTTCCACTGACGTCCTTCACTTTCATCACCACTGTTGACAGAAAAACTTCATCACTGTGCGCCTTCACGGAACCTTTTTGCGGGGCAACGTAGGAAGCCACAGGAGAAGAGCCCAAATCGAGGATACTGCCGATCGATCGCGACGGGAACGAACTAACCGGCGACCGGGTTCGACATGCGAAGATATCGGACGCGATGGTGGTGAAGCATACGATTGCATTTCGATTGCGGACGAATTCAACTTGTCTTGCTCGGAAGGAAACACCTCACTGGATACCGTAGAGCATACCAATTTGACATTTATTTGACCGGCGGATTTCACAGCTACGGTTGGCGACGACCAATGCAGAAGAGTGTGGTGCTTCTTCGAGCAATTCCTGCAGCTACCACTGCTACAGTTTTTCGCCAGATGTGATCCCTTCAGGCAATTGATGCACAATCCATGCTTCTCCACCAGCTCAAAGCGTTGCTTCGCCTCCATTCCGAGTAACTGATCGCATTTGAAGAGTGGGAGTGCTTGCTTGCAAAGAGAACATTTGCTTGTTATCTCTGTTGCAATGTGAGTGGAAATCGGTTTGGGTTTTGTAGGCCTTGATTCGAAAGGTAAAGGCTGCAGCAGCTTGACAGACTGCAGTACTCGCGACGTTTTCCGCACAAATTCTACCAGTTTCTGGTAGGTAGGACGTTCTTCTCCCTCACATGAGTTTTTCCACTCTTTGAGCGTGCTAGAATCGAGCCGTTTGCTCAGGGTCTCAACAAGTACCGTGTTCCACAGATTAGCCGGGTTGTCCAGCTTTTCTAAAATGCCCACATGATGATCAAATTCATCGACGAGGTCGTATAATGTCGACGACGAAGCCCTTTTCACACAAGGAATTGCGAAAAGGGCAGCGAAATGATGTTTCCGTAGGAGGTTAGGATTATCGTATCGCTCACAAACCGATTTCCATGCGATCGGATAGTTATCGGAATTTACTTCTAGATTGGCGACCATGCGAGCGGCTTCACCCTTGAGAGCCGCCTTCAGATAGTGCATCTTCTGCACCGACGAAAGATGAGCGCTTGCATGGATCATGCACCGAAAAATGTCCCGAAAGACAATCCAGTTGGATGAATTGCCGCAAAACTCGGGAATGTTGATTTCCGGCAACCGCACAGAATGCATTGGTTGCACCGGAGGACGACGATCGTTTGAAGTAGAGGGAATTTCTGGCAACTTGCTGACGTGCGACGCCTTTAGCTCGAAGTACAAATTATGAAAACGAATGCGTTGCTCGGACAATATTGGCTCAGCATCGTCGTCACCTTCATTATGACCTTCGAGCTCTTCGATCTCTTCCTGCACCCGTGCAAAATCTGCCCACAAATGATCAAGGGACTCAATCCTCACTTTTACTTGGTGAATTTGACCCTCTTGATATTGATCATTGAAGTGTTTGATCAACGCGGCAGAGCCAAGAATGGTTGCTCTTTGCCGCAAATACGTTTTTAATTTCGCAGCCGTAGAACGTGCCTCACGTTTCTTCGGTGGTGCCATCTTTATTGGCAACAATGAAACATAATCGCACCCACCTGGTATCGATGAATGAGGTTACCTCTACCATCCTTTGCCCGTTCGCTGTGGGGGATTCCAAACTTCGTCCCAGAATCCAGAGTATCGTGATGCCGAGAAGAATGGTAGGCGATCTTCGATGGTTTGATCCGCCTGGAGGGCCAATTCACCACGATGAATCCGAAACAATGGATACCACAAGCCATGCGGTACCGGCGACGCACACTGGGGCAGATCAGTGATTTTCTCGGAAAAAAATTAATAACTTTTGAACAAAGCATCCAATCAGAATATTGTCTTGGGTAAAGTTGTTTGTATTAGTTAAGCGCTTCTTCTGAATAAACTAATTAGTTCGCAACTTGGTCGTAGAGATGGTGCGCGAATCTAACTTTTGAATAAAGCATCCTAGACGTATGGTGTTTCCAACAAAGTTTTTTATCTTTAAAAATGAAGGAAAGTTGCAGAAGACATAAAACTTCCATAACCTTTAGTTTCGGAGATATAGGGTGTATTGAAAAATATGATGCCAAAATTCTTATTTGTATTTTTTTGTATATTTTCATATGGTTTCTGCATTTATTCAAACGAAAACAAACTAGGTGCAAATTTTCATTGCACTATTTGTGGAATTTATAGTGGTTTTAGTGAAATATTCTCGAAAAACATGATATTTTGCCTCTATTTTAGGTGGGTGGGATTCTCGAAAGGGCAGCTAAGGGCAGCTGGACTTTGTCTCTTTTGCTAGCTCATGTCATTGTCTAACATATACCAGAAAACTGAAGGCATGATATTCGATGATTTTTTTAATTTCACTTTATATATACCGATAAAAACATCCTTTACATTGAAATGAACTGTTTCACTTAATAAAAAACATTATATAAAATTTTGACATGTCACCATTTTTAAATGCTGTGCTGAATTTTGAGATTGTTTACTTAATATGAGCTGCCAGCGAACCAGGGCTGGCGGCCATGTTTTTGATGCTATCATCTGTTTTTGACTCTGTTTACTACACGATTATCCGTCCCTTTCCACCATGTATACGTCAGCTCAATCAGCTGCATTACCCAGGTAAAGTTGTATATGTGACATCATCGTACAAGCTGTCCCTAATAAACAAATACCATAAACGAACAATAGCCCAAATAGTTGAACTTTTCCACAAATGGTTTGGATGATACCCCAAACACGTCGTTAAGCAAAATAACCATAACAAATTTATTAGAGGTGTGCTGCCGTGCCAACGTGATCGTGTACAACGTACAATTATCGATCACTTTTTCGAAGAGACGTATCAGCTTTTGTAAACAATGCATTTGATCGTCGGTTTGGTGTAACTGGTAGCTCATCCACGCATACGAACACCACTATCATGCAGGAGAAAATTTCCCCTATCTGATGGTAGTGTTAGTATACGTGAGCGAGCTACCAGTTACGCCAAACCGACGATCAAATGCATTGTTTACAAAGCTGATACATCTCTTCGAAAAAGTAATCGAGAATTATTAATGTGCGTCAATGTTTCAGTAGTTGGTATCCATAAGCGTGAATTTTTTTCTCGTATCAGTTCAGTGATCAATTTCCGGTGTTGAGCAATAATCCACAAAGTTGCTATAATGGATTCACCTTCAATGTAAATTTTCAACAGTTGTTTATTCTATGCCATATGCTCAACATGCATTTCGTTTAGTAGTGTCTCAAAATTAATTTTAGTAAAGATAATAGATCACACAAGCACATCAAACTATTTTTACAACCAGATCCATTAATTACAAGTCTGCGAAAAAGACCGAAGAAAAATTCAGCCCAATTAATAAAAAAATAGCGAGGTATTGGCATTATTACAACCACCGGATTCATTTGACAAATAGTGACCAATCTTTAAACCATTACTGCTTCTGCAATTTAAAAAGTTTAACGAATAAAAATTATACATAACTGACAGGTTTCCTTATTAGTAGAGATACTTGTAACGGTTTACAAAAGGTGAAATTAAAAAAAATCATCGAATATCATGTCTTCAGTTTTCTGGTATATGTTAGACAATGACATGAGCTAGCAAAAGAGACAAAGTCCAGCTGCCCTTAGCTGCCCTTTCGAGAATCCCACCCACCTAAAATAGAGGCAAAATATCATGTTTTTCGAGAATATTTCACTGAAACCACTATAAATTCCACAAATAGTGCAATGAAAATTTGCACCTAGTTTGTTTTCGTTTGAATAAATGCAGAAACCAGAGCAAACATATGAAAATATACAAAAAAAAATACAAATAAGAATTTTGGCATCATATTTTTCAATACACCCTATATCTCCGAAACTAAAGGTTATGGAAGTTTTATGTCTTCTGCAACTTTCCTTCATTTTAATAGATAAAACACTTTGTTGAAAACACCATACGTCTAGGATGCTTTATTCAAAAGTTAGATTCGCGCACCATCTCTACGACCAAGTTGCGAACTAATTAATTTATTCAGAAGAAGCGCTTAACTAATACAAACAACTTTACCCAAGACAGTATTCTGATTGGATGCTTTGTTCAAAAGTTATTAATTTTTTCCGAGAAAATCACTGATCTGCCCCAGTGTGCGACGATGACAATGGCGTACCTTCCAGCAGTTTCTGCAACACTTGTTCCCGGGTTTCGGCGCCAAAAACTGTTGGGGAGCGCACTTACCGTGCTGGATTCTTCAGTCGTAGGCAGCCTTGATGTAATCGAACGGCGACAGGTGCACGATTGGGAGAGCCTTTGGGTTTTTTTAGACGACGGCGAAGGACACAAAGGAAAGATACACTGCACTTTTCCCTAGTAGAGGCTTTCTCTGGAGGAGCGATTTCCTTTTGCGACGGAGGAATGATAACTACCGAACTTTTCTGTGCGACTATCGAATGCAAACTAAACTTTATTCTCCTCTTCGTGTCTCGGGTATCGTGCTGCCTGTAGCGCATCGTCTAGAGTGTAGTGGTTCGCATCGATTGTTGTGTGTAGTGAAGTACAAGGTAAGTAGTCCAAGTAGGTAGGTATAATTCTAGGATGGGTAAGTACAGTGTTTACAAATTTTGTTCTTGTAATTTAATCGAATTCACAAAATAATTATTTTACTTTTCATTTCAGGTTCTAGGTTAACAGCATTATAAACATGGTCAGTAATCATAACAAATATGAAATCCAAATGGTATACCGTTCTGATTCATAATTCAGACACTTAAGGTATGTGCCATAAAAAATAGTCGAAAAATGTATGGTAATCACATTATTTATTTTCCCAAGTAACATTGAAAGTTTTATCGAGGTTTTAAAGCATTCTACAAGTCTAAATCATGGGCTGCAGAACCCTCATAAAACCAAAATTGTTACTTGGGTTCGTTTTCTCGGTACATTGGTTAAGTATCTTTAAATTGAGCTAGCTAAGATAATATTTTATCGAAAATATGGAAACTTTTGGAAAACAAGTGTTATTTAGCTAGGGCTACCACAATTCAATATTCAGACACTTGTTTGGAGAAAATTCAAATATTGGATACCTAATTTTGTACGAGCTACGAACGATCACATTCACTGTTTGATTTTGCTCTTTCGTGTATTATACGTGTTTGTTCATCGTCATCTACATGTACAACAACCCACTGTAGCTACTATACAACCGAATCCAAATAAACAATATATCAGTAGTTCGTATGACTTCGTCATAGCACGACAGCCAAGCAATTCGATGTGTTTTATTTCATTTATTCGTCTCCGTACTTATCCGTATCACAACACAACCTAGCAACCACCCGTACGCGATCAATACGTTATATTAAAATTCATGATTAATTTTGTATCAACTTATGAAATTATTCAAGAGAATATCCTTAAACATTCACAAAGCTTGATGAATTTTCTTTGATTTGTATTTTTTTTCGTTGTTCCTTGATTAGTGTATCATTTTGATTTTGTTCCAATTTTGGTTTCTTAATTTACCCTTTTACTACACCAGTAAACACCCTCTACAAGATACTGCTGTTGGTTTTCCTGGATGAGTCTTCATCCGCCAGAAATATGGCAAAACTTTCTGTCGAAGAAAGTCATGTTGCACAGTGTTGTTTAGAGCTTGAGCTATCTTCTTCGATGGACCAGAATTTCTCCATGAGGGTATTCAAATCAGCAACAGCAGCGACGTTGGCAACGGTTGGAGTGGTTGAGAGGCACTGGGTGTTCTTCCCAGAGACAACCCAGCCGAAGACGGAATTGATGAGCGTTGGCAGATCAGGGCCAAGCTGGATTCTACCCGAGACTTTGAACAGTTCAAAGAAAATGTCCGTACCTAGAATGAGATCAATTGGACTTTTTTGGCAGAAAGCAGGATCAGCTAGTTGAATGCCATGCGGAATATTCCAAGACGACGTGTCAACTGCAGCTGAGGGCAAATCGATTGCGACCTTCGGCAGCACAAGAAGTCCAACGGTGGTGGAATAGTCGCAGACGCGAGAGTGGATTTTCGAGAGGAGCTTGAAGCGCGATTCCTTGGAAGATTGTCCAATTCCGGAGATAGGAAGGTGGATCCGTTTACGCTGGGCCTTGAGGAGTTGCGAAAACGATTCAGTAGCGAAGCAACATTCACTGCTGGAGTCTAGCATGGCTCTAGCAGCATGCTCCTTCCCGTTGTCGTCGACTACGATGACTATGGCGGTAGCAAGGAGTACAATTTTTTGTCCGCGTCCAGCGGAAGCACAGCTGGCATGCTCATCGAGTGTTGCTGATACAGAAACTGATGCTTGTTCGGTAGATTGTCGGCTTGAATTCCCTTTCGAGCTAGTTGCAGCGGAACCTTGGCAAAGCTGAGTGTGATGGTGACCTTTACATTTGCGACAAGTGCTCAAAGAAGGACATTCCTTGGCCATATGCCCCTTACGCAGATAGCTACGGCACAATTGGTGACGACGAACTTCTCTCTCCTTCTCATCAGCGCTCAAATTGGAAAACATCATACATTGGTACAGAGGGTAATGATCTGAGCAAGCAAAACACTTTCGTTGGTTGGTTGAACTTGCTCCGTGACTGGCAACCCCTCGTTGAACCGGTTTATTGGGGAAGTTGATCGGTGATGGAGTCTTGCTGGTCTTTCCGATGGTTTGAAGAACCGAAACTCGACGTTGAATGAAAATCATCAGATTCTGGAACGATACAGCGTTGAGTGTCGATGCGTGTTCTGCCCAATCTCTCCGGGTAGTGGGATCTAAACGGATGCTCAACATGCGGATCAGCAGATTGTCCCAGTATTCCGTTTTCTCCCCAAGCTGATGAAGAACTTTCACGTTGACTTCGAACTTTTCGACCAGCGAGTCGACGTATGACTGCTTTAGGCGTACAGGGTTCTGGTAGTGCTCCAATAGCAGATTCCAGGTGACCTGGTAATTGTTGGCACTAATAGCGATGATTTGCACGAGCTTCAAAGCATCCCCAGAGAGCGACGAACGAAGATAATAAAATTTATGGATGTTCGACAGTTCATGCGACGAGTGAACCAACGAAACGAAGAGGTCGTGAAAGTTCAACCATTGCTCGAGATTTCCGGCGAAAACTGGCAGTTTTATGTCGGGCAACCTTACATGTGACGACAGAGGACTTTGCGTAGGTAAAGAAGAAGACGAAGAAGTGCGTGGCGACGTAGGTTCAATTTTCACCCTGAAGTAGGACGTCTCGAATTCGATACGTTCCTTTAAGTGAGTCTCGATGGCTGCTTCATCCAGCGTTTCGAGTTCGGCTTGCATGGCGTTGAAATCATTCCAGATGGCAACAAGGTGCTCCAACCGGACAACAACCTCGCGAGCACCAGTTTCCTCCTGGTAGCCATCGACGAACGCCTTGATGAGTCCGAACGACGTTATATTTATTCTCAAATCTACTTGGATTTTAGTTTTGTTTTTTCTAGAAGATCATCTGTGCATGCCAGATGCGAGCAGCACCCTAATTTTTAAGTTCACGCTGAATCACCAAACTGAAACGGAATGGTTATAATCGGCATCTTCATATTATTCCATTACCCCGTTTCGCATCATCCGATAAATGAATCTGAAAATGTATCCTAAGATCTATCCTCCTTAAATGTAATACATAGCCGATATCTAAATACCTTGCACTTGATCAGAATCATGAGGATTCGTGCGAATTCATTCAATTCGTTTCATAGACTGTGGAAATCTACCTGTTCCCCCAGACCAGTGCTCCTTTCTGTTACGCTATTGAAATTATACCAGCCAATAATCAAATCACTATCATCCTAACAAATCCATAATGACCAAGTTGATGATCTACTTCATGGATCAGCTATCAAAGCAGCTCAATACGGTGTACAATAGAATGTTAGAAAATCCCTTCACTCCCACTACTGCTGCTTGGGATTCCTTTCCCGGCTCAATCACACCGACGCCGTCGTTCGCATATAGGAACCCCACTCACAACACCCCATTTGGCAAACACATGTAACTGGTTGTATGATTAGCTCTCCCTTTGATTGCGTTCATCGAACATAATCTGAAATGTGTTCCGGATATGCACACCGCCACCCGGCCGGCCGTGAACACACACGGGTTGGCTTAGACAGCAATTTTCCTACCTGTCCGGGGTGATGTTGAACCGATTGGAGGCTGGGTCGTCGTTATTGTACCTTCGTACCTTCTCGCACAGCCGAGATGCGGAGGTTTGGAGGATGGCGCAGTGCATAGTTTGCGGCGGCGGTGGAGCGGAGATATTTTCCCCTCTATTTGCATATTTATTGGCCAGATAATAAACTCACTGGGCCGGAATATGTAAATGATGATCGCATCTTCTCCCCGAGCGTATCCCGTTGCCATCCGGTTGCGTTGGTCGGTGTTGTCGTGGGAGCATTGAAGCATCAACCCCCAACCAACCTATTCAGGAAGGTAATTTGTTCTCTGTCGAGTGACTCATACCCCACAGTTGGGACCCCAAGGTATATTCTTAGGTAGCTCCTGAGTTCAGTTCGAAATTGCTTCGTCACGGATGACTTCACCCACTAGGCCAGTAATGTTGAGCTGGGTGAAGTGTATGAATGTTTGTCGGTTCGCAATTGACTGCAAGCATTTCCGGCGATGAAAATTGCTACCGGTTGGTCGGTGTTGAATTTTGCTGCTGCAATACCAACCGGGGTGGATGGTGGTTGAGAAGTGATTCTGAGGAATCTGTGCCCAGTACAGAAGTTGGTGGTAAGATGATTGCAAGTGTTGGTCGAAGACTACCTAAAGCACTATTGCACGAGTGAAACCACCACAACTATTGTTCATATCACTAAAAAGAAGGGACTTCACTGATTACACCAAACATCTAAACACTGCAGGAAAAGTGTCGGCCCATTTATTCTAAATTTGTATTAAGGGTGGCCCCCTCTTTTGCCTGTAACTTTTTTAATCAAAATATTTCATGCATGCACACTTTAACAGAGACCCTGAGTTCGGTAACAAAAATTACCGTTTTTGATCGGTAATGCTAAAAATTACAGATGTTTCGCTATTTTCTCGCATTATTGCTGAAAACTGTAAATGAAATGACCGAATTTTGGTAATTTCATTTTAATTTAACAAAAACGGTAAACACTTTTACCGGAAAGTCTGTAAATCAGCTTCATCACTGACTTCGGTGAAATATTTTACTGAAGTTTCGGTTAACAAAGCGTCCCATTACTGAGTTCGATAACGGTCTCGGTAGCCCCGTAACGTGGGTAGATCACCTTTTCGTGGTACGTTACGGGATGTAAGATCTACCACCGATTCCTAGTCATGACTACCTCAAAATAGGGGAACAGGATTTTTTAGTAATCCAAGGAACACATCTTAGTCCTTGTTACTTTTTATGCCTTGTCGATAGTGACAAAACCAGTGTTGGGAAAATATCAAAAAATCAAATCTCACCAACGCCCAAGATCACGCTTGATTCTCGTAGACAAAAATCAACAAGCAAACAACTGCGGTTGATTTTGCAAGCTGTGATATCGCAGCTCAGAATATCAAACTAACAAAACTCACCAACTGCAAATATCACCAAAATGTGGTGATATTGAGTTTAATGATTTTTGCTTTACAACCGAATGTAACCGAAACTTCCATAACGGCTGGCATCAGTCTCTCCGCATCTGCAATCGGTAAAGATTAAAAAGAGATATCAAACTATGCTTTCTCTTTCTAAGAAAACGATGTGCAATGGAATCATTTTTGTGTTGAGTCAACTCTCAGCTTGATTTTTGCACGTTATGAATAGTCTCGCAATACCAAAGGAGCTTGTAAAATCAATATCAAGCACAAGGAATCAAAAATATCTCCAAATGACAAAAAGACAAGCGATCAACGAACCGAATATTAACGCTATGTCAGTAGTGGAAAGCAATAATGATATAATCTTCTTCCTTCTTTTTCATCACAAGCAGCCCGTGTGACACAACTCACTCGGGGCGGTAGAAGGAAACGAGCAAATTGTTGGCAAGCTGCTTCACGAAGTAAAGCCGAAGATGATACACGTGTGTTAATGGAAATTGTTTTGTTATGTCTTTTCTCGATTCATATCAAGCTATGTCCTCATCCGTGTATATTGCAACAAAGCAGGCAAGCAATATATCATTATCCTTCTACCACTCGGATCGAACTATATTACAGAGCGAGTTTGTCATGGTAGTCGTAGCAACCGTTTTGTCTGTATCGTTGGTCGCTTTACATGTTTGGATTCGCTGATCAAGCATAATATTTTGCTCCAATATCACACGTGATATTACGAGAGCATGAGAGCGGAAAAAATATCAATTGATTTCTGATTTTGCCAACACTGTCTATTACCGAAAACATTGCCGACCGTTCAGCTGTTGAGAATTCGGTAAATGAATTACCGAAGTCGGTGATTTTTTCTAAGTGTGTGCAATCTCTGAAATAAGCTGAGAAAAATGATTCTCTTGTCCGATTTTCATGAAGTTTTCAGGTAATGTAATTGCTTACGTAACTTTATTTCACTCTATTTCTTCACCAAATCCAAATGCCCGATACTTCTCCTTAATTCCACCCATAAAGTTTTGTACAACGGTTCAATCGACATTTTTTCTACTTTCAACCATGATTTCAACATTTCCTGCTCCGTAGTCACAACTTAACGATGCTTACAAAGTTCGTGTTTCATAATAGCCCAGTATCTTTCGATTGTCCGCCGATGTTTGGGAGATTGAGATCCTTCGGCACGAAATTGACCCCATTCGTCTTGTACCACTCCAGAACGTCCTTAGAGTAGTGACAAGAGGCTAGCTCCGGCCAAACAATTTTAGGAACGTTGTGTTATTTTAGAAACGGAAGAAGTCGTTTCATTCTTCTTTTTCTTCTTCGCATTTCAAGCTTATTGCATATCGCATATTAGCTTATAGCATGCTCTCAACTAAGTGTTCTAGATGCACTTCCACAGTTATTAATTGAGAGCTTTCGATGCCTGTACCATTTTTGCATTGGTATAATTGTGTGGCAAGTCCAATCATACTTCTATGCCCAGGGAAGTCGAGAAATTTTCCAACCCGAAAAATTCCTAGACCGGACCGGGAATTAATTATATAATTTGAGTAGTAGCTATACTGAAGATCCGAGAGATGTCGCCCCTTGAGTGCTAGGAAAATCTTTTTTGCAGTATGGAGAATATCAGAAAATCCACGATTTGTGACTAAACATGCTTTCCCAGAAGGAAACAAATAAACGAGTGTTTACCTTATCACCATAGTTATGTAATCGTGCAATTGTTGTGCATCTAAAACTGCCCATAAATACGATTATGAATAAAAACTGAAAATGCTCATGCATTTCCAAATGGTTTCCTACCATTTCCATACATTCGAAAGTGACTGGCCCTCTGGATGTGGATGATATCAAAAACAACAAAACATGATTAATTGAACCCAGCCACTTCCAGCATGGTCTTGCTTTGTAGCTGCGCCTTTACCGACTGAGCTAAGGGAGGCGCCAGAAGTCGTTTTATCAGGCACTCATTGATGTAGGCTTGGCCATTTACGTTTTTAGTTGTTACGAAAGGCTTGCTCCGTTTGCCGCACAAACGAATCACCTATCAAATCATGACTTTCTTGGGGAACTTCGACACTTGCTGTTTCCTGAGGGATTCTGAAAATTCGAACATCGCATTCGCAGTCACAAACCGGTTTCTTGGGATTTGTTTGAAGTCCGTTTTTACGTATGTTTCATCGTCCATGGTACAGCAGTGTGGTTTTGTCAACATTTGTGTGTACAGCTTACGTGCCCGCATTATAGCTGTCCTATTCTGTCGTTGATTGCGGTTTGGTGCTTTCTGTAGTCCTGCTCGTTTTTTGGCTTTCTGCACGGAACTTTTTGGCAGGTGCAGCTTTTTTCGCGAAATCCCGAACGGAATAGTTACCCAGGTAAAAATTATATGCTTAACAAGTGTTGTCTAGTCGATTTTAGTTCAGCCTGAGTTTGAATAATTGTTGTACATAGGCCACGTTTACCTTCGTTCAGCTTTTAAAGATCATAATCTGGTGATTTTAATCAGCCGAAAGCTTAACAGTTATATAAATTATAAGCTTTATAAGGCATTAAAAAACAGTCTTTTCCAACTCTTGCTTAAGCCTTCTAGTTTTATTTAAAAAAAAGTGGAAGGCCGCTTCATATCTTATATATTTTTATGGGACTGCAATAAGGTGCTGATTAATTGGATTTATCTATTTATATTGTTATTAAAAGTCTAAAAATTACCTTTGCATTTCGGGATTCGAACCGGCAGTCATTGATTCACACGCATCAATCATACCTACTGGACCACTTAAGCATATGTGTGGCAAAATGTATGATCATTAACTTGAAACACGTCAAATTTAAGTTGAATAACAGCAACCGGAAGAGTATTATACAGCAATGCCGAATTGTAAACAACAATTGGTGACAGTTAAACATTCCTCTCATTTTCAAGTGTAGTTAACACAATGTAGACACAAGTGCGCGAATTATTTCGATGGTCATGTGGAATCTATTTAAGTGCCATAATTGAGTTCTATTTATGGAATGCTGTCTGAAAATTCAGTGCAATATAGCAGTCAAAACACAGACATACAAATTTTAATATTTCCTACGTCGTCGCAGCTCACTTCTACCTGTATCAATTCCCAAAAATCTCCTCTACTTTGTCTCTACTGCTGCCGCTGCTCGGGATTAGAAAGGAAGACAGGGAATCTAGAAGAACTAAAATGTCGGAAATTTAACGAGTGATACTGAGTAACCAGTAAGGCTATAAAAAATATGTGTAGTATATTGCTGATTTGTGGAGTAGTGTTAAGCTAAAATAAGGCTTGTTCAATCTTTAGATCAGGTAACTTATTGAGCATGAATTATGGGGATACAATTAGCTTCATACACTACTAATCAGCTATATTCAACTTTGTACATTTTAAATCAACCAATAATCAGCTTTTGTTCTTACTGTTCAGCTTGAATTGTTACTTGGGTAGGTTTGCTTTTGAAAGCAGCAACCGAGCAAAATCGGATATCAAAATACTAACACAATTATAGCAAACTATGTTTTTGAAATCATGTACATAACATATTTCGATACGCTATTTTTTTTTTAATTTCGGTTGAATTCATATTTTGATATTATTTTTAGAATTTCTAAGAAATACAGTGAAAACCAAAATTTGATATTTTATAAAAATCACTGAAATCAATTTTTTTTTTGTTTTCTTACGAGTCCATCAGGATGCTTGTTGTTTTCTTTATGAACATCACAAAGACAATGTTGATTTTTACAGTTATTTTTTGCAACATATATTGATATTAATCTACCTGCGAATTGAATCTACAATTCGATACAAAATTGATTTCGTCCTGTTCGTCTTTAATACCTATACTTATACATTGTAGAATATTGTTATGAACTTTTGTAGGCTTAGTCGATTTCTTAGCTCATATTTAAATACATTTTGTCATAAATCTCATTAATTGTCAGTTCTCTCCCAACAAAATAGATTTCATAATTCATGCCTGTTAAAATAAGTAGTTCGTTGCGAAAAAATTGATCACTCATAATAATATAAGAGTCATCGTGGCATAATTTTATACATGATTCGTGTGTCCTATATTGAATATAATTCCACTAGAATTTGTCATGAAAACTTAACAATAAATTTAAAAAAATCTCACTGTCTATTCTATGCACTTTTTTCCGTAATTTGTTTTCCGTCGATCTTGTTTTCCGTGCTGAGCACCAATGCTACCGACGCCAGGGAGACAGCTCCCACACCTGGACCCTACCTATCGATGCAGGACCTTATTACTTTGAGCACGGTGCTCCGAGCATTGAGAATCCAAAACCTTTGACGAATCAGGGAAATTAAACCTGACAACCAACGTACAAATTTTCCTCATGTAAAGCTCTCACAAGGGACTCCGTAATAGGATTCTTATCTGGTAGTACCAGCTGGTGTTTGGCATCATAGGGCAGCCGGGAGTTTTGCAATCGATCCCCAACTCGCAAAATATTATTAGTAAGAGTGGGGCGAAGCTCAGCAAGTCGACGAGCAGGTTGGCCAGATTTTAAGGCGTTTATGTCATCCAGTAGTTCGATGTCTGACGTGTCTGACAATAATTTCCATGGAATGCCTCAGCTCAGGAATAGTGAGAGACTTCGAAAGAGTTCGCTGAGACCTAGGCAATCTTGAGTTCTTCACAAATCTTAAAATGTACCCGAAAATTATCTGAAGTTTTCGGAACGAGCTAAAGTTGGTCATAAATGGAAGAGTCTCAGGATGAACGACAGGTGTAGGAATTAGAGTGGACTTCCATTCTGGCAACTCATGATCTGGAATGGGATCGGGTTCATTCATATCGTATTCATGGCTGTGAAGGAATGTTGGTCCATTCCACCACAAATGGTTTTCGACAATCTGCTCAGGAAGCTGTCCACGAGACACCACATCGGCTGGATTCTCTTCACTGCGTACATACTTCCATTGGACATCCTGTGTCTGATTATTGATCTCCGTGACACGGTTGCGGACGAACAAATTCAGTTGGTCTGGTGACTTTCTCAGCCAGGCAAGGACAATTTGGCTATCGGAGTAGTACGTGATCTGTCGAAAATCCGTCTTAAGGGCAGGAATAACCATGGAGGCCAATCGGGATAGCAACAGTGCTGCACAAAGCTCCAGTCTTGGTATTGTAAAAACCTTAACGCTTTGAACTGAGACTGCACGAATGTAAAGACATGCGCCGTATGAACTTCGTAAAAGACAGCGTCAGATGATGCCATATACCTTGGGATTCTGATCTGTTGGATTTTATGGAGAGATTCACGGAAGGTTTGCCAATCTTGTAGAAGTTTTCCATCGAGCACATCATCCCAGTTTAACTGGCTCAACCATATCTGCTGCATTATAACCTTTGCCATCACTATTACGGGAGACACCAGACCAAGGGGATCAAAAAGCCTTGCTGTTTCGGAAAGGACAGAGCGTTCGGTTGGAGGTTCTGAATGGGAGCAAAACGAATGAGGAATGAAAAGGAAAACATCATCTTTTGGATCCCACAGCAACCCCAGAGTTTTAATGGACTGGTTGACGTCAGCATCTTCAAACGTGAGCAACCTCTCTCTTTCCTCCTCCCGCACTGTCTGGATAATGGCCTCCTCGTTGGCACACAATTTGTGGATTGAGAATCCACCACACTTCAATAACTCGGTCAACTCTGTTCGGTATCGAATAGCATCTTCAACGGTATCGGCACCAGAAAGGACATCATCAACGTAAAAGTTTTCTTCCACAATCCTTGCCGCGATGGGAAAGCGTTCTGCCTCGTCACTAGCCAGCTGCTTCAGAGTTCGGGTAGCCAGAAAAGATGCACTAGATGTCCCGTAGGTGACAGTTAACAGTTCTAGCACTTCCAGCGGATCAGTTATTTCTTTCCTCCAGAAGATTCGCAATAGAGATGTCTGGCTGATGTTGAGGAGGATCTGACGGTACATTTTGGAAACGTCCTCAGTAAAGACATAGTGATGCCTACGAAATGAGCTTAGTCGTGGAGCTTGTAGGTTTTAGGACCGCATGGTGGGGTAGACAATATGTCAATTTGTTTGGCGAATCATCAGACTCAAACACACACTTGCAGTGATGAACATGCTTGTATTCGTCGATGTTCTGACAATACAACTGCTGCAATTAAGGATTCTTCTGGAGCCTCTGCTCAAGCATGAAAAATCGACGGAGGGCAGCTGGACGGTATAGCGACCACTGCAATCACGACTGGTTGTGGAACGATATATCGTTTCGCATTGCTGTTCTTCGTTAGTCAGCACTGGGGAGGATTCAACAGCTTCCAGGGACCAGTCGACCGTTAACTGTTACGTGAGACAGTTGACAGTTTCTTATGAGGTTTTCGGAGGCTTGTTATAAAGAAAGTTGAAAACACTTTTTTGACTTCTCATAAATTAATGCAACTGAAAATGTGCAGGATGTCTTATAAGTAGTTGTAAATACTTTTAAATAATACTCTGGCAATTAAATGTACGCTTTGCTGCTTACAAAACTTATATATGACGGAACGATGGCGTATTACACGAGAATATAATTGGCAAAAAAAAGGGAACTCGGTGAGCAATTGTGTGATACGGAATTTTCACTGAACATAAACCGCGAATTCGCGAATTTCACCACACCCAACTGCGAAACACGTTCAGAAGCACTTTTGGTAAAAATAGTTGCAAGCGAGCCAACATCAACAAGGATCGTGTCGAGCTCTTTCACGCACCTTGCAGCGCGTAAATGAAGTGAAATTAAAAATTATCACTCGCGATGCCACTAATTTCTGGTCCGGGAGAAAAAATCAAACAACGCAGATATAACTTCCCAGAAAGCAAGAAAGCCACCAATCACACACCACGTTTAACCGTCCGGGAGGCAGAGCGCCAGCGCTAATCCGGTAAATGCAGCCGAAAAATATGAAAGCGAACGCACGCACAAAACAGAGAACAAACTAAAAACACAACCGTATCTAAAGGGGTTCGATACTGCACTCAAGCACAATCATATTGTCCTGCGAAAGGAGATTTTTTATTTCGAATGATTTGCTTTGAAGCTGTAAGGAGACGTGATCGATAATTCTGCCGAAAATCCTAGTAGATACACTTTGACTTAAGTAACATTTTGGGGCCATCAAACGATGACCCAAAAACCAGTACTTATGATTAAAAAACCAGTGCTTTTGACACAGAACTACATCTTTATTGACTATACTGGAATGCGAATCAAAAAATATGTGTGGTGAAATAGTGTTAGGTTTTGAAAGCTTGTAACTTTGTCATTTATAAATGAAATTGAAATCCAAATACATCAATCGATAGGATATTACATTACAAATCTTTTAGATTAAATGCAGGAAATAAAGTAAATAAATAACTTTTGAAAAATGTACAAATAATAATTTTATCACTGTTTTTATGAAATAAACGTTTTTCCCGAACCCAGTCGTCATAATCGAGTACCACTTGATTGAACGTTGTTCTGCTCGAACCTGAAAAGATATAAAAAGCGCTGCTGTCGTGCCCCTACTCATCGTAAAAGAATACGGGATGCCAATCTGGGAGAGTTGCGCCAAATGCCATCACCTTAAACTCCAAAGGATCCAGAACAAAATCCTTAGGATGGTCCTAAACAAATGATCTAGCACGTTAACTTAAGTTATGCTCGTAGTTACGTAGGTTCTCACTTTTTCAATTCAAATAAAACACACCCCCAAAGGGGTATTCTGTAAACTAACTAGTTGAAAAACGCAAATATAAAATTAGAATTTCAAATTAAACAAGATGAAGAGCCATGTAGGCTAATTAATTAAAATTTCAAATAATGTACACTCAGGTCTTTTTTTACACGGGGGATACGTACCGTGTAAAAAAAACCGTGTAAAAAAAACCTACGAGATGCAACTATTGCTAGTGAAATAACATAAGTGTAAACAGCCCATTAGGACGGAATTGAAACTCGTAGAACGAATTTGCAATCAAGAAGCAGTGTTAGATTTTTTACAATATCTCAATAATTTGTGACTCTTTATCAAATCCAATGGTACGTTTATAAAGGTTAATAAATCTAGAAGTCATCTATAGCAGAATGACTCCTTTTTTGAGCTCATTATTCGTTAGAAATAGAGAGGTTAGGTGTGTGTTATGCTTAGTGAGATGGAAATTAGATTAAGAACCCTATTATTAGAAACTAGAAAGTTTTACTTTTTTGCCTAACACACATTTTTCATGTCCATATGTTATTTTCCTAGTAAAAACACGGCATACATTTAGACGCAGTGCAAAAATGATATAAATAGGTCCAACCAAAATCCAATACCCGGGCCAAGTTGAAACGCGTGGGGAAGTTGAAGCGATAGATGTATCTCTTAGCGGAAGTGAATAATCACTGAGATTATTTTTAAAATAGTCATTTGCGGTAGTACACAATGCCTCTCAGAAATAATTACAGTGAATATTCACTTCCGCTAAGATATGCATCTACGCAGTTCGAAAAAGTAGTGTAAATTTCTGTTCAGTATGATGCACATAAATGGAGCGTCAAATATCATATAAGTTTACATCGAATATCATGTAAAGTTCTGACACATTTCATGCAATGTAGCAAATATTGTATACAAAAGCCAAACTTTTTAAACAACATCGTACACAAGTTGCTCGGTTGCGTGAAATGAAATACAAGTTTACGTGAATGAATGTTTACATCACAATTAAAATTCAGAATTTTTATCTGTGTACCGTTTCAACTTACCCCGGTGTACCTTAACTATGATACTTACTATCAAAACATTGAACAAGTGGAGAACCTGTATACGAGCTTTTGCTCTGACTTTGAAATTCAATAACTGAATCCCTCTTATATTCAGTTAATGTTGTACTAAGCACCTACTTATTGGAAACCAAACGTTTGATTTAAAAAAAAGTAACAGTATTCTATTTTGCATCATTCTACGAACACGCTGTAAACTACATAATGATGATGCATGATAATTTTATGTTTGGGTTGTCCTCCAAATTGTAGAACAAAGAGGTGTCCCGTATGATCGTTATACCCCTTCCTCCCCTACTTCGCTGTCATATGAACCAACATTTGTTCAATATTGAAAGTACCGTCTTCTGCGTTATCATAAAATGCAACCTTCAATCTCTTCTCTGCTTCAGAGACCTAATTTAAAACTAATGATGGAGTTACTGAAGAAAATTAACGTATTTTTTGGGAATTGTTTTATCTCACAACATGCATGGCGTTTTTGTGCACTATACTGAGGTGCATATCAATACCCGTAGGTGACAAATCCCCAATTTTCCATGGCTCCGGTACCCAGATCCGGTATGGCGATATGCATCAATTTCGCCATAAAGTCATGATACGCCACGCCCGTATGGGCATCCAACGCGGCAATAATTTTCGTTCCAGCTGTCAAGGTTTCATCGACTTGCCCCAATCCGTCAGGGCGCACCATAACCTGCTCCCTACCATCAACCTTCGCAACGTAATCCGTCACTGCGAATGCCAACAGATACGTGGACATCTTCGGAGTCGTCTGGAACTGAGTTACCCGATAATTGGGATTTTGTGTGATGACTAATTCAGAGGGTGAATGTAGCCTTCAGATCCGGTTCATCGAAGCATGGGAACACGCGCCAAACAAGGGTCGCTTGGAAATGAAATGATCCCACGTAGTGAACCTTGCCGGAGTCATCTCTGTACAAGGACATGAAGCATCCACTTTAGTAGCGTCTCATCTTTCTGGTGTAGACTACTTTCAGGATGTACTTGCCCACCGGAAGAGGGGCTTGACTGGTGAAGATCACAAGTTCCGTTCTGGTATCGTTGCTGTGTCAATCTTCACTGGAACTCGCATGCTTTCAGGGATTCGAGACAACTCCGTAGATTGAATGACAAGCTCCTGCAGATGCATTGTGATTTCCTGGTTAGGTTCGATGACCTGGCTGTAGATCTCTGCAGTTCCCTGGAAGATGGGATCATTGTTGTGCACGTGCGTTATCAGATGGATGAAGTAATTATACGGAATTATGTTGTTTCGCGGCAGGAAGTACGAGGTATCGATGGCGTGAATGCCGGAATCATGAACCGGTTGATGAATGATGAGGAATAATCCAAGCAAATAACCGAGAATCAACGTTTTTATTTTGGGTGCACCGTTCGATGGCCGGTTGAAAAATAAACTGGCTCTATCGATATGGGAGATTTTAAGGCACTCAGCTAAGTACTATATAGATTATGTTGATTAGTCCGGGAGACGTAATATGCGCCCATAAACATTGGGTAGGTACACAGTTCGAAAAAGTAGTGTAAATTTCTGTTCAATATGATGCACAGTTTACATTATAAATCGTGTAAAGTTCTGAGACATTTCATGAAATGTTGCTAATATTGTATACAAAAGTCTATCTTTGTAAACAACATTGCTTACAAGTTGCTCGTTTGCATAAAATGACATACAAGTTTAAGAGAATGAATGTTTACATCACAATTAAAATTCAGATATTTTTGCTGTGTAGGTTCGAGCGCATCTTTGCAGTATCGCGAAATACATTGACCGCTTATAACGTTTTCTGGACGTCACTTATTAGGTTTTTAAGTATGTTGGAGAGCGGATACGTAAATATGTGTTTGCATTGTGCATCGGTGCTCATTTTTTCCCCATTTATCCCCATCTATGACCGCCGAAAATTTCTCCAAGAACTTCACATAATTTTCATAATCCAAGAGAAGGTATTCGTTGAATTTTATTAGCATCGTATTCTGGCTAGCAGCAGGCACACAACCAGTCAGTCGGGGTTTCTTTGGGTGCAGCAGTTCCAACTGAAATCGAGGTGGGCGTTGGCCAGATTTGGATTTTTCAGATATAATCCTAAATAGTTTATTTAATACTCTAGTAACCTCAAGTTCGTGCTCTGTCACTTCAGCATCAACCGGTGGGCAGTGCACTCCAAGTTCCCTTTGTTTCAAATTCATCTAAAATGTTGTACTTTACCTATTGAGTGTTGTAACGCAGACTTGAAGTTGCTAGACTATTAAATAATCTAGGTCCTTTTTAGGATTACATTTATATAAAAAATCCAATTTTGGCCAATGTCCACCGAAAATAAATAAAACTACTTTATGACTTACACTCAAGGTGCAACGAATGAGCGTTAGCTTCGTGATGATTTTAGTATTAGAGTTATGTTAGTTTAGATCCGTATTCAGCTCTGCCGGCCCCTCCAACTTTAGTTGCAGGCAGTGGTTGTTAGATCAAGCAACACAGTATTACTACTATGATAGATGTATGATTCGTCAAGTTTATACAACTCAATCTTAAAATTACAAACACAAACTTAAATTACAATTATATGCAAATGTAAAATAAAACTTGAAAAATCATCGTCAATCCCTTTATTCTTGGGCAGGGCCTGACAATGAGAATCAGATTGTGATCAGTGAACGGGCACCATATGGTAGATTCTCTCACTATAAACCTGTCATTTCTAGCCTATCTGAACTTTTTAATTAACGAACCATAACATAGCTAACGCTTCCCCTAAGCGGGCCCTCCGCATCCTATCTCAGTCTTATCTCAAATACCATATGCCAATGGTTTGAATGTATCAATATATAAATTGGAAATGACGTTCAATCAAATAAACCCATACCCCACTCACTTGATCAGGCTTTAGAATTGTCCAGTTGGCAATGCGCTTTACACTCCAAGTTCCCTTTCTTT
Source organism: Ochlerotatus camptorhynchus (assembly GCF_037179485.1). Taxonomy (NCBI): domain Eukaryota; kingdom Metazoa; phylum Arthropoda; class Insecta; order Diptera; family Culicidae; genus Ochlerotatus; species Ochlerotatus camptorhynchus. The sequence continues at coordinate 99,185 of NW_027040601.1, read as the reverse complement.
CAAATTCACCCCAAATTTGATATTGAGTGTTGAGTGTTGATTAATCACAATGAAACATTGTGACAGCGACATGTGGAGGACAATCAGAGGTTATTAAGCTTGATCAAGACAAACAGAGAAGAGAGCCCACTGCTGTCGGACTTAGTTACCGTGCTACAATGGGTGGTAACCCACTTTCATGATCATCACTATACTGAGGTGCAGATCAACAAATGTGTGACAAAATAGTGTCAGGTCTTATTGTAGTCGGTGTCGACGACAAAGTTAGTGCACATTGATCACAGCAAAATAGCTCAACATTGATCAACCCAATGTAGTTATGTAGGGAAAATTCTGTCAATTCTTAACCATTACATTAAATTTAAATACATTATCTCATGCGTAAGATTAACGGTGGTCTGGTTTTGCTAAGATGAATTTTCGCGAGTTTTAAACCATAACTGAAACATTGAAACACTTGAAAAATTTAAGATAAAGTATAATAGTAAAAAAAAGCGGCACCGGTGGTGTAGTGGTAAGCGTGATTACCACTCACCCCAGCAGGCCTGGGTTCAATCCCAGTCAGCGCCACCGGGATGTTCTGAGGCATAACATCTCTGATCACGCCTTTCTTCGGAAGGGAAGTAAAGCCGTTGGTCCCCGGTTCATGAGTTGATGGGTCGATAGGTAGGGTCCAGGTGTGGGAGCTGCCTCCCTGGCGTCGGTAGCATTGGTGCTCAGCACGGAAAACAAGATCAACGGAAAAAACAAACCAAAGAAAAAAAAAATAATAGTCAAAAATGCATGACATACATCAATTTTGCGTAGTTCTACGGCATACTGCGGTCGTGTCTGGGATACAACCTTAGATTTTTTTTAGCATGAAAGCGATCTGCTTTGTATGATTAAAACCCTTCTTAAAATGTTAAACATTGCTATCACTTTGAGATTCCATGTGTTAAATTGAAAATAGGAATAACTTTTCGGTCATTAAAACAAAACTTTATTTTTCTCGGATCGGACATGATGAAAATTTGCTCTTGAAATAGCCGACACAATGCTTCACTTACATTGCTGGCTATCGGAAAGTTTTAATTGTGTTGATCCTCAAAATACAATGGCTTCAAGCAACGTGCTATAAAAGAAAGAAAAAAACTTCTCTAAAAAATAACCCTTTTTACAACGTCCTTCACAAGCAGGTATCACACAGCTCCGCCGTTCCGTTACTCAACCGACGACCATTAAAACCGCGTGACATCCTTTGTGCAAGTGGTCCTCGAATTCTCGTAAATAATTTGAAACTATCCCAAGCTTTCGGCTTCCCAGTCAAAAGCAGCCGGAAATGCTTTGTACGAAATTAAAACATAAAAAAGAAGAAACTTTCCCAACATTTAGCAAAGTGTAACATTCCAGGGAAATGCATCCCTCCGAAAATTCATCCACATCAGAGCACGAGCTGCACGAAAAAGAGTGGACCAGATAAAGGGGAACAAAAGAAGCCCACAAAAAACCGGTGTCCCCCGGAGGATTCTCCCCGCAACGTGTGGGTGTTTTTAGTCCAAGCATCCGCCTCGGGGTGGCCACAGTAGTAGCAGCGATGGTAGCAACTCGCTTAACCAGGAAGCAGTACGGTAGCAGCGACACACACACACACACACACACACACAGCCCGGCGGGAAATCCGAGAACAAAATGACAAACAATAAATTACAGTGAAAGAGGTAAAAATCTGGCTAAAGCGACACCCCCGCCGCTAGTCGGCAACGACTACCAAGCGTACAAAAAAATTAAAACTACGAGAATAGGAAACCTGAAAATGACAGTAAAGTTCCACAATGGCTGAATACCTGCCTCACTATGAACGGGAGAAATTTTCCGTTTTTAGTTTATAGTTTCAGACTAGAACTTTGTGGGTGTTTTGGACCGGGTCGTCTTCGCATTCGGAGGTTTGCACTCCGTTCGAATAGTACAAAGGATTAGAGATTAGGGTCACCAATAGAGCAGAATCCCCATGTCAATTTCCATCTTTGTCAACTTGGTAACCCGAACTTCAAATTCTGCAAACTTACCCTCGGTGCAGCACAGTTGGCATGCTGCGAAGGGAATCATTTTCTCACATTTAAAACCATGTTCCTTACCGTTACCACTCCTTACCTTCGAATCGAACCAAGCAACCTTCATCGGGTGGTTGTCATTCGAAGGGATTTGAAAGCGGTAATCCTCTTACGGTCATCGCTGCTGAGTGACCACCACCGTCAACCGGTTGCTTACAATTGGATCGAAAGAGTAGCAACAAATTTTCGGTCTGTCATCTTTGCATTTCCTCGCCTCCTCGCCTCCCGCTTCTAATCCGTGGAAACCTTGTGAACTCGCTGCTGCTAAGCACCAGCTCGGGAGTAGTTATTTTCTGTTCTGATGTTCCAGCGGGGGAAATGAACTCCGATCCGATGGGGGCAGGTCGGTGTTACACTGCTGCTTGCAGTCAGTGGGAGAAGCAGTTGAAGTGCTACGGCCAGGGATTTGCGAATTATATGGTGCTTCACCGTAATGATTGAAAGTATCATTAAATTCTCATTAACTCCTTTGGCCTGCAATTAGTGTTTAATTAACAGAGACTGACGGGTGATGTGAGGATTTCGAATGAATAAAGTGTAAGCCAGAGTCGTGCGCCCCGGGAAAAGCAATTTGACTTCCAGGCATCATCTTAGAAATCGGAAGTTATTCAGCATTCAGCTTAATTCTTAACTAAAGCATTGGCATGATGAGCTTTTGATGGATTACTGATTTATACTGGTCATGAACAGTGAGCCCATTTCAAGACCAACAATTGAAAAAGCCTTAACTCCATTTTGAAAACAAACCTTGCAAGGCCATTTTCTCGTGAACCGAAGTCCGCCAAGGAAAACCAACAGCATGAACAGGTAGGGTTTTTGATCTAATTTCCGTCTTACTAAGGACAACCCGTGCTTTACCTCTCTTTTCTGAACGGGTTTAAACCAAAAATGGAATATTTCTGTCCAAGATGACTTCTAAATTTATTCACCTTTCCATATGTACCGTGGATTTGATAAAGAGTCACAAATGGTTGAGATATTGTTTAAAATCTAATACTGCTTCTTGATTATAAATTCGTTCTACGAGTTTCAATTCCACCCTAACGCATTGAAATGCCATTAGATTTTCTTCGTCCTACGGAAAAACGCAGAAAAAGGGGATTCGCTCCTTTTGTTTTGAGAACAATGAGCGTAAATTTTCATACAATGCGCTCTAACAGGATTTATGTTGTAGCTAATGAACTAACGCATCGGAACAAACGTATTATTGATTTGTACACGGTGAAATCATTGATATAATTGATCCTTTTCTGATCGATAGAACGGAAATGGGCGATTACGACGAAGTAGCGCTTTACCCTAGGGGAAATTCTCATCTACCCGATTGTGGTTTAGGTTTGCGAATGTAGGTTTCGATTCGCAAGAAAATGGCCTTGCAAGGTTTGTTTACAAAGTGGAATTGAGGCCATTTCAATTGTTGGTCTTGATTTGATAAAATCTGATCAATATACATGACAGATAGGGTATACGTCCCTAACCTCGGTCTAATATGCAGCCATCGATTACGTTTTTAATCATAACTCATCAATGAATTTACCTGCAAACGATATTCTACTGCTAAATGGTATGCTTAGATATGCTTATCATGTCGTTTGCTATCAGAAACCACGAAAAGTTGAAAAACTTACTTTTTTTAAGACAATAACTCACGAGGGAAATGTATGTAATATGGGTCTATTGTCCCCAAATTGGGTCTATTTATGGATGCAACTTCGTCCTATCTTGTTTGATCCTCAAAAAAACGCTCTTGGTAACGTTTTCTGATGTATTTTTTTTATCACTATCACTGTTAACTTAATGCTCTTCATTCCTCAAAACATTTCTTAGAGAAAATTTTACGAAAACTACATTAAATCACTCAATTTAAAAATTAAAAATTAAAAATTTCGCTTATCGTCTTTTGACCGCAGAATATCTAAATCAGAACATTGTGATGTTCATTATACAGGTTTGGCAGAAAAAATCTCCCTTCCTGTTCGTTCCTTATCATCCAAATGCAAAACAACATTGTTGACGTTACTCTTATTGCTATATGCTGTCAAATGAATTTCATGGGCCATAGTTAGGAACATAGAAAAGAAATGTGTCCCTAAAGTTGGGTCCATGTTTTACTTGTGAAAACGTTGTTAAACAATTAAAATAAACATAAAATATTCAAACAGCAACTGTAAGTTTTACGTCTAGTGTGTATTATCAGGTAATTCCAATCAATAAATGCCATAATCAGGCCATTTGATGATCGTCAGTCAACCTTCCCATCTTAACCTTATAAGTCATGGCGGCTAAAAACTCCGAACATTGTGATATTCTCAACCAGTTTTATTACTTACGAGAGCTGAAAATGTATTGAAATGTTGTGATATAAATTGATTTGTGTGTGGTACACATTTATCAACCATCAGTGATCAATATTTTCCTTATTTTTTGTGTAATATTCCTTAATTAATTATTTATTTGCGTGATAGGCCGAATGAAAGGACTAGACCCACATTACATACCGTAACCCTATGTGTATTTCGCATACTTTGTGCAGGATCCTGTCGTGAGAACAAGATCTTGGAAATGCTGTCGAATGTAAGGGGCGATTAATATATTATTTCATGCTGAATTGAGGAAAAATTAACCCACCTCCCCCCTTTCGTTACGTTTGTCCTAAACCTAATGCATTGCTTGTCACAAACTCATAAACCTTTATTTAGGAGCTTTATTTTTAGGAGCTATTTTGGCTTTTTCAAATCAAATAATGATAGAGGCTTTGAACTATTTTGGTGATATGAAAGTAGACCTGTACGCTGAATAAAATGTCAGCAGTAGTAGTAACGTGGTGTGGGTTGTCCTGAAACTTTAACCGATGTAAAAATCGCTTCAATATGTTGGCATGCCAGTTTCCAGTAGAAAACTATCCTCGAAGATTTATGGTACTTTATTTTAAATCGGTATTATATACAGTGGCTCCCCGTTTTTAGCCTTATGACTCTATCAGCCCTTACCAGTGGCACAGCCAGGATTTATGTCTAGGGGAGTTTGCAAAAATGTCACTTTTTAAAATTAACTATTTTGTATTGAAGTACCAATGACATCCTTGGAATAAATCGGTGGAGGCGAACCAGCCCAAGGCTGAAAGCCTCTTTAATAAAGTTAAATAATAATAATAATCCTTGGAATCAATTTTCACAAATTTCTCCAAAATCTGCAGTCACTAAAATGATTTAGAGAAGAAAAAGTTGAAAAAGCATGCTAAATATTCATTCTTTCTGAAAAAAAAAGTTGGAGGGTGGTGTACAAGACACGACCGCATTTTTGATGTAGGACTACAAAATTTTTGTTCGCTTTTCTAGTTTGTTGTTTCGGATATTGTTTTGGAATAAAGTGGAGTCCATAACTACATACTACATTCTATATACTACTACGAAAAAAAATAATATAAATTAAACAGCGTCAATTGGCAAATATTCTTTCTGAAAAAAGTTGGAGGGTGGTGTACAAGACACGACCGCATTTTTGATGTAGGACTACGAAATTTTTGTTCGCTTTTCTAGTTTGTTGTTTCGGATATTGATTTGGAATAAAGTGAAGTCCAAAACTACATACTACATTCTATATACTACTACGAAAAAAATTAACATAAATTAAACAGCGTCAATTGGCAAATAATTCTAAGGAATGAAGGAAATGTCGAAACTGCTGTAGACATCATCTACCAAATTTTATCAGGTATAATTTCAGAAGAAATACCTTTGAAGAAAAAAAAACGCAACAGAAACACATAGAATCCAGTCTGGTATAACAGACAAATAATAAACTTAAAAAAAAAACGTAAGCATACAGCACATAAACATTACAAAAAACACAATAATAGTGAAAATTTGGCTATCTATTTAGACATAAAATCTCCTTAATAAAGACAACCAACCAACCATTTAGACATATGCGATCAACTGGATTAAGCCATCAGTAATGCAGTTGAAGAATTTAATTCAATACAGTCCTGTCCAAAGAATTTCTTCAATTACGTAAGAACCTAATAAAAATCTGTCAATTTTCCATCAATAATGCATCTTGACGAATGTGTCGGGGATAGCTCGGAAAAAAATTGTAATCCTTTTGCATTTTTTTTCTTCAAGAAATCTATAAAAAGTTTTCCGAAGAAAATCGTGACCGTGATTATTTTGCATTTTATCCTGAAATTTCAAGGGACATTGGCGTCAGTCAACTTTGAAAGCAGAATATTTTGCGTGCTTTAAAGAATTTAGACGCCTCAAAAGGTCCTGGGCCTGATGGAACGCCTCCAGTATTTTTAAAAAGTCTTGCAATGGAACTCACTGCTCCATTGTTTTGGCTTTTTAAATATGTCACTGGAATCCGGAACCATCCCAAAAATATGGGAAAGCTCATTTTTAGAACCAAGTTTTAAATCTGGCCGCCTGACGTACGTAATTTTCATGGAATAGCTATTATCTCTTGCATTCCAAAGCTTTTCGAGGCAATTGTAAATGAAAAATTATTTCTTCAAACCAAAAATAGAATTACTGACATGCTTCTTTAAAGGACGTTATAGACTATACATTAAATGCACTGGATAATGGAAATCACGTAGAAGCCCTCATTACGGAATTAGGCAAGGCATTTGACCGAATTGACATACCAATGCTACTCTTTAAATTGAAAACAATTGGAATTGAGCCAGGACTCCTGAAATGGCATGAATCATGTTTAACTAACCGCCAAAAAATAATTAAATTCAATGGAAAGAAATCAACCCCAATTCAAGTCACCTAAGGAGTCCCCCAAAGCTTTCATTTGGGACCTTTTCATTTTATTCTGTATGTAAACGACATTTCCTTCATTCTCAAAAAAAAAATGCTCATCAATGCCGACGACATGAAGCTCTTTTTGGAAATAAGAAATTATGAAGACATCAATATAGTTAGTTATCTTTATTAATGAGAGTTTCAGCCGAACGCTGGTTCATCTCCGGTGACAGAAACAATACTCTCTCTTTAACATAATTCTATATAGAGCTGGAATAAGGGCATAACAGCTTTTGTAAACAATTACTTCTCTCGATGATTTCTAGAAAGCCAAGGCTCCCTCACTCAAATCAGCGTCACCATCTGGTAGGGGAAGACTTCCCCTTCCCGTTGGTTATGTTGGTTTGCGTGGGTGTGCCTTGAGTTTCGAGAAATCATCGAGAGAAGTCATTGTTTACAAAAGCTGTTACGCCCTAATTCCAGCTCTATCAAGAATTAACATCCTCTAGAAACCATCAGTGACGTACGACTTCAACTGGATGAGCATGTTTTAGGATGCTGGAAGAAGGTCCTCCCCGGTGCGTTGGTATGAATGCCACTATAAGGAAAGAAAAAAAAAATCTATTACGAAACAGGTAACTTCACAGTATTCACTCCATTAATACCATATTACGAAATTTTAATTGGGTGGATTACTGCAAAAAATGATGCTATCATAATTTGGATTAAATCTTTAATCTATCCTTGTGTTAGTTCAAGTTTTGCTTTCAATGTTGCTGTTTAAATTTTGCAATGTCTCAAACTTTTATCCCTTGACCGTTTGCCCGATCGATGTTTTATCCCTGTGAGAATTTGCCATAAATTGCGGATTCTAGCCGTACCTACTCCTAAATTTATACTTTTGGAATCAGCTAAAGCTATAAATCTAGAGTAACATTTGAAATGGGCCTATGTCCAAAAAGTAAACAAATCGGGTTTTGATACCATTCTTTAGCACCGCTTGATAGCCACTAATCATGTAGGAAAATTCCGCATAATCGAGAAAAATCATTAAAAATAGCTCGGTTTTTGAAACGGCCGATCAACGATATTTTTCGATTCATTAATAGGCTAAAACGCTAAAACGGCCAACCATTCATTTATTTCATTTCATTGGTAAGCCTAGTGACGTAGAAGGGCCGATGATTGAAATTTTTCAAACCAAAGCTAGGCCCTACTGGTTGAGGCAGGGCCGATGATTTGTTTTGAATTTATTTGACGTTGCGGAAAAGCTTAGCAATGGGCGTACCATCCGTTATGACAAGCACAACGGCTTAACAAAAAGGGCCTATCCATTGAAAGATTCACAAAAAGGCTTATTAATTTATGAAATTAAATTGTTATCGATTTTCATATAATTTTGAAAGCTTTTCGCATATTTTGGAGGTTGTATACTGAGATACATTTGTTATTGTGAACAATAAAAATGCCTAAAATACTTCAATTTTCTTATATATGAATTGAATAGCGCCGGAAAAATTTTAAATTCATTTTATGGTTTGCTTACGTTTTGGACATAGGCCCATTTCAAATATTACTCTAGATTTCTTGGTGCACAAAAGTTCAAAATTTTATCAATACACGGCACTAGTATACACGTGAAATTCTCATATAAAATATCTCGAGATCCTGACAAGATAGAAAGTTACTGTCTTCGACAAAGTTTTTCAGGAAGTCAAGATCTTTTCGTCAGTGGAGTAGTTCAGAAAATTCTCACTACGTGGCGCTAGTATATACGTGTGATTTTCGCATATACAATAGCTCGAGATCTTGAGCAGATAGAAAGTTACTGTCTTAGTTCAGGAGATCATAGCCTTTTTGCTGGTTAACAGTAGTTCAGAATCTTCTCACTAGTTCACTAATGATCGTATACATGTTAAGTTCTCGCATGTGATACGTCACTAGATCCTGACCAGATAGAGAGTAAATATATTTGGCAAAGTTGTTCAGGAAGTCAAGATTTTTTCGTTGGTGGATAGTTGTTCAGAATTTCCTCACTACTCGGTGCTAGTATACACATGCAATTCTCGCATATACAGTAGCTCGAGATCCTGAGCAGATAGAAAGTTACTGTTTTCGGCAAACTTGTTCAGGGGGTCAAAACTTTTTGGCTGATGGACAGGAGCCCAGAATTGTCTTACCATGTGGTGCTAGTAAACGTGTACAATTCTCGGGTATGCTATAGCTCGAACAGGTAGAACAGGTAGAAAATTAATGTCTTCGAAAAAGTTTTTTATGAGGTCAATGCCTATTGCTTGGTGCACAATAGTTTGGAATTTGCACACTACGTGGCGTTAGTATACACGCGAAATTCTCGCATGTAAAATATCTCGAGATTCTGATCAGATATATTTCGCTAGTGGACAGTAGTTCAAAATTTTCTCACTACGTAGCGATAGAATACACGTGAAATTTTCGCATGTGGTTTGTTGCGAGATCCTGACCAGATAGAAAGTTACTGTCTTGGACAAAGTTATTCAGGAGGTCAAAGCCTATTGCTTTGTGTACAATAGTTAAAAATTTCTTAAGCGGGGCTAGTATACACGTGAAATTTTCACATATAAAATATCACGAGATCCTGACCAAATAGAATGTTACAGTCTTCGGCAAAGTTGATTCAGGTGGACAGAAATTCAATTTTTTCACATCATTGCGCTTGTATACACGTGCAATTCTCGCATTAGATATATTTCGAGACCTGATTAACTGTCATCGGCAAAGTTGACCAGAAGATCTAAACTTTTTCGTTGGTCGACAGTACAGAATTTTTTCACTACGCGGCGCTAGGATATACGTGAAATCTTCGCATATATAATATCTCGAGATTCTGAACAGCTAGAAACTTACTGTATTTGGCAAAGCTGTTAAGAAGATAAAGATCTTTTGGCTGATGAACAGTAGTTCAGAAATTTCTCAAAACTTGGCGGGCAATTCTCGCATATCAAATATCATAAAATAAAAATACAATTTACATCAGCCTATGTGGGATGAGACAAATATATTCTGGATTTCTTCTACTGGTGAAGATTTTCATGCAGATTTGTGGATACATAAATTGGGGTGAGTCGTTCCTCTTGTATACCTCTGTTAAATTAGTGGTAATACGTATCTTAGATAGAAAACATTATATCGCTGATACTTCCTCCAAATTAATGTTTAGAGTCTCCCTCTCATTTAATGCTAATTTCAAAATGTCCTATCGAGGGGTCTTGAACAAAAAAAAAACCCCTGTGTTTACGTGTGCACGGACAACGAGACTAACTCAGAGAGTGAGGCACTTTTGCTCAGTTGATTGAAGAAATTTATAAAACCGCACACTACCAATCATAAGTTTAAGGACACGCCCTTAAAAACGTCCAGTTTTCATTCTTTTTAGACCATTTTGAGAATTTTGAATAGAAATACCCAAAGTTCACTATTTTTCATAATTTACTCTGGAGAATCATGACTGATTTTCTCAAAATCGACTCGAAAAAAAAAATTGCAATTAAAAGTAGTAGTAGAACCCTTATGTTATACTATTCATACCATTCAAATAACCTAAGGAGTTCAAAAATTGGACGTAAAATGAGAGAGCTTTGAACAAAATACATTTGCATGTTCACCATCCGGAAGAACTTTGCCGCATGTACAACTTTGACGATAACAGTTACTTCCTGACCTTAAGCCATAGCATATACAAATATTTTACATGCACACTAGCGCCGTATACCAAAAATATCCTGAACTATTTACTGTTCACCAGCAAAAAAGCTTTGATCTCCTAAGCAACTTTGCCGAAGACAGTAATGTTCTAGCTGTTCGGGATCTCGAGCTGTAGCATATATGAGAATTGCACGTGTATACTAGCACAGCGCAGTGAGAAAATTCTGAACTACTGTTCACCAGCCAAAAATCCTTGACCTCCTGAACAACTTTGCCGAAAACAGTAACATTCTATTTGGTCAGGATCTCGAGATATTTCATACGTGGATATTTCACGTCCACGAGCAAAAATTTTGTGATATCCTGAACAACTTTGCTGACGTAATTTTCTATCTGGTCAAGAACTTGAGATATTTTATATGCGAGAATTTCACATGTATACTAGCACCATTAAGTGAGAAAATTCTGAACTACTGTCCACCAGCCAAAAGACCTTGACCTCCTGAACAACTTTGTCGTAGACAGTAACTTTCTATCTGATCAGAATCTCGAAATATAGCATATGCGAGAAGTGTACATGTATGCTAACGCCACGTGGTGAGAAAATTTTTAACTACTGTTTACTAGCCAAAAAGTCTTGACCCCCTAAGCAACTTTACCGAAGACAGCAACTTTCTATCTGATCAAGATCTCGAGCTATTGAATATGCGAGAAAGGCACGTAAATACTAGCGCCGCATAGTGAGAAAATTCTGAACTATTGTCACCCAAAAAAAAAGATCTTGACTTCCTGAAAAATTTTGCCGAATACATTTACTTTATCTCTGGTCGGGATCTAGAGATATTTTATATGCAAGAGTTTCACATGTATAGTAGCGCCGCAAAGTGAGAAGACTCTGAACTACTGTCCACCTGCAAAAAAACCTTGACCTCCTGAACAACTATGCCGAGGACTATCTGGTTTTGAACTCGAGATATTTTATATGAAAATTTATCGTGTATACTATCGTGTATACTAGCGTGGTGTAGTGAGCAAATTCTGAACTTTTGAGCACCAAGCAATAGGCTTTGACCTCCTGAAAAACTTTGTGAAAGACAGTAACTTTCTATCTGGTCAGGATCTCGAGATATATCATATGCGATAATTTCACATTCTGAAAATTCTGAACTACTGTCCGCCAGCGACAAGCCTATGATCTCCTCAACAACTTTGTCGGAGACAGTAACATTCTATCTGGTCAGGATCTCGATATATTCCAATTCGTAATCAATTAAGTCAAATCCCACGTAGTATGGTCGCAGTTTACGCGGTTTCCATTTACATTTTCCCTATTATCCGTATTAGGTGTTTATTGTAATCAAAGTTTAGCTTGTTTAGATAAAAAAAAATGAGGGTTACTCGTTGGTTTCAGATCTATTGGTAAAATGGCAATGGAAAATTCATGTGTGTTGTACAAAGTACAACCTACAATCAATACGAAACTAACGATTTCAAATTGGCTCACTACTTGACTAGCCTATTGGTCCCAAGCAAATCGACTAACAAACCCCATTCTAGTATAAATTCCAGTACTACACTATGTTTGTTTTGATTCGCTATGAAAGTTTGACAGATAAAATGAGGGGTTAGTTAATTTTCCTATGTTTCGAGAGGTGAATTAATCAGCTTGGGACCGAAGATAGTACCAGAGCTGAGCTAAAAAGTTAAGCTCGTTTGTTCGGGCCCTTCTGGTCTTAGAGTTACCTCTATGGTACAACACCCAAGTAACATTGCAAGTTTTATAGAGGTTTTATAGCATTCTACAAGTCTGAATCGTGGTCTATAGAACCCTCATAAAACCAAAATTGGCCAGCGCGAGTAACGGAGGGTTAATGGAATAAACATTACAGAGCCAAGTTATCATTTGCGTTACATATAATTGACAGTTCTCAAACTGATTGTTGCCCATAAAGGCTGGCAGTTCTAGTACTGCACTGCAATTATTGTATGCAAGTTTTTAGATGAAATGTTTCCAACACAACGTAGGTTAAATAGATGAAGTAAGGTAATAAAAATTATTATTAAATTCCAACCGTTGAAAAATGAAGATATTTTAAATTCAACTAAGTGTTGTGCGAAGTAAGAGTGAAAGTGTTGTTAACCCTTCGTGAACTTGAGTGTCTACTCCGCCGATTTTGCCGTTCCGTTTTTGGTGACTAGTGTATGTGTGTGTTCCCGAATACTCCACCGGAAACCACGATCCTTCCCTAAAAATAATGAATGTCTTAAATCTAGAGTTAAAGGAATTGAACGAAATACTCGCGGTCGTCTCAGGGTTAGTGGAGATTTACAGTTTTATGGATACGAAGAGAGAGAAGAAGGCTTGAAATATGGTTTACGATAAAAATATTTAATTTTTCCTCATGAACTTATTCCTATTCAACTTGATATCTACAGTACAATTATTACAAAAGAATCATTTAAGAAAAACCACTCACACTAAACACAAAACAATCAATATACAATCTGAGGTTAATGTTCTTCACGACTTCTTCTGGAGGCGTCTTCCAAATTCCCCCAGAAGGACTTTTGACTTTCTCCGGAAGATTCTGTAGAAAACATCTGTGATTTTTTTCAGACTTTCTTCAAAAAATTCTTACGAAGCTCCTTCTTACTTCCGCCAGGAGTCGTTATGACTTGCCTTGAATGTTAATTCGGACTTCTTTTAAACTTTCGCTGAAAATGTCTTTCGACTAGCTCTCAAAGTAATTTAACATTTCTTGGATGTTTATCTCCCGACGGATTCTGAGATTCCAGCATTCCAGTTTCTTTCAAGTTCTTTTCAAGTTCGCTCAAAAGGTTTCCATCAACAATCACCGGAAATTCCACTTGATTTGGCTCTTGGGTCATTCGTGACTTGTCTGGGGGTGAGATTCGAACTCGTAACTTTGACGTGACAGGTATGGATGCCAACCACTACGCCGGGGTCGCCCCACTTGATTTATTGAATTAGTTAAACAGTTAAATTGCATCACTTTCAAAAAGCTGTAACATTTTGAAGTTTGGGTTAATTTTATTTGAATTTTGGGTGAGATGGCCTCAGTGTGCATTGTTAACACAGCGTGAATTTCATTGTGAAATTTCTAGTAATTTTGAAAATGGAGTCGAAGGAACAGCGCGAGTGAGAGAAAATTTTGCACACTCACCTCAACAACCCACATCTTTTGCATCAATCCATCGGAAAGATGTTGGAAATCCAACAATCTACTGTTTCTCGTGTCATAAAACGTTAAACTGTCGGTCGGAAGCAAGTGAGTGCAAGAAAAAGAGTTCCTTACTGCGTTGAAGATCAAAAGCGGGTTGCTACCTTCAAACGCAAACCCAACTATTCCTTTCGGGATGTCGTGAAAAGCCAAGAAACGAGCTGGAATACGTTTATTCAAGGTTCAGAAAGCACCAAACCGCAATGAACGACAGCATAGGACAGCTGGAACGCGCCATATAAGCAGTACACAAATTTTTACAAAACAACACTGCATGAACGATGAAGCATACGTAAAAGCGGACTTCAAACAATTTCCAGGAAACCAGTAACCAAAAGACAAGTTCGATGCTTCCGAGTCCCTCAGGAAATTCCATGAATATCGGTTGAGAGACTTATTTTTGGCGAGTACAGTCGAATTTCGCTCGTTGGGCTATCTTTAAGTGGGCTAGGTTTTAGTTGGGCTGTAGCCCACATAAATCGAAGTCAAACGTCATTTCTGACATCGCAGATTTATTTTCAAGGGGCTCATGGATGAACAATTTGGATAGTTACTAAACGATTTTGATGATAATAGACAATTTATGTATTCGCAAGCAATTATCAGCTTTGACAACTCAGCCCAACCAACGAAAGCATTTCACTAAGTGGGCTATGGGTTTAGCCCATCGAGCGAAAGTTGACTGTACTTCTAAGTGATGCAATTTAACTGTGGACACCCTTTACATAGATAAATTTTCCCGAGAATGTTGTTTTTGTGATAATACATGTTTAGCGTGCCTTTTTTAACAGTTTCCCACGACATCGAACAAACTTCCTTAAAAGTGGGAAATGTGATTTTGGTTAAACTTTGCGGGAATAGTATCCAAGTATGATATCTTTTCTTCTTCTTTTCTTTATTATCGTGATTTTTAGCCGTACGCTAGTTCATCACGTGAAGGATTATAGCTTTCAAACCTTAACATTAAAGAATCCTGCATTACTGTTTCTGGCAAATGTTACATTCTGAGGAACTGATTTCTGGCAAAAAATAATTCTGGCATATTGATTTTGGCGAATGGTTTTCGGACACAATTTGTCAAAAATGCCATAGAAACAAATGTACAACCCGAAAACGTCCACAACCAGAACAGGAATCGAAACCGGCTTCTACAGCATGGTTTTGCTTTATTGTCGTGCCTTTACTTAGTAACCCAAGAAAGGCCTGTTGGCGATGCTACGTGAACTAAAGTCTAATTGTAATTACTTAAATTGTTGTGAAGCATCACAATATGTACACAGATAACTATCACCACTACTTAACCTTTAAACCCTCACGGCCAATGAGAATAACTAAGTAACTGAATCGAATTCGACTCAAAATTTCAAAAAAGTGAGGTTACTCAGCGACATAGTAAAATTGTCCTCGATTTTCCTGGAAAAACTACTTGACTATGAGGTTCAAATTGTGCGCACAATTGTAAGGTATACTGTACGCTTTCTTCCTTTTTCCACAGGGAAAACGTCAAAAAGAGATACTGAATGAATGCGTGAAACAGATAACATGAGAGAAGTGCGCCTCTTTGTGCGGAATTTGGGTGTGTATATTCCACTGACAGTAGTGAACGGCCTTGATGGCATCTTTCGTTCGTGGGCGAGTACATCTCCGTCGTACCAACCTACACATTCAACCGACAGGGCAGGGCTTTGTTTGAGTTTGATAAATGGTTTGTCGAAATGAAAAGCCCATTAAAATCACGGCGAACGGTAACGAGCTGAGGCCCAGCAATGGAATGGAAGGTAATACGATTTTCCAAAAATACTCTTCCCGCAAAAAGGTTGCTCTCCGGCCGGGTTCAGGTTTTTACGCCAGCGGGGGTGGCAACAGCAGAGTGCATTGTTTGCCAAAGAAGTGGTCCATCTTCAGGGCGGAGGAGGTGGGCCAGCCTCCTACGGCCTCATGTCTTATGCATACAAGTCGTCGCTCTACACAAAGAACAAGTCGGAATTTTGGCATTTAGGCTGCAGAAGAAATGTTCCTTTGCAGATAGGATCTGTTGTTGCTCTCGTTTTTCCGGAGGGGGAAACTTTCTTTTCGAAGGGAGTTCCTGAAAAGCGATTAAAGGAAGCAAATAAAAAGGAATTTACGACTATTGCGTAATTGTATTGGAATGCTGTACGATGGGCAAAGTGGTACGGAAGATTTTCCCAAGACGTTTACTTACGAGCAGACTGAGAGCTGCGGGGAAGAACTCTACGGCATGTAGTAACATATCGTTTCTCATTGCAATAATTAGATGCTGACTTATGCAGTTTCCTAGTGTGCTGATGGTCATCGCGCGTATGTCACCGAATATGTCACCGGAGACAATAAATGCAAAATATGCTTACATGCGGAATAATTGTGTAGTTAATTATACCGTTGTCAGCTGATGGCAAATTGGTTTCAATGTTGTACGTCCGGCAGGCTCGAGGGCGCACTTCTGTATTGCTGAGTGGACTGATTGTTTTGCTCGAGCTAAGTGGCTGGTTCGTGATCTCAAATGACGCAAGCATTCGAGCGGCATCACGGCTTAGGTGTCGGGAAATCGAATCAGAGTGACAGTGACAGATTGCGCTACAAAGTAAAACTGAGTTCAATTAGAGTTTAGTGAACTGATTTTGATTTCGAGTTTGAAACGTTCGTTGGTGGTAGATTGGAAACACGAAGAGTAATTCAAATGGCATGTTATACAGCGTGTTCGGTTCCTTAGTGCAAATAATTTAAGGGGCGATAAAAGATCATATTTGAAGTAAAAATTGTTCTACGCATATGATCAAATCTCAAAGATTACTGAGTTATTGAACTTTTTCTATTTTGGTCTATGCTTGCCATAAATTGGCTCAAGCACAAAACTCTTGTCTCCATTGGACAGCTTAGTAAATTTCCTACTTAATAGTGTAATTTCTACTTTAAGTAAGCTGCATTTAGACACATTGGCGATCAAGTGTGCTATGCGTGCTGCAAACAGACGTCAACAGCAACGCACGGTGGGGTTGAATTCGTGTTTTACGCAACCGTTAATTACCGACCCAACATGATGTGTTTAGTACAAAATTTTGACAAAACTTAACAAGATAGAAAATTGGTGTCAAAGATAGAGTTGTAGAACGCATTGAGAGGCACCTTTTGGTTAGACAAAACAATACACTTTATCACGTATTTTTTTTTAATAATAAGGGAAAAACCGTAGGAAAACACAAGTTATGCAGCTTACTTAGAGTAAAAATGACACTATTAAGTAGGAAATTTACCATGGAGGCAAGAGTTTTGTGCGAAGTAGCATAGCTTTTGAGTTAGCGCCAATTTATGGCAAGCATAGACCAAAACAGAAAAATTTCAATAACTCAGGAATATTTGAGATTTGATTATATGCGTCCAATTCGGCGGGGTAAGGGATGGTTTAGAACTGTGCTGAAAACAACACTCAATTAGTCAGGTTTCCGTTAAGTGTGCTGGTGACATTACCTCTCCAGGCTTTGATTCTGGGGGCGGAGTTCATTATCACTTCTCCGATGAGCGGCAGGACGAAATTGGGTGTCCTGGCAGCTAGCTCTTTTGGTTTCTTCGGTATTCATGGAACCGTGGAGGATATCTACGAAATAGCCGTTCTTATTTTTGAGTTCCGATAGGATAAAAAGCTGCTGTTCGGTATTGTGCTGTCGCTCCTGACATTTTACAGTCGGCGGGGGGTTTGTTGGGAGTATGTACCAAGAAACCTTTTTTCAGGTTATTTTATCACATAGGTGCAGAGCAAAATCAAATTTACGCAGCAATAAATTTTACGGATGTTCCGTATTTTTCGGACCACCTGGTGATAACTCGAAGCCAAGCGAATATATAAAAAAAATCACCATTTTACTACATTCCATTTAGTTGCAGGGAACAAGCAAGGCCTGCTTTGATAAAATATACACATAAATCAATTTTAGGGATGTTCCGGATCTTCTCACGGACCATCTGGTGACTACTCAGAGCCATTGAACAGCTAATGTATCTAAAATCACCATTTTACTACACTCCACATGGTTGCAGAGTAAAATCAAGGCCTACTTTGATCAAATTTACACAGCAATAAATGTATCAGATTTTCCGGATCTTCCAGCGGGTTATGTCGTGACCACTCGGAACAATTGAACAGCATTTATAACAAAAGTTACCATTTTACTACATTTCACGTAGTTGCAGAGCAAAATCAAGGCCTACTTTAATCAAATTTACGCAGCAATACATTTTACGGATGTTCTGGATCTTTCGGCGAGCCACTTGGAGCCAGTGAACAGCTAATATATAAAAAAAAAATCATAATTTTTCTACATTATATACAGTTGCAATTACTTAGCAACCAATTTTACGGATGTTCCAGATCTTTCGGTGGGTCATCTGGTGACCATTTGGAGCCAATGACCAGCTAATATATCAGAAATCAACATTTTACTGTATTCCATATAATTGCGGAGGAAAATCAAGGCCTACTTTGATCAAATTTACACAGCAATCAATTTTACTGATGTTTTTTTTTTTTTTAACTTTATTAATGAGGCTTTCAGCCTTGGGCTGGTTCGCCTCCACTTTACTGATGTTCCGTATCTACCAGCGGACCATCTGGTGATAACTCGGAGCCATTGGACAGCTAACATATTTAAAATCACCATTTTACAACATTTCTCATTGTTGCAGAAAAAAATCAAGGCCTACTTTGATCGAATTTTTGTAGCACTAAATTTTACGAATGTTTCGGATCTTCCGGCGGATCATCTGGTGACCACTTGGAGCCATTGAAACGCTTATATATCTAAAATCATCAATTTACTACATTTCATATAGTTGCAGAGAATAATCAAGGCCTACTATGATCAAAAATACATAATAATCCAGATTAAGGTTGATCCGGGTCATCGGAAGGCCTTCCGGTGGACGCTCAGTATTTATAACCAGGTTATGGGTTGATTTTGTTAAAATATTAATCAGCACTACCCATAGATGCCTGTTGCTGTGGATTTCCAGCACCACCTTGTTCTAGACAACTGGTACCTTTTCTCCCCCCTATGGCCTCTCGGAGACCCAGAATAAAACCAGAACCACTTGGCCAATCTTTTCCAATTTTTAGTAGACCATAATTTCGAACATTTTTCTACTCACTGTGAAAATTTCAACCAATTTCATGGTTAAACAAAAAAGTTATACCTATGCAAACATTGCTATTCGTATACCTGTTCGTAAAAATAAAAACTGCACAAGCGCGTTAGGCCCTCCCCAGAAGTAAAGCAGGTGGTGTTCGTTTGAAACGCTAATAACTTTTCGGAGGTAACTCGGATTCACATCCGGTCTTGAGCCAAGATGTTCCCAATACTCCAAAGTTGCTACATTTTGTACACGAAAAAATCGACCAACTACAGCGCCACCTAGAGCCGCGAATGTGAAAGTGGCTCGCTCCCCCATACATTTTGTCGATTTTCCCCATACAAACTTCAAGCCGTTTGAGCGAGGGTTTCCCGTGAACCAAATTGGCTTCAAATTTTGGCAGGGTGATTCTGACCCCCAAAATTACCATTCCAGAGGGTAGCGTTTGAAATCCCAGATTTGACCTATTTTGAAACACTCTAATGTATTCCCAATTAGTCAGCAAACATTGTGAAGCAGCCTAAAAAATATATAAGATGTGAAGCGGTCATCCATTATTTTTTTAAATAAACTAGGAAGCTGAACAAGGGTTGGAAAAGACTGTTATTTAATTGAATACTTTAAAAAGCTTATAATGTACGTAACTGTCAAGCTTTCGGTTGATTAAAATCACCAGATTTAGATGTTTAAAAGCTGAACAAAGATTAACGTGATCTATGTACAACAATGATCCAAACAAAGGCTGAATTAAAGTCGTTTGAGACAACACTTATTACGCATCAAATGGTTACCTGGATTGGGGCAAAAGTGTGTTTTGAATCCTCGTTCGAAAAAAAGATATTGTAACACTTGCATTAGGGGTCATGTATATGTAACAAAGGGTAGGTCACTCCACTCGGGTAGGTCACGCCACTCACCAATCTTGGGTCATCTTTTTTGTCAGTGTGCCGATTGTGCCGGTCATAGAGTAAGGTGCGATGTTTGTAAAATACCCAACCTGGCAACCCAGCAACCCGGTATTTCTGACACCTTTAATGTTTTGATTTGAAATCGCATGTTCAAATTCATAGTATTCGTTCGCTAGCCGATTGAGGCAGTGGCGGGTGTGCGAAATGTTTGTGTTTTGTGTTCAAAGGATAATAAAGGGTGTATTCGATAAAAATGGAACACCAAAAATCTTCTGTAACTTTTGAACCGTATGAGTAAAAAACCTTAAAATTTGAGTAAATCTTATTCATAGTGTATTGTTTACATCTGTCACGTTTCAATGTTATGCATACAGTAGTTCCAGTCATGTCGTCCAAACAAGAAATTGTCCGTTGATTTGCCGTAGGATTACGAAAGATAGTTTTGATGTGACAGCAAAAGTATAGTAGGGGAAATGGATGTAATGTCGGCCTAAATGCCCCTAATTTGGAGCCATACATAAATTCACCAATCGACTAAATTTTCAATAGTGACCAAAAATATCCATTAGTACGGTCGCAATGACGCGTTCACACGGAAAAAAATTCGTTCCCGAAAACGGGAACGGACCGTGAACTAAAAATCACGGCCAGCTATCCAGAACAAAATTGTCTCAAATATACACCGTGAACGGCTGTGGTTCACGAATATGGGAACTCTTTTTTTCCCGTGCATCTAGATAAAATTGATAAATAGCTCATTTTAAGCAATGGGCCCAACCTTAGATCCATAAGCCTACCCTATAGCCATTTCCCCTAAATTGATTTCTTAACTCGTTATCAGTGATAAAGTTCGATAGGTTGAAATTCGGAAGCAATTTGAGAGTTTTTTTATGAGGTGCGCTGTTGATGTCCATGTAGTGCAAGCCAATCCTGGACGATATGTCTTGAATGCAAGCTCTTACTCTTAAGTCTAAGAGGAAGAGAAGACAACTGGCTTCTTACTCTTTTATCTCTATCTCTATCTTTATCTATATCTATCTATATCTATCTCTATCTCTATATTACGCACTTCAAATCGGCTGGTTCGCATTTAACAGAAAAGTGGTTCGTTTTCACCACCGTGTTGTCTCGTCTTCCTCTTAGTATTTAGTTAACTCTTTTATCAGTCATTTGTGGTCCTGAAAAGGACCGATGGGTTAGAAGCTTGCAAGCCAGTTTAGAACAATTCTGTGGAAATTTGTCCTCGATGTTCTTGGAAATGATAGCGGTGCGGAAGTGAAATATGTATTAGGGAAAACACATCAATCACAGAATCTGAGCCTACCGGACGGTACCTACGTTTAAGCTATTTGATGCAAATTTACAGCCCCTTCTATTAAGGCAAGATTTCGTTTTTGCATAATTCTCTTAAAGTGAAAGTTAATGCTTTCCCGTTGATACTGATTCCACACCCGTTCAAACCACACTCCAATTCGAAATGCACCAATACCAACAAGCATTGCAAATTAGAAAAATGGGAAGTATTGATATTTTGAACATATTCGTAAACACAATATTATTGTATAGTTATAATAATTCTACTACTGAAATGACAACTTCAATTTCATGATTCCAAGTTTAGAGTAGTCCTACTAATGCTCAGGGAAGTCTTGCCGTAGTTCAATGAAGGCCTGCCGAACTTCAGCGAAGTTCTGATGAAGTTCAGGGAAGCCCTGCCGAAGTTCAGGGGAGCCTTACCGAAGTTCAGGGTAGTCTTGCTGAAGTTCAGGGAAGTTCTGCAGAAATTCAGAGAAGTTCTATTGAAGTTCAGGGAAGTTCTGCCGATGTTCAGGGAAGTTTTTCCGAACTATAGGGAAGTCGTACCAATGTTCAAAGAACTCCTGCCGAAGTTCAGAGAAGTTCTACCGAAGTTCAGGGAAGTCCTGCTGAAGTACAGGGAAGTCCTGCCGACGTTCAGAGAAATTCTGCCGGAGTTCAGAGAAATTCTGCTGAAGTTCAGGGAAGTTCTGCCGAAGTTCAGGGAAGGGCTGCTGAAGTTAAGGGAATTCCTTTCATTTCAATTCTCGTAAATCAGGGAAGTCATGATGAAGTTCGGGGAACTCATGCCGAAGTTCAGGGAAGGCCTGCTGAACCTCAGGGAAGTCCTGCCGTAGTTCAGAGAAGGCCTGTCAAAGTTCAGGGAACTCTTTCTGAAGCTTAGCGAACTCTTGCCGAAGTTCAGAGAAGTTCTGCCGAAGTTCTGCCGAAGTTCAGGGAAGTTATGCCAAAGTTCGTAGAATTATCTAATTATCTTTAAAAAATACCAAGATATATCAGAATACCTTCATTAACAAGGCTGAAATTTTTACAAAATATACTCAAATACTAATTATATAACTTGATAAATTTGAAGATCAAATTGGTTTAAATAATATTTTATTGGTCAATGGCAAAGGTGGATGATTTCTTCAATATTTGAAGATATAGTTCAATTTATCTAATTATCTTCAAAAATATTTTCATCAAATAGGCTTAAATTTTCGCAGAATATCCTCAAATACTTGTAAAACAACATGTGAAAATTGGAAATTTTTGATTTGAAAAACATTTCTTTAGAAATGGAAAAGGTGGGTGATTTCTAAAATAGTTCCGTTTCAATTATCGCAAAATATTTTGAATTGAAATACCAAAAGATATTTTACAATATGCATCAATTATTGCGAATGAAAAAACGTCACGCGCGAGCTTGATCCTGCTGACGGTGCTGATAGTTTTTCTTGCAAATTCATTTATGGATCGCCCCGTCGTGTGGCTTTTTGCTTCTCTGTTTTGTGCGAGGGTTCCAAATCACATTGTTCTTCAACCTGGAGCATACTTACCCACAGATTCATGCAAAAGCCAGTTGATTGCTTAGGAAAACGAAATCTAATGCTTGGAATTGCGTTACAAAAAAAATGGTTTGCATTGAAATAATGCATTTAATGTCTTGGGGAGGGAATGTTCTTAACAATATTTTGAAACGATCTACGGGAGTGAAATATGACCTTTCATACGAAATACTTGTGTAATTGATGGGCAAAGTTAGCGACCACTATGATTATGGTTCTAAAGTTGAACTTAGAAAATGGTTTCCAGAAAATTTAAACAATGTTCACTCGGCTGTCGACAGAAGCAGACCACTCTTGATGTATGTCACGCAATCGTCTGATTACTCGGCAGCAACCATTGTGTGATCCTCCTCATTGTTCTTCATCAGCAGTTCTTTCAGTCAATACGTCGCCGACTTTGCAAAGCAACCGTTTCGTGATGAATGTGTGAGTGCTGACCACATTTTGCGTCCATTGCTACAATGGAAACGCTCTGACCCTCGTTGGCGAATCTGCCATACAAGTAAACCACTGGAAGCGGCACCCGTTCTGGTAGAGGAGGCTTATTGGATGGCGAAAGATAAAATGTTTATTGTGTTGTACCTTTTGACTATAGTTTTAAGATGTATTGTATAGTGAACAAGAATACTCGGCTCGGTAAAGTTAATTCGGTTGAGCCTTATCAAATACTTATAATAATAAAGGGTGTCCACGATGAAATTGCCACACTATGAAATTGCTCTAACTTTTTAACCGTTGGGTAGAATTTAATGAAAATTTGGGTGGATTTAGTTCATAGTGCATTATTTACATCCTGCAAGTTTTAAAGTCCTGTGATCAAAACTCGCGGAAATGGAGTCGAAAGAACAGCTCGTGCGTGATAAAATCTTGCGCATTCATCACGAGAACAAGGATCTCTTCCATCGCTAAAACGTTGGGAATCGCGAATTCCACGGTGTCGCGAGTGATTAAGCGGTTCGAGGAACGGTTGACCACCGATCGGAAGCCCAGAAGTGAAGGAAAAAGTATTCTGTACAACACCAAAAATCACAACCGCGTAGTTGGGGCCTTCAACCGAAATCCGAACGCCTCCGTTAGGGATGTGGCTAAGAAGCTGCACCTAAGCCGAAGTTTTGTCCAGAAGGCCAAAACTAAGGCTGGGCTTCGAACGTTCAAGGTACAAAAGGCCCCTAATCGCGACGAGAAGCAGAACAAGTCCGCCAAAACCCGTGCCAGGAAGTTGTACCTCAACATGCTGACGAAAGTTGAATGCTGCATCATGGACGACGAAACATATGTGAAGGCCGACTTCAAACAGATCCCCGGCAACCTGTTTTTCACGGCCAAGGATAAGTTCAGCGTTCCGGAGCATGTCCGCACTCAGAAGATGTCCAAATTTGCGAAGAAATTCCTGGTTTGGCAAGCCATCTGCACGTGCGGGAAGCGGAGTGCACCTTTCGTGACCCAGGACACGATGAACGGACAGGTGTACATAAAAGAGTGCCTCCAGAAGCGGCTGCTTCCTCTCCTGAAGGACCACAACGTCCCAACAATTTTCTGGCCGGATTTGGCCTCATGCCACTACTCCAAGGACGTGCTGAAGTGGTATGCGGACAATAAGGTCAATTTCGTGCCGAAAATGTTCAACCCTCCCAACACTCCGGAGCTCCGCCCCATCGAGAAGTACTGGGCGATTATGAAGCAGCACCTTCTTAAACGACCTAAGGTAGTGAAGACAGTCGAGGAACTGAAGAAAGTATGGGTTTACATGCAAAAAACGGTTGATTCACAGGTTGTGCAGAATCTTATGGCCGGGGTTAAGGCCAAGGTGCGGGCATTTGCGTATGGACTGTAAATAAAATACGAGTTAAATGGTAAAATTAAGTTTAATAGTTATTTCTCAATCCCTGAAAATTTGATGGCAATCGGATGAAAACTCGAATTTTGCGAATCAATTTTGTGTGTGGCAATTTCATCGTGGACACCCTTTAATAAGAAAATTTAAACAATAAATCAATCTTGTAGTTTTTTAGTTCTTTAATTTTGCACGGAAAAGTTTTGGTTCATTCAATACATAATAAAAAAATGCAAAAATTTATTGGAGAAATTTCTTGCTATTTTGTTTTCTCAATTGCAAAATATTCGAGATCAACCATATAAATTTGAAAATGTTTTGCTTTTTCTAGCGTCTTGGAGAAAACCTCATGAAATGTTTCTGATTATTTGACATGGTCATGTGGTATTCGGTCATTGCGAGAGTTTTTTGTGCCACTTCAATACTTGACGCATTTGACCACAAACGTTTGGTTGCTGGGTACATTATCGAAGAGCTTTGGGGGTCATGTGGCTGGCAGCAAGGCGAGCAAACGTTCAATGAAAATTTACTCTTAAACAACAATAATTTATTGTGGTCCTGAAAAGAACCGCTTTATGGTAATGGTTGAATAATGCTGAGCTATTATTAGGGTAACACGGCCGAGGCTGACGAGCTGTATGTTGTTTGGAACGAGGGTGACGCACTCGACATAGATGGCCCACAGCGGCTCACGACAAGCAACTGAATCCGATCAGCGGTTGAGGGCAGTCTTGATAGCTAGCTGCTTGCAGAGAGCCTTTCGTTGTGTGAATAAACAGCGGTCGTTGAGACCGGATGGATTTCAATTTTGAAATCTGTGTTAGGGAAAACGCTTTTCGCATGCAATTGGTGATTATTTTATGACCATAGCAACACTTGCACATTCGTGCAATTTTCAATAATGACATTTTGAAAAATTATAAATCCTTAATATTAACAGATTCGTAGAAAAATTTCATATCGATTTGCGTATTCAGAGTTAAAATCCATCATCTCTGGATCAAAATCAGACCACTTTCATGCCACGACCGACTTTGGATTCTGAAATTGCACCCCTTAAATTCCCTTAAAAATATATGGTATGTTGGATTTAAACATATGGGAACTGACATTGGATTTATGACCTTGGAAAATCAAGCTGAACTGAAGCATAAGGTCCTAAGTAACATTGACAGATTCTCTTCTTCAACTTTCTCTGTGTATCCCCACGGCCATGTAATAACATTCCCATTGATTGATAAAAGAAGCTTTTATCTAGCACCTATTACAACAAACACAAAAAGAAACGGTTGTGTGCTCAAGTTATTAACAAAAGAGAAAGTCGACGAAGAGAATCGATCAATGTTACTTAGGACCTAATGCAATGCAGCTTGAAATGTCCAAAAAATACTCTATCAAATGTATGGTGGTCCTGAAAAGGATCGTTTTGTCGTGATGGTTTAGCAATGCTGAGCTATTAAGGTGTTCAACACGGATGAGGCTGGCGAGCTGTATGTTGTTTTGAACGAGGGTGACGCGCTTGGCATAGATGGCCCACAGTGACTCACGAAGAAAGATCCCAAGTAGCGGGGAGGCTTCTTCCTCCTTCTTTGGTGAATGAACGCTCGTGTGGGCTGCAGCTCAGTCGGTTTATACAGTCGGTTTTGTACAGAAAACCAAGAAGCGTGATGGATTACATGTTTACAAGGTGCAAAAAGCCCCAAACCAGAATGAAACATCACTGCGAAAATCCGCGCCCACAAACTTTACACGAATTTGCTCACCAAATCGTATTGCATCGTGATGGATGATGAAACTTATTTCAGGGCCGACTTCCGTCAAATTCCTGGGCAAGAATATTTCGTTGCCAAGACTAAGTTCGATGTTTCGGAGGATGTTCGACAGAAGTAATTATCGAAATTTGCAAAGAAGTTGCTGATCTGGTAGGCGATTTACGGATGTGGTGAAATAAGCTCTCCCTTCATCACTTCCGAAACAATCAACGGTGCGATTTACACGGAAAAGTGCCTTAAGAAGCGTCTCTTGCCACTCATAAGGAAGCATAAAGGATTAACTCTGTTTTGGTCTGATCTAGCATCCTGCCACTACGCTCGAAACGTGTTGGAGTGGTACCGAGCCAACGGAGTCAATTTTGTGCCAAAAGATATGAACCCACCAAATTCACCGGAACTTTGCCCAATTGAAAAATTCTGGGCAATTATTTTTCAATTCGAAAACATCCCAAAACTATTCAAAACAGAGATGGAGTTGAAGAAAATTTGAGTAAGAACAACAAAAACACTGGGAAAATCAGTTGTACGATGTTTGATAGCTGATAAATAAATAGCTGATAAATCATAACTCATTGCCATCGATTTGACCCGTAAAATCGTGAAGTAGGAGAAACTTGTTCGGACCATAGCACTACGCTCTTTCCATGTTGCTGATTCATCCTGAATATTAACGAGGGTTGTATAATATTAATGGCAACTCATCAGTTTCAGCCAAAATCCATGACCTTCTTACTTAATGACGTTGGGGTACAAATGTTATTGATAAAGCAGTTAACAAATTCACAAA
Organism: Ochlerotatus camptorhynchus; assembly: GCF_037179485.1. Classification (NCBI taxonomy): domain Eukaryota; kingdom Metazoa; phylum Arthropoda; class Insecta; order Diptera; family Culicidae; genus Ochlerotatus; species Ochlerotatus camptorhynchus. The sequence continues at coordinate 72,105 of NW_027040601.1, read as the reverse complement.
ATGCCCAGCAAGCATCTCATTCAATTATTGAAACAGCATTCTCCTAGAAGCCCATCGACCCTTTGTCCTAAGATCTAAGACAACCCCTAAACCAGCAGCACCAGCTGGCAGAACACACGTCTTTAATGACTGGGATATTGGCGTCGGTGTTGTAAAATTAAATAGCAGCCATGTTTTCTTTATGGTTGTGCCGGGCGTACTGTGTTGCTGCTTCTGCTCTTACCCCGGAAATCCCAAAGGCGTCCGACGTCATCCATTTTCCACTCAGCCTCCCTCTCGGTGGGCCACAGTAACGCGTGGCGACCATGGACCAAATAGGAACAATTTTATCACCACTTCGTTCTAGCACCGGAACAGAGAGGAGATATATCAAAGGCAGCGAACCAAGCCAAACTGATAGAGACACCATCAGTGAACAACAACGTTCTGCCATGTTCTGCTCGGGGCCCATCCATGGTGGCAGGATCGAATATCAAAACAACGACCGGCATCCGCTCGGAGGATAACGTGGGCCTTTCGATGGCGTTGGAGGTATTGTTTTGTGTGCTTATAGTGTGGAAGATTAATGTAATAAAGAATTTCGAATTGGCACCAGCTGCCGGCGTTGAAACGTGATCAAACTGTTGAAAGCCAAATTCTTCACACTCGTCTGTACCGAGAACTTTGCCGTTGGGTGTTGAAAATGGGACGGACACTTAATTGATTCTGGAGGGACACACTACATTGTGTAAACGCGTGTCCAATTATCGCTTTTCCTAAAGTGGAAATTGTATTGTTATTTTTCACTCTGGCAGTGAAATATTGGAACACATTTATATTGTTTGATTTAAAAGCTTACAAAGAAGCCCACCGAACAGGCATTTTTGATTGTAGAACGATTGAAATTCAGCCGAAACACCTAATTAGTTTTCTAATTGCAAAGCAATCACGGGAACAGATCGCGACTTCATTAATTATGTAAAATAAGCTCATCAGGAAAACGCGTCACAGTCGAACATGGATGTGTTCACAATTAATTAAAGCTCACTAGCTCTCACCCATGGCCCAATTTCGAGAGAATACATAACAGCAAACAATCGGTTCAAATTTAATTTCACAAGCCTAGGCTTTCATCCTTCTTTGCGGAAGCATCAAGCATTTTCCCAAGCATGTGCTCAAATTGTTCTGTGTTTGGATATTGTTGGGGGGATACAGAGGAATTCCAAGCGTTTGATGTTTTCTTTTCAAATTCGAAACCGAGACAAGTGTGGAAAGGATTCTCTTTGGGGAAGATTTAATTCAATAAGATGGATCACGTGCTCGTCTCTACAAAAACAGGTATCGCACTGAGGTAGATGGCATACCGTTTGCTTTCTTGTTCAAAGCTTTGAATATGAACCAGGTACAAAAATAGCACGGTGGGTGGTGCAGCCCACCTACCGCTATTTCTCGACTGTCCTCCAACCAATTGAGCTGATTTTCTAAAGGTGACTAGTATATGGTTGACACTGAACACATACAAAAAATCAGCTTAATTAGTTGGAGGACTGCTCGTGACTTTGCACAGTGGGACAGAAATGCAATTCAGACGGCAAACCCAATATCTCTTGAACGAAACATATTCGGGGGTTGGTAGCTTAGAAGATATTTCTCGTTATAACCGAATCTATAAACAGATAGTTCGCTACTCATCTGCAAAGATGGCGCCACGATCTAACTTTTTACTCTGATATTACAGAAACTTGATGACTTTAGAAAAGTTTTTTATCTTTAAAAAAAGAGCAACTCTTTTGAAGACACCAAAGTTCCACAGCGTACCGTTTCCGGAAAATTTAAAATTGTAAAATATAATCAAATGCTGAGTAATGCGCAATACAGATCCCATTGAGATCACTAGTCTCTTCCCAGCAACTCCTATCCCTATCTCCCCGTGGTATCGGCCGGGAACTGTGAGCAACCTTAGGGAAGATCGGGTAACCACGGTGGGAACTTTGGTCATAGACTGACAGGAAAGGGGGGTTGCTTCGGCAAGCCTGAGCGTCTGTTCTTCAGGAGGAGCGGCTCATAACAGCGTCTGTTTCCCATGTTAGGGGTGGCTGATCTACGTACCAGTGCCAATGAAAGACTCTAAGCACAACTGTGCACCCTGGTCCTCCGGAAAGTTAGGTGGTTGGTGTCAGGCCCTGCGATCCAGCCGTAAAAAAGCATTGCAACGGAAAATCAGCAACAGAGGAATACGAACCGCCAACGGCAACGACCCCAGCGACGAAATAGGACTTGCGATTGAAAACTCGGCACGTGAAACTGTCGATCTCTCAATTTCATCGGGAGCACCCGAATACTCGCCAATCTACTTAAAGACCGCGGATTCGGCTTCGTAGCGCTGCAGGAGGTGTGTTGGACAAGATCCATGGTGCGAACGTTCAGAGGCAATCATACCATCTACCAGAGTTGCGGCAACACACGCGAGCTGGGCACAGCTTTCATCGTGATGGGCGAAATGCAGAAGCACGTGATCGGTTGGTGGCCGATCGACGAAAGAATGTGCCGGTTGAGGATCAAAGGCCGATTCTTCAACTTTAGCATAATCAACGTGCACAGCCCTCACTCCGGAAGCACTGATGATGACAAGCCACGACGTCAAGATCATCATAGGAGACCTAAACGCTCAGGTAGGCCAGGAGGAGTAATTCAGACCGACGATTGGAAAGTTCAGCGTCCACCAGCTGACGAACGGGATTGATCTACGACTCATCGAATTCGCCGCCTCCAAGAACATGGCCATACGTAGCACCTTCTTTCAACACAGCCTCCCCTATCGTTACACCTGGAGATCACCACAGCAGACGGAATCGCAAATGGACCACGTCCTGATTGATGGACGGCACTTCTCCGACATTATCGACGTCAGGACCTATCGTGGCGCTAACATCGACTCTGACCACTACCTGGTGATGGTCAAACTGCGCCCAAAACTTTCCGTCATCAACAATGTACGGTACCGACGCCCGCCACGGTACAACCTAGAGCGACTGAAGCAACCGAATGTCGCCTTAGCATACGCGAAGAATCTCGAGGCAGCGTTGCCAGAGGAGGGCGAGCTCGATGTGCCCCCTCTAGCGGACTGCTGGAGTACAGTAAAAGCAGCCATCACCGACGCAGCCAAGAGCACCATCGGGTACGTGGAAAGAAGTTGACTGAATGAATGGTTCGACGAGGAGTGCAGAGCGATTTTGGAGGAGAATAACGCAGCGCGGGTGCATCATGGAATCCGACAGAACGTGGAACGGTATAAACAGAAGCGGAAACAGCTCTCTTTCGAGAGAGAAAAAACGCCGCCTGGAAGAAGCGGAGTGCGAGGAAATTGAACTGCTGTGCCGTTCCCAAGAAACACGGAAGTTCTACCAGAAGCTCAACGCATCCCGCAACGGCTTCGTGCCACGAGCCGAAATATCCAAGAATAAGGACGGGAGCTTCTTGACGGACGGACGTGTGGTGATTGAAAGGTGGAAACAGCACTTCGATGCGCACCTGGATGGCGAGGAGAACGTAGACACGGGGACCAGCGCAATGGAGGAAACGACTACGTCAGTGCAGCAGAGGACAGAACTGACCCAACTCCTGGAAGTTAAGGACTCCATTCAGCAGCTCAAAAGCAACAAAGCACCTGGTAAGGATGGTATCGTAGCCGAACTCATCAAGATGGACCCAGAAAAGTTGGCCACCTGCCTGCACCGGATGATAGTCAGGATCTGGGAAACAGAACAGCTACCGGAGGCGACCATTTAGAATGTGCGAACTTCAGAGCGATCACCATTTTGAATGCCGCCTACAAAATGCTATCCCAGATCATCTTCCGTCGTCTATCACCTAAAATGACCGAGTTTGTGGGAAGCTATCAAGCCGGCTTCATTGACGGCCGATCGACAACGGACCAGATCTTCACCGTACGGCAAATCCTCCAGAAATGCCGTGAATACCAGGTCCCAACGCATCATTTGTTCATCGACTTTAAGGCAGCATACGACAGTATCGACCGCACAGAGCTATGGAAAATCATGGACGAGAACGGCTTTCCTGGGAAGCTGATCCGACTGATCAAAGCAACGATGGACGGTGTGCAAAACTGCGTAAGGATTTCGGGTGAACTATCCAGTTCATTCGAATCTCGCCGGGGACTGCGACAAGGTGACGGACTCTCATGCCTACTCTTCAACATCGCTCTAGAAGGTGTAATGCGACGAGCCGGACTCAACAGCTGGGGTACGATTTTCACGAAATCCGGTCAATTTGTGTGCTTTGCGGACGACATGGACATTATCGCAAGAACATTTGGAACGGTGGCAGAACTATACACCCACCTGAAACACGAAGCAGCAAAGGTCGGACTGGTGGTGAGAGCCTCAAAAACAAAGTACATGCTAGTAGGCGGAGCCGAACATGACAGGATTTGTCTAGGAAGTAATGTCACTATAGACGGGGATACTTTCGAGGTAGTGGAGGAATTCGATTACCTTGGATCCTTACTGACGGCTGACAACAATGTGAGTCGTGAAATACGAAGGCGCATCATCAGTGGAAGTCGTGCCTTCTACGGGCTCCAGAAGAAACTACGGCCAAAAAAGATTCACTCCCGCACCAAATGTACCATGTACAGAACGCTAATAAGACCGGTGGTCCTCTATGGACACGAGACATGGACTATACTCAAAGAGGACCTGCAAGCACTCGGAGTTTTCGAGCGACGTGTGCTAAGGACGATCTTCGGCTGTGTGCAGGAGAACGGTGAGTGGCGGCGAAGAATGAACCACGAGCTCGCTGCACTCTACGGTGAACCCAGCATCCAGAAGGTGGCCAAAGCCGGAACGATGCGGTGGGCAGCTACTGATCCGGTTGGCACAAGAAGGCGTGGAGCGCAGAGAGCACGATGGGCGGACCAGGTAGAGCGTGATCTAGCGAGCATTGGGCATGACCGAGGATGGAGAGCGGCAGCCGCAAACCGAGTATTGTGGCGTACTATTGTTGATTATGTCTTATCTTGTAGAAATAAATGTATGTATGTAATCACATATAATATAATATAATCATCTACATGATGAAATGGTGAACAAAATGTTGTCATTTTATTTTAAGGGGAAGCTTACCGGCCTGAAAATAAAAAAAATATTTTTTGCACGTTTTTATTTTTCTAAAAATATTGGAAATCATTATCAAAAATCCAAGAAAATCAGTTTCTTCCTTAGATTTATGTCAAAAATTACATGTAAAAATATTTTTTCTATCTCATCATGAAAAAAAAATTGGACTCTCAGAAAAACCAAAGAGTCGATGTTTTGTGGTTTTTTGAGTTCAATTTTATGTCATAATGACGTGCTCAGCACGGAAAACAAGATCGACGGAAAAAAACAAACCAAAGGAAAAAAAAAGACTTATAAAAAATAAACGTGAATTTTCTCTGAAAAATTAGAAAAAATGTTTTTTTTTTAGATTCTTGATACCTTTTTTCAATCATTTTAGAAAAAAAACAAAACGTAATTATTTTTTTGGACCGGTGAACTTTCCCTTAATGTCTTCATCAACAAACATGCACAACTTTATTTTTTTTTCATGATGTAGTTGCTTCAAAATCTCAGACCTTTATGTTGATTACTTTTGTTATGTTCTGGACTATAAGAAAATTTTTTGAGAAATTATATTATACCAAATCGATGGCAATAAGACGTTTTCAGGCTCTATAAATTGGCCATGAGCCCAGGAATTTTTCTTTAACTTGTGGAAACATCGTAAAACTTCAAATAGAAGTTCAGGGAAGATCGTAGAAATTAAGTAAACTTGGTAGATATTCTGGGAAATTCATAGACCTTCAGAAAAATTCGTAGAAAAAGGAGCTTGGAAAAGTTCTGAAAAATGCGTAGAAGTAGAGAATTCATTTAAATTTGTAGAGCTTCGTAGAAGTTAACGGAACATTATTTTATTTTAGGGAAGCTCAACAGCAAACTTTGTAGAAGATTTTCGATTTCGTAGCATTTTGTGGAGCTGTATAAAACTTCATATAAGTGTAAGGAATTTTGAAAAAGTTCAGGGATTTTTTTAAAAGATCTAAAAATAGTTCAATAAACTTCTAAGAACTTCAGGGATCTGCACCTCAGTTTAGGGAACTTCGTTGCAGTTTTTCAGAGATCTTACTCCAAAAAAGCTCCATGAACTTTTTGTAGGTTTTGGGAACTTCGCTAAATTCAAGGAACTTTCTAGGTGTTCAAGAATATTTATAGATGTCTTAGGTGTCTTTCCAGAAGTGCAAAGATGTTCAGAGATCTTTGTAGAATTTAAAGAAATGGAAAAAAATATGTAATATGGAATAAATTCAGGGAACTTCGTAGAAGTTGAGGAAATTTTGTAATACCTTAGTTTTGTAGATGTTCAGGAAACGTTGCATAAGTTACAGGATAGGCTTTCAAATATCCTTCCTAGACATCAGAAAAGATTCGAAAGATCTCCATATTCCAACATATAAGTAAAGTTCACTGGATATTTGGTAGGTTGTAGGTTGTAGGTTGATCAGGAAGTATTCAGAAGTTTTCCAGCTAATTGAATCAGCTGGAATCTTGAATGATGAATCTTGATTTTATGGCCATATTTGTACATTCTCTATAGGGAAGACCCCAGCCTTGGTTTTTTAGCTATATTGTTACAAATTTTTAGCTAATTTCCGGGCAGAAATTTCAATTTGTACATATATATAATATGTATAAATTTCTTTTTTTTCGAATATCCTTTTTTTATTAGTTACGAAATGTTGAAAACATATGGGTTTGGGATCACAAAACTATTTTTATTTTAATATTAACAATGTTAAGGATTGTTCATCTGCAGCATATGCATGCACGTAATTAGTGGATTTGTTAGTTATTTCGACGCTTTTTAACAACTCTTTACACTTCCAATTTTTTAAATAATTTCTTGTTAAAATCAGCAGCATTGCTATCAATGCGTAGAAATATTTCTGATCGATTGGTGATAAAATTATTGAAATTGGTCTAGGAGCTGCTGAGTTATTAACGTTCAAAATCTTTCATAATTTCGTTACATTTTCCATTTTCAGTTTTCACAAAGTTTACCCCCTTATAGAAATCACTGACGTAGTCTTACGTCGAAAAATTGTGCATCTTGATCATTTTCCTACGCCCAAAATGTATTAAATTTTATTCTGTGTGCACTTTACCTTGAAACAGCTAGAATTTTATAAAATTATAAAATTCAAACTACTAGAATTTAATTTTGGTTCCTATGTCTGAGATTTGACTGCTCAATAAAAAAAAATTAGTTAAAAAATTCATGAAATTACCTAGCCCTGAGAATTTTCTTAAGTTTGAGATGCTTACATTTACAAGATCCGGACTGTGATTTTATTACAAAAAAAACATGAACAAACGATCATTGCTTGTTCAAAAGTCACAAAGGTTTCACCATTAAAATAATAGTAAGCCTCAATGTCATATTATTGGTCACAGAAAAAAATGTACCCAAAACTAAGTTGCATTGGACGCAATTTGAGTGAGTTTTTGATAACCCGTAGTTTTGCAAAATTAAAAAAGTGCAGCAGGCCCCCCTTCGGCCCCCTCCAGATAAATTTTCTAGCTACGCCAATGGGCATCGTACATTATATTACCATGTTTAAAAGAAGACAAGCACGGTTAAATTTAAAATGACCCCAGTATTGATTTCGGTTTCCTATCAAAATTGAGGCCGACTGGTTAAAAAAACTTTTTTTTTTTTATTTTGCCGCGAAATTTTCAATTCTGACCCATAGTGCTTTGGCGTGAAAGGTAACGATGTTAACCATTTCGCCAGAGCCGTTCTCCCTATTTGCAGACACGTGTAAAAGAAGTGACTTACATAGAGTATACAGTATTGGCCAAATCCATGCGGCTTCTCTTTTTTCTTTAAGGGTAATAAGTTTAAAAGAACTGAAGGGGAGAACTATACAAAACACATCAGCGCACTGTGGGCAAAATAGGAAGCTGAATTCTTGAACAATAAGTTCATCGAAGGGAATCACTGGAGGAGGAAGTGCGCGGTCATGCATGTTGGTTTGCCGGTGAATGTCGTGGAGAAAGATTCGGGCCCGTCTGCCATATGCAGAATGTATACATTTTGTGTATGTTGGACGAGTTCCTGGTCGATTTCTGCAATTTCTAAATCAAGTTCAATTTGAATTCATCATGTGTAAATAAACACCATTGGATTTGGTGAGTTTGTTCTAGTTGAAGAGTGATTTTATAAATTAGTTATCACTGTTTTTGATTTCTTGATTTTGTTAGTTTTTGAGATTGACGTGTGATTGGTGATGAAAGTTCTAACCGGCAGATAGTGAAAATTATATGGAAGGATCGTTATTCATATCCGATTATCGTGCATCTTTTGGATTTACAGCACAAAACAGAAAATGTTACATAGATGTTAAAAAACTTCCATTGAATCGATTAATTTCAATTATTTAAATTTATCAGATGTCTAAAGAAACAACAACCACAAATAATTTAAGTTTATTTTCAGCTCCGCAATGAAGAAACATATTTGGATTCACTTTTTTCAGCCTTCGTTCAGGTTTTATTTATTTATTGATTTATTTTTTCAGCCCTTCGATGATGGATATTGTTATAATTTATATTATAATGATTAACTTTTTTTAGTCTCCGATCAGCCTATATCTATTTAATTAAATTATTTAAGTTTACTTTCAGCACTCCGATGATAGAACATCTATGGATTAACTTTTTTTCAGCCTTCGTTCAGATTGAGTTTAATGATTCAATTTAAATTGCGGTATAATCCTTAATTGAGGCCTAAATCGCGATGTGAGGGGTGTTTGGGGGTTTCAAATTTTAAATCGCGTGTATCTCCTTAATTAAGGCTTAAATTGCGAGTAGAGTTTTTGCGTGTGAATTTCCAAAATCTTAGTTCAGTATTTTTTTATTTTGAAATAAAGACTCGATAAAGTTAACTTTTTTAAGCGATAAACTTGGAAGAGCAATTTGTGAAAAATTAAATAACCGGATAATCACAGAACATTCGGATGAGATACTTTCCAGCTATGTGTTTAAATTTAATACAATATTTACCAAATAACGTTTCAAAAAATTAATTATGCAGATCAGCTTGCCTGATTGCTGTCACTTTTGCTTACTGAATTGAAGATAATCTGTTTAAGACATGTTGATCGGAAATCCATATCACATTCCGTTGAAGAGTAGTTGTTGTCTGTGAGGTCACCGCTGGGACCGAAATCTAGTAACAGCATTTCAACGGGAATTTGATCGTCGTAAGCTCGGTGGTCCAGTGGCAACCGATTTTGCTTATTGGTCAGAAAATTATGGGTTTAATCTCAAGATCCTTTCCATAAAAAAATTGTTCAGTGAATCTGATTTATTATTAATATTTAACAATCATATTGAAATTCGGTTGTCAAGAGAAATCCTTTTCAAGAGTAGTTGTCATCGTAGAAACAGCAAGTGGAACAAGAACTTGGCCGTATTCAAAGTGTTTTAATGTTGCTTCATACGCGAAGTTTGCGATTTTCAGAGTTGGTTGGAAATGCTAACATGAAGTTTTAGTGTGATAATTTATTAGCTAGAGAATGATCATTAGAAAAGGGTCGGTGGATAGTTCCGTTAGAGTACGGCTGTATGAAATTTGAATTGAAGTTGAAAATGAGCGAAGGGCCATTAATGCGACAGTACAAAGCCAAAAGCACACCGTTTGCCTATAGGTTATAACCCGTACGATGTACGCGGAGATTTGAAGTATGTCTTCAAATCTACAGGCAAAAAGTGTGCGCCTGCCTTTGCTCATTACTGTCTGCGGCTGAGGAAAAGTTTTAGCGACGTTTCATCACTACCTTAAGGGGGTATTCCCAATCTTTTGCCTTTTTTCGGCCTGTTTTTCAATTAATTTTTTTCAAGGAAAATGAATAGTAATGCGCCCAACTCTTTGGGATTCTTGTTTATTGAACATTAAAGTTTACAAATAAATTTTTTTCGACATAAAAAAGACATTATTGACGTCACAAAATGGCGGCAAACAGACCCCTGTTCGCCGCAAACGCCTGGACGGGCGAAGACTTTTCTCTGGAACGGCTTCATCTGAAACAGATTTCGTGATGAAATTAATAATCTGCATAAGATTCTCTGGAGCTTCTCCCGTTGGCAGCAAAAATCTTGCAAATTAACAAAATGGCGGCCATATGAAAAAACAGGCGATTTTTAGCCCGCTTTTTTGCAGCTTTAAGGTGCTTCAAACAATGTTAAATGTTAATATTTTTGGCTGAAAGTGGGAGAAGCTCCAAAGAATTTAATAAGGAACAAAATGCGCAAAGATTCAAGTCAATATCTCTTATAGTTTCTGAGAAAAATCTTCGCCCGATAAAAAAAATGTGGTTTCGAGAAAAACGCGTTTAAAGTTTTGACTTTAGTTAAAACCATTTGGGGGTTCTTACCATTAGTCAGCTATGCCTGGATACCGAATTCGCTGATCGGAAAACGGCTTGGGGGGATGAAAGTATATAGTCTAAAGTACAAAAAAACGTGAAAAAAAAAATTTGATTTTTTGAAAAAAAAAAAGATCGGGAATACCCCCTTAAGCCCCACGTTGTGAGAGCATTTCCAGTCGATGGTGTGTGCCGTACTCTAATGGAATCACACTAAAGCATCAAGTTAGAATTTTCAAGCAACTCTGCACTTGGTCGTAATTATTAGGTGAAATAAGGAGTTCGGTGGCCTTGTGGCAACCGATTGTGCTTACTGAGCAGAAAATCATGGGTTCAAGCTCGTTCACATTATAGAGTTTTACTTTAAAGCGGCTTCTTTAATAATAATCTGTACAGCGTTATGAAATTCCATTGAAGGGCCGGGTACGTAAAAGAAACAATATTTGAGTTTTAGAAAAGACGTGATGCATATAAAATCTTTCTTAAGAGCAGTTGTTATCATGGTCGTCGGTGAGGTCGCAGCCGGGATCTAAACCTAGTAACAACAAGTTGAACGAAAACTTGATCGTAATTGTTTTGTGGTATAAGGAACTCGGTGCCCTAGTGGCAATCGATTTTGCTTATTGCGCAGAAGACCTGAGTTCAATCCTACGCTTCTTCGTGCTATTTAATCATTTGGACATCAATTCAGCATATCGTTTACCAAAACGAATCCTGCTACAATTCCAACCCTTGTATCCAATATCCCAGTGATTTCTCGTGGAAGTGCAGAGATGTTCTCGGCTTTCAAGCGAGTATTACGTCAACATATTCCTACCCATTCCTTGCTTGACCAACATTCGCCGGCACTGGTATTGCATAGTTTTAGATCACCAGTATTTACACATTGAGGATGATTGGACTTGCAACGACTTGACAGTTCTCTGTCAATGGTCTCTGTGTAATTACAGCTGATTTGGTAATAACGAAGTTGCATCCACGGGCGGTCAATCATGCTCATGCTCATGATCATGAACAATAAATTTATCGAAGGGAAAATTCTGGAGAAACGATTGCGCGTAGTTTCATCATAGTTTCATTTAAGCTGCAGAGCTTAAAGAATGATCCATTAAGTACGTCACGCTCTAAAGTGGGTTCTGAAATCTGTGACAAACATTGTGCAGGGGATACTCAAAATAACTAGGATAGGCGCACTTTTTTAGTGTTGTAGCGTCGTCCAATTTTAATTATTCTAAAAACAATGGATTAGAAAACTAATATAGTTTCATGATGCAGCCACAAAAATAACCATGGTCATCAGATTCCGGAGATATTCCGAGTTTCCTGAGAGCTTATCTAACTGGTTAAATTTGTAATGTGATTTTCTATAGAATCCTGGTTAAAAATTGATATGTTTAGTAAATACGCAAAGAGATGAACCATTTTCAAAGCGAATGGTATGTCAAGAACTAAAATCGGCTTATAATCAACCGAGATGTGGCCATTTTTCTGGAATCTGGTTCTGATGGAAGGTTCTGAATGCGGTCAGATCTTTTAATCACTCAAAACATGCCGTGCGACAGCTCTTTCTTCATGGTTTTTCATTAATATGCTTTCCATAAACTTCAAATGGATCATTGATCACATTGACCCCTAGGGAACTTGTAGCAGGGGACAGTTGCATTTTTGTACCAAAACATGCCGTGTGACAGCTCATTCTTCATAAGTTTTCATAGAGTTCTCTACCACCGTCAGTATTAGTGAGCAGTCTCACTAATACAATCTTTTACTGGTTGAAAATAAAAACAAACCGCTGCCAAGTCGAACACTTTGACAGCTGATTTCGTGATTGAAAATAATAAACAAATCGATTTTACACTGCTACACTAGCAACGTTGTATTGGTGAAATCTTGCCGCATGAAGTCAATGAATAGGATTTCGATAGGCTTTAAATGGAACATTGGAACGGCACCTCCGGAATGCCTCCGGGGAAAACTGTAGTCTATTGATGAAAAACCACGAAGAAAGAGCTGTCGGATTCCTTGTTTTGTTGTAGACTTGCAATTATCCCCTGCTACAGGTTCCCCCGGTGAAACCCTGTTGTTCCGAGTGCAGCAAACGTAGTCATTGATTCATTTAAAGTCCATCGAAAGCCTATTTATGAGAAACCACGAAGAAAGGGCTGTCATAGTGCATGTTTTGTTGGTACAATGCAATTGTCCCCTGCCGTGGGTTCTCCCGGGGGCATCCTGGAGGTTATGAGAACGGAAAATGTGGTCAATGATGCATTTAAAGTCTTTCGAAAGCCTGTTGATTAAAAACTATGAATAAAGAGGTGTCGCACGGCATGTTTTGAGTGATAAAAAACCTGACCGCATTCAGAACCCCCCATCAGAACCGCTTCTCTTGAAGATGGCTGGAGGGACATCCGTTCAGCCATAGGTAGTACTGCTGTAGCGGCACTAGGTACTGCAATCCCGGACCGAAGAAATGACTGGTTTGACGACGAATGCAAACTGTAGAGGAGAAGAATGCAGCACGGGCGAGAATGCTGCAACACCGCACGAGATTGAATGTGGAGCGATACAGACAAGCGCGGAACAGACAAAACTCGGTTTTCCGAAGGAAGAAGCGTCAGCAGGAAGATCGATATCGCGAGGCGATGGGAAATCTGTACCGCGTAAACGACACACGGAAGTTCTACGAGAAGCTAAATAGTTCGCGCAAAGGCTACGTGCCGCAAGCCGATATGTGCAAGGACTTGGACGGTAACCTTCTCACGAACGAGTGTGAGGTGATTGAGAGGTGAAAGCAGTACTATGACGAGCACCTCAACGGTGAAGCAGCAGAAAACGAAGGTGGCACGGCAACAGACCTTGGAGCACGCGCAGAAGACGACAGGCTACTGGCCCCTGATCTTCAAGAAGTTGAGGAGGAGATCGGTCGGCTGAAGAACAACAAAGCAACTGGTGTAGATCAACTACCAAGTGAGCTATTGAAATACGGTGGTGAAGCACTGGCTAGAGCGCTGCACTGGGTAATTGCCAAGATTTGGGAGGAGGAGATATTACCGGAGGAGTGGATGGAAGGTGTCGTATGCCCAATCTACAAAAAGGGCGACAAGTTGGATTGCTGCAACTACCGCGCGATCACACTGCTGAGCGCCGCCTACAAGGTACTCTCCCAAATTCTATGCCGCCGTCTGTCACCATATGCAAGAGAGTTTTTGGGGCAATACCAGGCGGGATTCATGGGTGCCCGCGCTACCACGGACCAAATTTTCGCGATTCGACAGGTTCTGCAGAAATGCCGCGAATACAACGTGCCCACACATCATTTGTTCATCGATTTCAAATCCGCATACGACACAATCGATCGAGATCAGCTATGGCAGATTATGCACGAGTACGGATTTCCGGATAAACTGACGCGATTGGTCAAGGCAACGATGGATCGAGTGACGTGCGTTGTTCGAGTATCGGGGACACTCTCGAGTCCCTTTGAATCTCGAAGGGGGTTACGGCAGGGTGATGGACTTTCGTGTCTGCTGTTCAACATCGCGTTAGAAGGTGTGATCAGAAGAGCTGGGATAGACACGAGTGGCACGATATTCAGGAAGTCCATCCAGCTCCTTGGTTTCGCCGATGACATTGACATTATGGCACGGAACTTTGAGATGATGGCGGAAACGTACATCAGACTGAAGGCTGAAGCTAGACGGATTGGACTTGCCATCAACGCATCAAAGACAAAATATATGAAAGCAAGAGGTTCTAGGGAAGACAATGTTAGCCTCCCACCCCGAGTTCAGATTGACGGTGACGAAATCGAGGTGGTCGATGAGTTCGTGTATTTGGGCTCACTGGTGACCGCCGAAAATGATACCAGCAGAGAAATTCAAAGACGCATTATGGCAGGGAATCGTGCCTACTTTGGACTCCGGAGGACGCTCTGGTCGAATAAAATTCACCGCCGCACGAAGTTGACTGTCTACAAGACGCTGATTAGACCGGTGGTCCTTTACGGCCACGAGACCTGGACTATGCTCGTGGAGGACCAACGCGCCCTTGGTGTTTTCGAACGGAAGGTGTTGCGTACCATCTACGGTGGAGTGCAGATGGATGACGGAACGTGGAGGAGGCGAATGAACCACGAATTGCACCAGCTGCTGGGAGAACCATCCATCGTCCACGTTGCAAAAATTGGGCGACTACGGTGGGCTGGGCACGTCGTAAGAATGCCGCACGACGACCCAGTGAAAATGGTTCTAGAAAGCGACCCAACAGGAACAAGAAGAAGAGGCGCGCAGCGGGCAAGGTGGATCGACCAAGTAGAAGGTGACCTGCGGACCCTTCGCAGACTACGAGGCTGGCGAACTGTGGCCATGGATCGAGTAGAGTGGAGACGACTTCTTCGGACAGCAGAGGACAACAAGGCCTTAGCCTGATTGGTAAGGTAAGTAATCAGAACCGCTTCCAGGGAAATGTCCGTATCTCATTTATTTATACGCCGATTTTAGTTCTTGGCATATAATTTGCTTTGGAAATGGTTCTTCTCTTTGCGAATTTACTAAAAATATCAATTTTAAACCGACATCCTATAGAAAATCACATCACAAATTTAGCAAGTAAGACAAGCCAACCGGAAACCTAGAATATCTCTGGTATCCGGTGACCATGGTTACTTTTGTGGCTGACTTCACCACTATATTAGTTTTCCAGTCGAATGCGTTAGAAGAATAAAAATCGGACCATATTTGACAAAGTTACAACAGTCCAAATACAAAGTTGCCAAAAACGTGCCTATCCTAGTTAGTTTGAGTATCCTTTCCAAGTAACATTTTAAGTTTTATGAAATACTACAAAGCAAGTATAAAACAACATTCATAAAACCCTGGTCAAGGCTATTTTGTAATTAATGCATCCACCATAACCTCATTAAGACTAGAATATGTCTAGTTGGCCCACCCTGGAGAAGGTTCTGAAGGGTGTATTCTCGAAGTTCTTCAAGATTGATTTACTGCAAAAGGTTGTATGACGAACGCATTGAGAACCATTTGAAAGCTATAACAAAAGCTATTTAGCAACAATAAAAACCCTCTCCGAGCCGTTTCCCCTAGCCGCATGCTGAATTCACTAGGAAATCATCAATCAAGATAGAAAAGGATTTATGAATCCGATTTAAAAAAAAAAAATAAAAATAGAAACTGATGGTATAAAAATCTTGTTGAATATCCAAATTTATTACAACAGTTCTCATTAAGTGGTCTTGTTTTAAGTGCCATATTAAATTTTATGTGAAATGTACGTGAAAACATCGAAAAAATTAAGTCCACCCTCGTTAAACATCGATTTGACCAATTATTTAACATTGTAGAAAAAATATATTCTTCAGATCGACCTTGGCCGAGATTATTTTTTTATTATTTTCACATTTAAATGTTAAATGTTAAATTCACCAAAATATAGTTATATCTAGGAAAATATTGATTGAAAATCGAAGATTGTAAAAAACAAGCAAACTAATTGTTACATGGCGGTGGCATAAAAGTTGATTTTCATGGGTCATTTGTGAAAAAGTTGTTTTGCTTTCAAGAATTCCTTAACAAATTAATGAGGTTTTAAAATGGCTTTTATGAAGAAAACTTTCAGGCTGAATTGTATTTTTCTAAAGCCATTTTGCTTGATCGAAACCCGTTCAGATTTATGGCAGCATTAATGGAGGCAAAGTTGCCTGCAAAAAGTTAAACGTCAAAGTTTGTTTATCTTTCGATAGTTGCGCAGTGAGATCCAGGATTCTTCCAAGCGGTTTTCTCCCGATGGATTGTGAGCAGTTACTCAGATAATTTGCGATTCTAGTTTTACAACATTTCGCATTTCGAACAGCTGGAAGCGCAATCGTTCCCGAAAAAGATCCTCTTTTTACAGAAGTTACAGAAGTGCACCATCCAATAATGCAGGGATGTGCGGTTGAATGAAATTTTCGAAGAGTCTTTCGCCGAATAAAATCGCTGCGTTGGATCGGAAACCAGCTGATCTCCGCTAACGAACAGATTCAGTGGTTTGCTGTCGGTTGTTATTTCGATTTTCATCGCAAGATCTGACAATGTTTTATGAGTTCGAGGGCCCCGCTCACTTTACTCTTCTCCGACAGATGGTCAGTCGTTGGTGGTGTGCTGGTTCTTCTAAAAAATTAAATTTATTAGATATTGACTTGATTTTTTCATCCTACTTCGTCTATCCTTCGAGATTTCCTTGTCATAAATTTGGCATTTATTCACTATGAGGAACCATATTTTAAGCTCAATTTGTAAACAAAGTAATTGGGGAGTTAATGATGCGCTTTAAAAAAGCTAAAAAGCAAAATGCTTTTTTCTCTAATGCAAAACCTAATTGTTTTATGGTTGCTTTTATAATGATAGAACACGTTTATAAAGTATTTTATCATGACATTAATAAACAATTGCTAATGACGTTTATTAATAATATTATAATTATTGATAACTGTTTTAAATTTATTTTTAAAACAAGGCAGTTTTTGACTTTCTTGCCAGACTATAAAAGGAATGTTTTACACTTTAAAATGCTATATTTAAACTAAATGGATTGTTCATTGCCGTTATAAAACCATCATAAATCAGAGTGGATGCTAAATGGTTACTGAATTGTTACTTGGGTTGTATAAGGTATAGAAAAAACGAGATGAAAGGACATAATGGCGTAATGAATGCATTTTAGGCGTTTTTCAATATGTTGGAGAAAATGTTTTTCACAGCATTATTTTTTGATAATACATGAGAACTTTTCAGTAAATTTTTCAAAAAGCATACCTTTACACAGTTCATGAGGTATTTGGGGATTTCAGGGTATAATTACAGGTGATAATGGGCTTGAAGTGATTTCATGGATTTAATTTTTAAAATTATTTTAAATGTTCAATAGTGAGATTTTTTGAGTGCATCAATAGTTTGTTAACTGAAAAGAAAGAACAGTTTTTGGAATATTACGGTAAATTGCGATAAAATAAGCTTTAATTTGAATACAATCCTGTTTTGAAGAGTTTTTGGACATCATTGCTCATTGAGCCTTTTATTTCATAAACTAGGGAACCAATGACGTCTTTAGACATAGTTGTAGGAAACTGTATTACCGCTTACGAAAAAAAAAACAATATCTTACAAAAGTCTATCCGACGTCATTTCGTTTTCGTGCCATGATTTATAGCCTTTTCAACTAGTGCCGAGTTCTAGCACAAACTGGGTGTATTGCCCATAGCGAAAAATTATGCAAAGTTTCATGGAATAAAACGATAAAATCTGCTCGATTCGTCAGTTGGCGTGGATTTGCTATACAGGTTTTTTTTTTTCACAAATTGATGCGCAAAGACTCCATGAATATGGTTGTAACTATTTTCCCATAACGTTAAACCATTCAGGTATTTGCTTAAGAGTTTTTACCGATATAGTCAATGATGAGTACTCCAGGATATTTTGCATGACCTAGGACATCTCGTCCCGAAAAGGTAGTCACTTTTTTTTAATTGCTGGACCGATTTGATTTGATTTGATGCAATCCTATTGAACTTCGTCCCGATTGAACATCAGATTCCAGAGATATTAACAAGAAAGTTAAATTTTGCAATAAAACTGTTAAAGCGAGACAATTTTCCAACATAATGGCTCGTGAAATTCTAGGGAGTGTCTTGTCTACACAATTCTCCTCAGCATTCACTCCCCTCAGCTGCACCAATGCCGTTGGTAAGGCACATCATTAAGGCTAACCCATGTTTGTTGTTTTATGTGGTGAGAAACAACCTTACGAGATAGGAGTTTGTTGCAGAAGCCACAACAACAACGACTATGGCAACGGTGAACTCTTCGGGGACTCGTAGAACGTGATTAGCCTTCCAGAATGCTTGTAACAATAACATCTAACTCATTTACATCTTGGCTTTAAACCACCTTCATCAACAGTATCCATCACCAGCGAGCAGCATTATATTTGCCTATCTTTGTTACTCGGTAGGAAAACAGGCTGTCTAGTTTGAGGGATTTGTTCATCAGCTAAAAAAACAACACACTGTAGGAATAACACGTGCAGTGACAGAATTTTCCTGCATTAGAATCCGATAGAGCTCTTTGATGTTGACATTAGCTTGTTGTTGTTGTTGTGGTACAATGTAACACTTCGTTTCAATTTGTGACAGGTTCAAGTCTTCCTTCCTCAGTCGCAACCGAAAATGTCGAAACATATGCACACACTAGGCGTTTAAGAGAGAACAAGTTAAATTACCTACACGGCCAACAAGATTGACCCAAATTTGAGATTAGTTTTTTCATAAATCGCAAAAGTGCAGGAACTTTCCTTTGGTTTGTTTTTTTTTTCGTCGATCTTGTTTTCCGTGCTGAGCACCAATGCTACCGACGTGCCAGGAAGGCAGCTCCCACACCTGGACCCTACCTATCGACCCATCAACTCATGAACCGGGGACCAACGGCTTTACTTCCCATCCGAAGGAAGGCGTGATCAGAGATGTTATGCCTCAGAACATCCCGGCGGCGCCGACTGGGATTGAACCCAGGCCTACTGGGCATAGGCGTAGCCAGATAGGGGCAGGGGGGGGGGGGTGACTGCCCCCCCCCTAAACTCGGCAACACAAAGGCTTTCGAGGAAATGGCGTTCGGTGAAATGGCATTCGGCCAAATTTTCCATGGTAATTTTTTTTTCGCCCCTCCCTAGCTCGAAACCTGGCTACGCCCTTGCTACTGGGGTGAGAGGTAATCACGCTTACCACTACACCACCGGCGCCGTTAAAGTGCAGGAACTCAGTGACGAGTTTTACCTCATGTTTTCCTGTTGAAAACCTCAATAATCTGCCAGGAAATGAGCAAAATTGATGAAAATTTTACTCAGTCTGGAAGTAGTACCAGTTGAACTAATAGTGAACCCAATCTTGACTTTTCTCATGTTCAGGATTTTTTCCTGGAAAAACGCTGAGCTCCTGCACTTTTGTTGATTTATGAGTAAACAGCACTCAAATTTGGGTTGATCTCATTGGGCCGTGTTCTATTTCTCCCTCGAATAGTCAAAGGCTGGCAGCAAACTGAGTAGCGTCACTGAGTTTTGCCTTTTCCTGCGATGCTGACAGTAGGTGACTTAAAGCCGACGGTTCAGTACGGTGAAACGGCATAATACACACTACACAGAGGTGGTAGTTGGCAGTCGGAAACAATGTTCATAAGCTGCGTTTATTCAGTTACAGGTTGAAGCTAACAAAATGGTTTGAAGAGCGTTTCCCAACAAACAATTTTAGCTGCAGATTAGCTAATACAGGCAAAAAATGGTTAATATTGTTAATTTTTGCCTGTATAAGCCTGTCTGCAGCTAAAAGTGATTATTGGACAACTCAGCTTTTTCACTACCATTATTGTCCAAAATTAATTATGTGGTAGGGTAAATGTTGGCTTCGGCACCCATTGACTGTTTTCGGCAACCAAAATTTAAACGTTAATTTCACTATGTTTTCCCATCAACGCACTTCCCTGAATGTGTCCAAACGATTGTTTAGCCTTTCAGCTTCAATCTGATTTTATTTGAACGATCGAGCAATCCAGTAATGCTACATTTTTCTTCAAATAAAGCATACGCACTACAAAATGGGGTTGATTTCGAGTTGCCGATAATAGAACAGCTGGTTAACACGCAGTTCTAATGGGAAGGTTGCCGACAATAGTCACACTCACCTGAGAAGTTTGGAGCGTTGTAAAAACGCTTTCAAAACGTTTTGAAAAATTCTGTCGATTGGAATGGATAGAGAAGCAAGCAGCAGATAAATGTAAACAAACAGACACATCATATATGTGCGTGACGCTGAGAAAATGCTAGTAGAAGTGCAGACGCTGCTTAGATTGACGAGAATACGTAAATTCCCCTATATCAAATAATCTGAGATTTCAAAACCATGTTCATCGATGGTCATAAGCAGTGTTGGCAAACTCATCAATATGATATTTATTCACTCTCATACAATATCATGCTTGATATTGATTTTACAAGCTCCTCTGATATTGCGAGACTATTCACAACATGTAAAAATTAAGCTGACAATTGTTTTTCCTTGATTTGTTTACGTCGATCTTGTTTTGCCAATGCTACCGACGCCACTACCTATCGACCCACCAACTCATGAACCGGGGACCAACGGCTTTACTTCCCTTCCGAAGGAAGGCGGGATCAGAGATTTTATACCCCAAACATCCCGGCGGCACCGGCTGGGATTGAACCCAGGCCTGCTAGGGTGAGAGGCAATTACGCTTACCACTACACCACCGGCGCCACCATCATCCGCTGTTGCTTGCTTGTTGATTTTTTTGTCTACGAAAATGAAGCGTGATCTTGGACACTGGTGAGATTTGATCCCACCAGTCTTAACTGGTCTTAAGGGATGGATCAACTGTCAACATCTCTCCATTGAAAACATCCAGAAAAAGTATTATAGTGAAGAATTTTTGAAAATAAACGACTGAAAGAGAATCTTCAAGATTATAATGCTAATTGTTCAGATTTAAAAGCATGAATACATACAATTTATAATCAAGATTTGTAGCATCTTCTTATTCTTTTTTTCTTCTTATTCTTCGCATTTCAAGCTTATTGTATATCGCATATTAGTTAATTGCGTGCTCTCAACTTAGTGTTCTAGATGCAGTTCCACAGCTATTAATTGGGAGCTTTCGATGCCTGTACCATTTTTGCATTGGTATAATTGGGAGGCAAGCTCAATCATATTTCTATCCCCAGGGAAGTCGAGAAATTTTCCAACTCGAAAAATTCCTAGACCAGACCAGGTATTGAACCCAGCCACCTCCAGCATGGTGTTGCTTTGTAGCTGTGCCTTTACCGACTGAGCTAAGAGAGGCCTCGTAGCATGGAGACATTCAAATCAAAATATAATATTTTAAACCTTGTAGTATTTTCAAAATTTTACATTCTTTGTACTTTGTACTTTGTACTTTGATGAAGTTTCTTTAAAATCTTGGATAAAACCCCAAAGGGATTTTAAGAAACATTTAAAAACAATTCGAAGGTTTTTGAAGAACTCCTGAGATCTAAAAAATAAAACAGAACTTTAAAATCATAAAACAAATCTAAATTCTGAAATAGTGTCCTGAAATCTTGATGACAGTTTCAAGTTAAGATAAAAGTTTATAAAATCTTAAAAATTTTCCAAAGTGCGAAACATTTAAAACTACAACAATTTCAGTATGGACATCAAAGGTGTTCATGGATGGAAAGATCTGTTTTTTTCCCTGGATCCCATTTTTTTTTTCAAGCCTACGATTTTAAAAAAAATAGATGCTTACGATTTTCCATTCTTGTTAATGAACACATGCAACCTTATTATGAGTAAATTCGGAAACGACTGCAGTAGAAATTATTGTAAGGATTACGGCTTTTCAGTCTAACGGATAATCAAAACGCTACTATGTTTTATGTCCGACGTTTCGGCCTTGGGACTTGGCCTTCTTCAGGGGATCTACAAGTTTTATTTACAATTAATACATTGAACATTTAGCATTGTAACTCTAACATTATTTTTTTTATTTTTTTTTTACACAAAGACTCACATAAAGTTGTACCAACAATCAATACGAAACTAACGATTTTAAATTGGCTCACCACTTTAGTAGCCTATTGGTCCCAAGCAAACGATTAACGTACCCTATTCTAGTCGAAATTCTAGTACTACGCAATGTTTGTTTTGATTCACTATGAAAGTTTGACAGATAAAATGAGGGGTTATTGGTTTTACCTATGTTTCGAGGGGTGATTCGACAAGCTTGGGACCGAAGATAGTACCAGAGGTGAGCCAAAAAGTTGAGCACGTTATTTCGGGACCTACTTGTCTTAGAGTTATCTCTATGGTTGTACCGTTTTTCGTTCAGCGTCTGAAGCTTCACGATCGGTTGTCATAGCTTTTTTCTCGGTTCTCTTCCAAGATATCTGCAAACGTTAGAGTTAGTTTTTTTTGAAAGCTTAAAATACCTACAGCTTTTACCGCATTGGAGAGATAAATGCGTTGGTGGATATTCTGTGTTGTTTTCTTGCTACCTGTTTTTTTTTTTATATTACCACCTACTATGACACCAAAATGGACTCTGACATACATCGATACATGGTATAATACAGGAGAGCAAAATCGAGAGAGAGATACTATTTCTGATTCACTATTGTTGCTTGGGTATTGGTTTGTAAAAATGGGATAATCGTTGTTGGTGATGGGCTTCATTGGTTGTTGTGATGTTGTGAAACTGGAGATAGGGTTGACTCTGGTGGGGCTGCGGTAAAGGAATGTGGTAGTGGACCTGTTGGAATTGGAGGTGGTGGAATTGAAGGTGGTGGATGTGGGACATTTGTTTTGGTTTTGTGGCTCGACTTCATTATTGTATGCAGAACTCCTGAATATATAGAACTTATACCTTCAACATCTGTCCTATAGTTTACGGTACGTGGTGTATTGTATATGTGGAAGCATTCTAACATTGGTAATCTTGACGCAATGAAGGATCTGTCCATAATTTTGGCTTGGTCCAGTACAAATCGGTGTTTGTATTTTATACAGTGATCGATTAGTGCTGTTTTGTTGCCTATCTCGATCATTGCTTGATCATTGTGTGTGTGACCCGAATTTAGTAGGCCTTCAAGTTTGTTTACATTGGACTTGTGGCCACTTATTCGGGTTTTCAGCTTGTTCGTAGTCATACCTATATAGCATCCCTCACAGTTTCGACAGGGAATGTTGTATATGACGTTATGTTGCAGCAACGGCTCGACTGGATCCTTCACGTTTGTATATAGCATCTTGGCAGTGTGTATATTGCTGTTGGCAATTTTGATCGACGGATAGTCCTCTTGCAGACATCTGATGATGGAATTGCTCAGATTCGGAACGTATGGGAGAGATACATATTGTGTTGGTTGCTCCTGAGTATTTCGTTTTTCACTGTTGTTTCCAATGTTGTTAGTGTCATTGGTAGGGATAACACGGTTGACGATGCGATTGATCAGTGTTGTGGGATAGTCGTTTCGTCGAAGATGGAAGTGCACAATCTGCTTAACTCGTTGGTTATCCGGGCTCGATGTAAGTTTCTTAACACGTTTCGTAAAGTTCATGATTACGTTGACCTTTTGCTGCATCGGATGTAGAGAGTAGTAGTTGAGTAATCTCCCTGAGGCTATCGGTTTGCTGTACCATTCAGTTGATAGCGATTGGTCCATTTCTCTTGTCACGGTCATGTCCAAGAAGGGCAGCCGTCTGTTGTTTTCTTCTTCTACAGTGAACTGAAGATGTACATTGTAGTTGTTGAAGGCATCCATTGTAGACTGAACTTTTTCCTGTGGTAGAACCAAGAAGAAGTCGTCCACATATTTCTTTAGGAATGGGATTGGAAATCCTAGATCTTGAATCACTGTCACTAACAATTTGTTGAGCACCATATCAGCCAGGATTGGTATGTACAATTTCAGTTCACTGTAGAAGAAGAAAACAACAGACGGCTGCCCTTCTTGGACATGACCGTTACAAGAGAAATGGACCAATCGCTATCAACTGATCAGAAATATTTCTATACATCAAAAGCAATACTTCCGACTGTTGATTTTCAACAAGAAAGTATTGAAAAATGTGGTAAATGTCAAGCACTGTCCTAAAGCGTCGGAATAACTAACAAATCCACCAATTACGTACATGCATATGCTGCTTCCCCAACACTGTAATCAGAGAATCGCTAGTAGACGAAACAAGTCGAGGTGGCATTCGCTTCCGATCTTCGGGCGTGTGCGAATAGGGAGACAACACAAAATGCTCTCCAGAGTTGTAATCTTGTATCCAAACTTGGAAGCAGAAGTGCAAATGATTTTGATCGATTCTCTTAATCGACTTTCTGTTTAATTAATAACTCGACGGCAAACACATTAATTGATACGTTTGTTGTTCTGGATGATAGAAGAGCATAGCAGAAACAGTACGAAATAGGTTAGTGAAGCCATGGCCATCAAAAGAGGAAATCGATGAAGAGAATTGACTTTCACCCCTCTGCTTCTAAGCCCCTTAATTCAGTCATCGTCATAAAGCTACAATTCTGAATAATAAAATCATCTGTATCTTGGTAACGAATGGACGCACAAATAAGGCTAATACATCAACACTAAGGTAATTCACTGTACTTTAAGAAAAAAAATATCAATACAAATCATTTCTCTTCATTTCTAATGAAAATTCGCACTTTCTTCTTTATTCCTCCCATGAAACGCTGCATACCTCGGGAGTCAACTTCCTTGACACATTTGTTCCACATTTTAATCATCTGAATCGCGTCCCGAGCCGTTTTTCCACTTTTTTCAAGCTTGCGCTTCATTATTGCCCAAAATCTCTCGATGGGCCGGAACTGCGGGCAGTTGGGTGGATTTATGTTTTTATCGATGAAATCTACGTTATTATCGCGGTACCACTGGATGACTTCCTGGCCAAAACTTCACGGGACCTTTATGGGCTTTAATGTAAGGTGTACGCGGTTTTTGAGGCATTCTTCCTTGTACAGCTTCGAGTTCATCGTCTTATTCGTCACGAACACTTTGGTCTTTGCTCCGCAGCTGCATATCCCTTCCCAAATCATCAGCTTTTTGGTAAATTAGTCCATAAAATCAAACTTAAACTTCGCAGGAACATCTCCTCGTGCCGTCGCCATGTAGAATTTTTGGCCAGGAAGCTGTCCGAAATCCATTTTGACGTAGGTTTCATCGTCGATGAACAGGCATCCTTGGTACTTCGTCAAAACATGCTGGTAAAATTTCCGAGCTCGAGTTTTGGTGACGCAACTTTGCTTCGACGTTCTGTTTGGTTGCTTGCTGGCTCGATAAGAACAATATCCTGTTCGCAAACGAATTCTTCGAACGGTACTGCAAGCAGCAGTGTATTTTTGTGCGATTTCATTATCTGATAGTCCAGGGTTTGCTCTGACGGTTCTCAACACCTTCTGGTTCAGCTTGTGGTCATATGTTCCACTACGACGCTTACCTTGAGGCACTCGATCCACGCTCTTTCGCTTCCTGAAATGTTTGAGCACATCATACACGGTTGATTTGGTGATTTTCAACGTTTTTGCGATTTTTATTGCGGACCACGTTGGATTATCAACGTGGGTGTGCAGAATTTTTTCTCTCCTCTCAGCTTCCATCTGGAATCATTTTTGACTCACTGCACAAAACACCGTGAAATTTATACCACAGAAAGTGGGTGCCTACACAGCTAAAAAAAAAGTAGTGTAAATTTCCGTTACTATGATGCACATAAATGAAGCGTCATAAATCATACAAATTTACACTATAAATCGTGTAAATTTATGAGACATGTCATGCAATATTCCATTTATTGTATGCAACTTTCCACCTTTGTTTGCAACATTTCTTGCAAGCTGCTAGTTTACGTGAAAAGGAAGTTTACATGTATGAATGTTTGCATACATGGATGTTTACATCGCCAGTAAAATTCAGAATTTTTTGGTGTGTAGGTAAACAAACCGCTGTAAAATAATTCTTCCAGCGATCACTTTCCATGCCGCTGCAACACAATAAGTGTCGGATTCTAGCTGGACAGAACTTTAGCAATGTAAACTAGCATCGCACCGCATTTGGTTCTTGGGTCGAAGGACCACCAAAAAACATGATATTACACTATTTTCTAGGGATACCTAAAGTCCAATTAAACGATTATCGATTAATCGTAAAGATTTTTTCCATTTAAATATTTATTGAATTTTCAATTATTTGAGTGCGTAACCGACATCACCTAGCGTCTTTCTGCTAAAGGCTAAGATTTACCAACTTGTTGAGAGATGGAGTTTAACGAGAAAAATTTAAAAAGGGAGGAGCTTTAACTAGATGGACACTGATATTCTGCGGCCTTCCAACCTATCGCAGACACCATTTCAACCCCTGTCCAGCAGCAGGCGGGCTGAGACTCTTGCGAGTGCCCAATAATTGAATCGAAGAATATGGGATTTTCAGATCCAGCTGCCTACACGTCATCATCATCTTCCAAAGGCTTAAAGCCTGTACTATCATATTTCCAAAAGAGTCAAATTTCTGAACATGTCTTAACTAAAATGCGTATAAAAACGTTCTTTTCTGGGCAATCATAGTCATACTAAAGGGTATAAACAGAGAGAACCCCGCTCAAATTCCTATTACTACACAAAACACAAGCTCCTGCTGCAGTTAGCAAATAACATTTTTTATATAAGACCACGTAGTCATACGTCACCATTGCATAAAACCCCATAGGGCTGTCCCTTGTAGTTTTTTATGGAGGTGTTAGTTTACGTGAGCAAACTAAGAATTTCGTCAAATTGACGTTTGAATATTTATTTACATAAGCAGATACGTGCTTTTGAATAAATCATCAAAGAATTGCTGGTGAACATTGTATGTTTAAAATTATTACTATCATTAGGCTAATGGAAATATTAATTTAATAATACGTCCGACATCACTCAAAAAAAGAATGGAAGAAAAATATGAATGCATAATCAACTTAAATAATAATAAATTTAAAAAAAAAGTCTAAGGATTAACCACAGAACAAGTGACGATTTAAAAACGGGTTGATTTTTGTTTGGCTACTTAGCAATATATGTGTAAATAGGTGAATTTAGGCATATTTTTCAAATTTTATAAAAAATAACAATACCACTTTAAAATGGTATAAGGCTGTGCAAATTTCATTTAATTCTATGTCACAACCCTTCAGAAATTACAAAATATTACACAGATATGAATTTTCGGCAATCGAAACAAAAATGTGGTGCCAAATGACTTACCAATCTGACGTGACCTTCTCCGATTTGCATGGAACTTTGCATAATTGTTTGTTATAGTCAAAAATTCACATTTGAGCAGTTCCACGCCAAATGACGAATCGGAAAAACTCGACCTTCTTTAATTTTCATAAAATTTTACATAATTGTGTGTTATAAGCAATAATCTACATCCACTTCAATTTTTGATGTTTTAATCTTTTTCAAGATGCCGTCTATGCCATTTTTCAATAAACGGCCCGAAAAAGTCACTTCGGATCAAATTGCCGTCTGCACGCTATTTTGAGGCTACTCAGTGACTGGGTGGATCGCACTCATTTTTGCATGCTGTATGGAGTTGTCAAAAAATGAGTAAACTGGTTTTGCTCTGATGAGTGGGATCTACCCATATTCTGGGTAAATGGTTCTGATATAAACATTTCGGTTAGTAATGCCGGCAAGAAACGAAGACGAGGCAAGGGATCCGGACGTATTACTCCCAAGGATTTGAACAAAGGACAGGCGCCTGGTTTCGGTAAGGCCAACATTGTATGGCCAGGATTGTCAGCGCCGATTATTCGAGGTCACGGACAACAGCAGCAGCTTCCGGAAGATAAGGAGCGGGAAGCCAAGCTCAAGAAGATTCGCGATGGTGAACTTCAAACGGATGAAGCTCAGTCCCCTTGAGCGAGGTTGGCCTGGATACAAAATGTCAGCCGTAGTGTAAGACCGCCGTATGCAGTTGGAGGGGACCAGTTTGAAGGATTTGACACCAAACGTTTGGAACTGAAGACCGTTGTCAATATAAAGGGCAATCATAGTCGGAAGAGACGCGTTTCAGCAATGAAAGTGACAGGAAACGACGACGGTTTGGCAGGATTCGGATTCATCAAGACCATCGATATTAAGGCAGCGTTGCGACAGACAAAAAATCGTGCCGGTCAGAAATTGATGCATTTCGAACAATGGTCATACTGTTTTCCACGACTTCTATAGTGCTTTTGGTACGACAGATATTTTCGTCGAGCGTAAACCGGAAGGCTACGGCTTGAAATGTCATCGAGCCATCAAAGACGTTTGCGAAGTGATAGGAATGAAGAATCTTCGGGCAAAATGCGAGGGCTCGACTAATGTGATCAAGGCATTCTTCATTAGTTTGTTGCAAAAAAGGAATCATCAGCCAATTGCAGAATCCAAATGATTGCACGTCGTTGACCTTCGTCCGGAGAATGGTAATTTTCCGAAAGCGGTCGCAAGTCCAACCGCTTGCCGAACCCAGGATGAATTGGAAAGCAATAAAATCCTTGACTTTACGCAATTCTGCATGGAAGGTTCAACTGAAGAAGAAGAAGTGGCCTCCGTTCTACACCAAGTACCGATCCTACGAAATTTATCTGAAAAAGTGGGAGTATATGCGGAATCAAGATAAGGTGCGACAGAGACGCGGAGTGCAAGATGGGACCAACACCGGAGGACAAATAGAATTTATTGTTGGAAGGTTGCGACTAGGAGCGCATGTGAATAAATGGTTTTCAATTGCAAAAGAAATTATAATTTTCATAATTTTATTTTTTTAATTTTCTTCCCGGACGAAAAAAATTAAACGCAAAGCATTCATTATGGCGTTTATTCGTTTATATCGAAATGGGTAAGGTTTACTCAGTTGACAAATGTCATCATATGAGTAACCGTTACCCAGTTCCATCCAATAGCACGTTTACTCAAATTTGAGTAAAATCATGTTTACTCATTTTTGAGTAACTTCCCTTTTGGCTGAACTGAGTGATTTTCGACTCAAAAATGAGTAGCATCGAAATAGCGTGTGAGACAAAGTTGTAGAGAAAACAAAGTTTTGCTAGGAAAAAATGTCATGTTTTTTTAGCAATTAGGAGTAAACATTCTAATCAAGTGATAAAAACTCAAATATCTAAGAAAATATATCTTCTATTTTAAACTTTTTTTTTTAATTCATGAAAAAATCAATCGTTAAAATTGAGTGTGTAACAGGTATTTTAAGAGAGCTTTAAATTGTTGATTTTCAAATATACAAATCATTAAAATTAGTAAACTTTTTTTTTCCTTTGGTTTGTTTTTTTCCGTCGATCTTGTTTTCCGTGCTGAGCACCAATGCTACCGACGTGCCACGAAGGCAGCTCCCACACCTGGACCCTACCTATCGACCCATCAACTCATGAACCGGGGACCAACGGTTTTACTTCCCATCCGAAGGAAGGCGTGATCAGAGATGTTATGCCTCAGAACATCCCGGCGGCGCCGACTGGGATTGAACCCAGGCCTGCTGGGATGAGAGGTAATCACGCTTACCACTACACCACCGGCGCCGTTGAAAATTAGTAAACTTAGCAACGTTTAAAGTGTTGTCCGGAATCTTATCCAATAATCACAAAAAAAATAAAACAACAAAATGAGGTACAAGAACGAATCGGCGATTATCTCTTTTGCTAGTGGGGGCAAGCGAGGGGGACGAAAGTCCCAGATTTATTCAAATTTTTCCAAAAAGTACTCTAAAGTTTGATTTATTGATTTATAGTCGGAGAAATTAATTAAGTGACAGTTCACATCACACAACGCACTAAAAACAACTTTAGCATAATGCTCGATTATTCTACCACATCCAATATTATCGATGAATAGTGAATGAAATAGAATAATATCGGCAAGTACATGTTATTTTCATTCCGCCTCGAGTTTATCTTAGAAAATCTAAACTTTTAAGCATATTTCATAGAAATCCGTTTTATGAAATGTGAAGCGGATTACTTTCGTCCCCCTTTGGTGGCGAGGGGAAGCACCCCTCATCACCCCTTATACACGGATGAGTTTGGTAAAGGGTATGCTCGACCCGATTCGTACCTTCCGCAAAACTTTTCTTTGCTCGCTTTCCGCTTTCTGAATACAATGTTCACACTGGTGTACTAAGCGAAGCTATCAGCTCTATATTTTCTGATATCGACGTTTAGCATTTCCAACTATTGAAAACTTAATAAAAACATATGCTGGTAAAAATATGCTTCGTCAGCTAAGAAAGGGCTTATTCAGCATCTAATCAGCTCAAGCTGATTGTTGGGAATTAACGATATAACACAGATTGAGGCTATGCTCGGAAATCAGCAAAGTATTTACATGTACGAAAAATGATACCTGTGATGTGTTTGATCAAGAACCCAAATCACTTTCTGTTAAAAATCCCAATATATTTTCAACGATCATGAATCATTCCCTCTAGTAATCCTTCCTTTTATCTATATCAATAGAATTAATTAACCGGCAGAACGAGTTCCTTCGTTGCTGCCTGGAGCTGGTCTGAGCCCCCCTGCAGCTTAGCTCACAATCAGCAGTAGTTTGCCACTAATCACAGCAGATTGCTTTCAACTTCCCAGCAGTGTAATTATTGTGTGCTTGTAGGTTTAATTCTCCAGTAGATTGCATGATTGGAGCTCCTGTGGAGAAAAAAGTACCGAGTTTGCTACAAGGCGCGTAGTACGAGGAACTTCTTCCGAAATGGATATCTGGCAATTACTGGCAAACCACCATTTAAGTTTGCTTTCCAGGAGGCAGCAGCTTTAATTGGCACCGCTCGATTAGTTTGAGCTGGCTAGGAGAGGGGGAGGTAGCTCATCGATTCTTCCGGTTCGCCTCCTAGCATCGTGCTATAAGGTACCAGGCGATAACCAGGGTAGTTGATCGATAGCTCGATGACATCATTTCGTTGGCGTCTGCAATGGGAAATTCTCATAGCAGGCGTTGACGATGGGACGTTGCGAGTTGTTGAATAGCAACTATCGTGGTAACTCACCGATTACCTGTCGATCTGCCAAATTTGGAAAGACGTCTGCATTGAATTGTCTCATATAATAATATTCCGCCCACTGTATCACAAGAAATTGCGAGTAGCTGAGTGGAATGGAGATAAGTTAAGCATTGGGTACAGGACCAAGTCTCCCCTGGGTGGTGCCAAAAGATGAGCGCAATAGAATCATCAAGTTGCCATAAGGCACGGAATGAGACTATTGCATGGCTGCGTAGTCAAAGTCTTCCATTCGTTAGTCATTTCAGGTGGATTAGAACAGGTTTGGATTTTTCAGATATAAGATACATTCATACCATTGGCATTTGGTATTTGAGATAAAGACAGAGACAGGATGCGGAGGGCCCGCTTAGGGGGAGCGTAACCCATGTTATGGCTTCCATTTATTTAATAGTTCAGATAGGCTGGAAATGATAGGTTCATGGTGAGAAAATGTACCATATGGTGCCCGTTCACTGATCATTGCAACGTTGATGATTTCCTATAGTGACACATATCACCTTCTTAATGCTTCAGTATGCCTCAAACGATTAATTCTTAGTTGTTAATAGAACTTCCTTGATGAAATCGGCTGCTTCATGCAGACTGAGCAATTCTGATTATAGTGTCAGATTTGTTCTGTATACAGAGGAACTGGGAGGGCTTATTAGAAACTTATCACCAATAAAATAATGATCTTCTAGTAAATTTTGCATTTAATTTTATTAATATTTTATTTTATTTAAGCATATTATTTTTGTTACAGTCAATTTGCATTAGCATATGATACAAGAGATTTAATATTACTTGCTCGTTTTCGCGTAAAATAATCAATATTTATCTTACTTGTAATTACCTTTGAAAGTTTTTTTTTAAGTTTTTTTTTTTTTGTGATCTGAAAATTTACCCAGTTTGGTTAGAAGTTTCGAAGCTAACGCATGTCCACAGGCCTAATAGAAAGATAGGCAGAACAAGTGTATCATTAAGAATGGTTGCATGCAGGGTTGCTTCCACTCACTTGCTATAGATGGGTGATTTTCGGAGTTTTGAATTCGTTAGATGTTGTAGTGGAGATTTGTGCTGTTGGATGCGGGTGGAGATTGGAGGGCGGGTGTTTGATGCATAGAACCTGTCAATTTCGCTTTCAGAGTGTCGCAGTAAGCGGTTTTATGATTCGTGAGCGCTCGCGATTCGTAGAATCGTTGATTGTGACTGCAAGTGGATTTGACGGGTTTTGTGTTTCGGACGCTTGTTTTTGGCCTTTTCTTGTGTCTAACATGTGCAGAGTATCATTATAACGTCTACTGGTTTTGAGATTCCTGGTGGCGTGAAATATATTTGTGAGAATATCTTTTTGAGATTTTAACAGTCACGTTTTGTTTGTAGTTTATATTTTATTTATTCATGTAATTATCGTAAATAATAGTTATTCAATAATAGATAGTTCATCCATATATTCGTACTTTGACGCGAAGCGCTGTGGATTATGAGATGCTCGATGACCCTGGAGGGATCGATTTTGCTTACTGAGCAGAAAATCATAGATTTAACCCCAAGCTCTTCAACAGCACAATAAATCGCCACCATCATGTGTATATTTGATATTAAACATTAACCTTGGAAACTATTTGCATATCAAGCGAAAACGTAGTCCTGTATTGTCGCGAAGCGTTATGGTTCTGAGATGCTCGATGACCCTGGAGGGATCGTTTTTGCTTACTGAGCAGAAAATTATGGGTTTAATCCCAAGCTCTCCGTCATGACTCTTAAAATTCATTATCACTAAACAAAATTAATATGTTCTTTCGATAGCCGGCTATCGAGAGATTAAATAAACAACAAATAAACAATACATACTTTTGGTTGCATCGCCAACTTGAGGTGAATCCTAACCGAATACCCTACCCAACCCTCCAACTCCGTAGCACTTATGAGGGTGTCGCTAAGTCGGTGGCCTCTCGTTAAGTAAGTACTACATCAACATTTCATTCCTTATCCCTAGTTATGGTAAAGATGGGCGTGGCCGGGAATAGCGACAGTCATGCTTCTGTTACTCTTGTTTAGATTGGAACCAATGTTTACTCCTCAGCATTATTCCTGAAAGTAGTCTAACTGAGAATTTCAGAAGATACGTGAGTGTCGCTAGTATCCAATCTACAAAGTATATCATAACAACGCTAACGCTAACGCTAACGCTAACGCTAACGCTAACGCTAGGAGAGAGTCGGGAAAGATTGAGAAGGGTGCACAATAATACAAATTTCAACAATCCCTAGTGATGAAAAGCGCACGTTTAAAACACTCGCGTACCAATCCTCGCACGGTCACCCATGGGTTTTTAACTGCAAAAACAATTCATGCATGATAAATGACGACATTGTGAAAGGAAGCCATAACGAGCACCGGGGATGCTCTTTCGTAAACGATATGACAAAAAGCCTCTGGAGATACGTGTGCTGTGCATATTTGCTCAAGTGGGAGTGGAAAAGCATTTCAAAATACGAACCATATGAACAGCCCATGGAGACCGGTGCGACTGTTGTGAGCGTTCTGAGGCTGGAACTTCTGCTTTGAATTACGATCTCAGTAGAACGCAGAAAATAAAAACAACCTCCTAAATCAAATGCCCACGCTAGGCCCCATATATAGCAATGTTGGTTTTCTTTTTGCCGGAAATGCGTTTAGAAAAATATGATGGAATTTTTCATGACTCCGGAGCGGGTGTGATAAATGCTGGATTCATATTTTGAGCCTCCCATTCAGGGTTGGCTTCCAAGTTGTATATACACAAAAAACGAAAACTGTAGTGAGCGTATAATTATTCCACAAAATGAATAAATGTAAATGGTTAATAAATAACGTAAACGATAATTAATATTGAAATTCAAAAAAAAAATTGCAAAACAAATTATAAAGTCAAAATAATACTTGGCAATTCTTAAATTATATTTACATAAAAATGACCATGCCACAAATAGGTATAAGTGAACTGACCGTTGGGTACTTTTTTCTTACCGTGTATATTGTTGTCAATATTAGTATTCGTCTTCAGCTTGGTGCGGATTGTTTTGAGGATCAATTGCAAATTGAATATTTTCATTTGACACAAATATAGCGTTGTGTTGTGGAACGTGTTGTGTTGGTTTTTACACACAGATTGATGGAAAATTATTGTCTAATGCTGAATTGATGATAATATCAAAATTTTAGACTCTGGGGTCGACAATATTGAAAATAATCATTTTGCCCAAAATTAAATTGATTATTTTGCTTTTGAGGATTGCTTCTGATATTGACTATTTTAGGTTGGATAATCAAGCACGTATTCACTGATGTATAATGAACTCATATTATGTTCATTTCGTTCGTACGTGACAGCGAATATTTTCAAAACAAACGCATTTCATCTTCACTGAGTTGAGTCACTACTCCTTGTGTGCAATGGTAAATGATAAAAAAACAGACATTGCTTCGGACACTGCGTGGACAAGCTTACCGGTGATCACTGTCTGCAACCAATAATTTAAAAAAATCTCCACATGAGGTGTACTTTCCGAAACCATTATTGTTCAACCCATTGAGTTCAGCCCTTCCACTACATTGATTTCTCGCTGAAAACATTTCTGACCTCCAGTCTCTTGCGAAAACAAAAACCCAGCAGATAAAAACAGGAAACCCTTCATCTTCCAGCCGAGCAGAATATGGTCCAATACTGCTCGTTCAGTAGTGTTTTTCTGTCACCAGCTTTTTACATTTTCCCCGCACGCCTTAAAAAATATGTAAATGCATCAGGAGACAGCAGCCATGGGGCTCCACCTCATACTTCGTCGGTTGAAGAATGGAATAAATTAGGGCCAACTTGAAGCCAGCCAGCAGCCGCCAAACAACTACAGCAGAATAGTAGCGAAAAAATGGAAATTGTTTCCCCTTGTAGTCTTGAACCATGTGGGCAGCCAAGCGGGCTGCCCCCTTTCCCTTCGCCCCTGTGGAATTTATTGTACTTAAATGGATCGTTATGTGGCCGTCAGAAGTTACGCGCGGCCCAAAGGAGATGCGTCTTCCCGGAAGCTGACTGCCGCTAGGCTAGCTACCGAGAAGCGAGTCGAGGGAGTGATAAATTTTATTATACATTGTAAAGAGCTTCACGCCACAATTCCACTTTCGGGAGTTTGCGAGCCGGGCGACTTCCGGCCGGGGGAAGAACAAAAAAAAGTTTGAACATTTCTTACTTTCGGTGTGGTAGCGGACTAGGACTAGGAGGAAAGTTTTCTATTGTTTTTGGTTTTTCGGTTCCATGTGGGCGTGTGAGTGTGCAGAATGGCACTTCCGGCATCAGGCGAGGCAAAGTTGAGCACGGGCATTTTAACTGTGGGATTTCGAAGGCAGTTGATGAAATATTTCGGATTCTTAAGTGAGGCTAAGTAACAGCATTCATCTTGAGAATGGGTTCCATTACGTAATGAATATATGAAAAATCCATTAGCCTCGCATTTATTTGGGCACACACTATGGAACAGTCGTGAAAATGTCGGTGCCTTGAGACCGATACATGCTAGTCAATCAATTCAATCAAACGCAAAATGGGTCAACAACACGCATCATTTGTGGATGGTCTATAACGTAATTTTAGTATCAGTTTCAATTTAAATTAAGTTAACTGAAGCCAAAATTCTTGTCTGAAATTTCTCAATCTTCCATCATGAAAAATTTACCAGGTTCCAAATTCATGACTGGTTTTCTCAGTCCAAAATTTAACCTTTTATTCAAAGCTTAAAAATTCTGATAAGCTTTCAAATTTTCAAAAAAATTTCCTCCTTCAAGAAGTTCAAAGTTGGTCAGTCCAAAACGCTAAAATATGTCAGTTTTGTCTCGAACCCTTCCGAACTGAATGAATCATTGCTCTCATGTTTGCTGCTACCAATGGTTGCATTTTTCAACTAAATGTATTTTTTAACAAGAGTTACTTTTGAAAAGGGTGTATTCAAAAAATGGATTACACTTTTCAAAAAAAAAAAACAAAAAACTATCATATTTTTTTTTTGTCTATTAATTTATTTGATAAGGCTCAACCGAATTAACTTTACAGAGCCGAGGATTCTTGGTCACTATACAATACATTTTAAAACTATAGTCAAAAGGTACAACACAATAAACACTTTATCATCCGCTATCAAAAAAGCCTCCTCCATTAGAACTGGAGCCGCTTCCAGTAGTTTCATTGTTGTACGCCAACGAGGGTCAGAGCACGTCCATTGCAGCAATGGACGCAAAACGTGGTCAGCACTCACACACTCATCACGAAACGGTTGCTTTCCAAAGTCGACGACGCATCGACCGAAAGAACTGCTGATGACGAACAATGAGGAGGACCACACAATGGTAGCTGCCGAGAAAACAGACGATCGCGTAGCACACATCGAGAGTGGCCTGCTTTTGTCGACAGCCGAGTGAACACTGAAAAAAAAAACTATCATATGAAAACGATTGATCTGATAAAAATGACTTCTGAGAAGAAGTTGAACACGGCCAATAAGATCAACCCAAATTTGAGTTCAGTTTACTCATAATCACAAAAAGTGCAGGAGCTCAGCGATGAGTAAAATTGCCTCATATTTTCCTGTGCAAAACCTAAAATATCTGCCGGAAAATAAGGAAAATTGACGAAAATAATACTCAGTCTAGAAGAAGTAGCAATAGACTGAGAGAATCCTATCTATTTAACTAAACACAGCTTTGGATTGATCTCATTGGCCGTGTAGGTAATTAAATGATATTTGAGAAAAAAATACACTAAAAGAAAAAAAATCAATGCATTCATTTTCATATTATTTTTTAAAGAAAGTTGAAGTAATTCTCTGAAATTTGGTGAAGAGTAAGCAGCGGGGCCTCCCTTAGCTCAGTCGGTAAAGCCGCAGCTACAAAGCAAGACCGGAGGTGGCTGGGTTCAATTCCCGGTCCGGTCTAGGAATTTTTGGGGTTGGAAAATTTCTCGACTGCCCTGGGCATAGAAGTATGATTGGACTTGCCACACAATTATACCAATGCAAAAATGGTACAGGCATCGAAAGCTCTCAATTTATAACTGTGGAAGTGCATCTAGAACACTAAGTTGAGAGCACGCAATAAGCTAATATGCGATATGCAATAAGCATGAAATGCGAAAAAGAAGAAGAAGAAGAAGAAGAAGAAGAAGAAGAAGAAGAAGAAGAAGAGCTTGCTGCTAAAAAAGTCTATAATGTTTAAATGTTTGTTGATTTTCATATTTTAATAAGATTACATAATTCTTAGAAAAATTATAGTATATTTTAATTTACGGATCAGTTTTGATAAATTTACACATACATATTTTTTCCCTAAGTCCAGCCATTCGCTAGTTGAGGCGAGTATGCAAGCATAGGGAAAACGATTTTTTTTTCTTGAATTCAGCATGGATTTTTACGATTAAACTTAAAAAAATGTTGAACTTACTTCTTGGTGGTATATTAATTAAAATTATCTTCAATATCAATTCAATTGTTAAAATATTTTTCGATTCCACAATGGATTTGGCTGGAACGTATTTCTGGGTTTCTATAAAAAAAACATCATTATTTATTTATTTATTTATTGTAAGAAGACTTATAGAAAACTGAATTCAAATTCAAGAAATAAACAAGGTGTTTACAAGTTGCAACTAAGGCTTTGATAACATTTTTCTTAGGCCTACATTTTCATCGAATAGTCACAACGCGATGCTCAGGCAAATGAGTCAAAAAGCCTTCATGCTTTGCTTTCGCAGCTTCTTCATCGATACCTTCACAATCCTTCAATATCTTCAACAAGTTCAAATCGTTGTTCGGTGCCATGGCGCCACATGAAGAAATATACCAACTTTTCAAGTACACTTTCACAATGAATACAGACAGAGAGAAAGTTTAGTAATTTCCATTCAATTCCACTACCTTATTTGCTTATCCTTGACAGAAACGCGTATTTCGTCTGCAATGTGCAGACTTCTTCAGTATCTTGTACTAATCGAGTATTAGTACAACACACTGAAGAAGTCTGCACATTGTAGACGAAATACGCGTATCTGTCAAGGATAAGCAAATAAGGTAGTGGAATTAAATGGAAATTGCTAATCTTTCTCTCTCTCTTTATACATTTTTTTTTTTTTTGTCTTTATTTTAGAGATTTTTAGCCTGAGGCTAGTTCATCTCTTCTCTCTTTATACAGGTATTCCACTAAGACACCCACATTCAGCAGGAACCTTCGTGAGGATTACCGAGAAGCTTCGACAGTCGAGTAGAGGATGCAAGCCTAATAGAGGAGGTTGAATAAACCAACTTTGCCAAAACATAGCTAAAATGTGGTTATTTATTACCTGAAAATAGAGGTGTGCGTCGAATCAAAAATGGTCGGCGGCGGCGTGTGGGGTAATTATGCTTGGCGGCGCCAGTGCGACAAATTCAAATAAAGTGGGACATGGCTATATGCGACGAGACTATTGAGTGTAGCTTTTTGTTGTCTTCCAGAATGTTTCTTAATTTTTTAAGTTCTTTATTTGAGTAGTGAAATTTTTTTGTTAAGGGGGGTATACACTCAGATAAAAAAAAATAACTTTATGCCTTGTTCAAATTGACACCTATAAAAACATTGCAGTTGAAGTCTTTTTAAGAAATTTTTTCCATGGTTTAAACTTTCTATCTCTCAAGTGGACGAAGTTATAGGGTGAAAATGGAGTACAAACGGTAATATTCCAGTTATCGCGTTTTTTCTCCATAACTTTTTTTTTAATTTTCTCGTTTTTCTAATATTCTACAAAGTTGTAAGTGCTAAAAAATAAAAAAAAAATAATTACTGATAAAATTTTGGAAAATGTCTCAATGAATCCCGCGTTGAGTCCCGTAATTGATGCTGAAACTGACGGTTTCTCGAAAAATCATCTGGCTATATTTCCATCATTTGATGAATCAGAGCCTTGTTTGGGAACATCGATTATAAGGCCCGTCTGATTTTTGAAAGCTTTTTAGATGTGCTTCTTACGACCCGCGACGTTTTCCTTTTCATGAGGTTTCCTTGCCTGCCAACACGATACATTTCCTTTTGTACAATTTCTATGTCAGAGAAATTGACAATTGTCTAAGTGACAACTGCACGTTGAGACAACTTGCAGATGATGACGTAGTGTCTATGACAGGGCCCAAAGGGGTCAACCTGTAAGGACCCTTACAGGATACCTTAGACAATTTGTCTACTTGGGCTATCCAGCTAGGTATCGAATTCTCCATGGAGAAAACTGAGTTGGTCGTTTTTTCTAGGAAGCATAGCCCAGCACAACCGAAGCTTCAACTTTTGGGTAAGCCGATCACTCATTCTATGTCCTTCAAATATCTTGGGATCTGGTTCGATTCCAAT
Source organism: Ochlerotatus camptorhynchus (assembly GCF_037179485.1). Taxonomy (NCBI): domain Eukaryota; kingdom Metazoa; phylum Arthropoda; class Insecta; order Diptera; family Culicidae; genus Ochlerotatus; species Ochlerotatus camptorhynchus. The sequence goes on along the minus strand of NW_027040601.1, from coordinate 32,603 downwards.
TGCACCTGGAGATCCCACATCGAGTATCTGAGACGAAAATGCCAACAAAGGATCAATTTTCTCCGAACAATTACCGGAACGTGGTGGGGAGCTCATCCGCAAGATCTTCTAACGTTGTACCGGACAACGATTTTATCGGTTTTAGAGTACGGTAGTTTTTGCTTCCAATCGGCGGCTAAAACTCACATCATCAAACTGGAACGTATCCAGTATCGTTGTCTTCGTATCGCGTTAGGATGCATGCACTCGACTCATACGATGAGTCTCGAAGTGTTGGCGGGCATGGATCGGGTTTCGGAATTGTCCCTCAGGCTCCTCACCCGTTGTGAAGTAATGAACCCACTGGTAATCGAAAACTTTGAGAAGCTTCTTGAGCTAAACCCTCAAACTCGTTTTATGTCATTGTACTACGTGTACATAACTCAGGATGTCAGCCCTTCACAGCATAATCCCCATCGTGTATGCTTCTCCGACTTCGGCAATTCTGTTCATTTTGATTTATCTATGACGCGGGAGATTCGTGGAATCCCAGAACATCATCGTTCCATGATTGTTCCGTCAATTTATGCTGCGAAGTTTGGCCAAGTTGATTCCGCAAGATCGTTCTTCACAGATGGATCACTAATAGAGGCGTCCGCTGGTTTTGGTATTTATAACGAATCTCATAGCGTCTCCCGAATGCTTCATGCTTCTTGTTCCGTATATGTTGCTGAACTGGCGGCAATACACTATACGCTAGAAACGATCGCCTCACTTGCACCAGATCACTATTTTATTTTTACGGATAGTCTCAGTTCTGTCGAGGCTATTCGCTCCATGAGGCCGGTAAACCACTCCTCGTATTTTCTCATGAAAATACGAGAGCTTCTGAGTGCTTTATCTTTAAGATCTTTTGTCATCACCTTTGCATGGGTCTCATCTCATTGCTCGTTGGACAATGAGAAGGCGGACTCACTTGCTAAGGTCGGCGCTATGCAAGGCGGTATTTACAATCGACAAATCGCCTACAATGAATTTTTCTTCATTTATCGTCAATTTATGTTCCAGTTCGGGATATTTTGGCTAGACGTGATCTGGAGTTTATGAAACTCATATATGTTTATTTAAGAATACTAACCTTAGATTGTAATTTTGATTAACCTTGTTTTTAGTTTGTGTATTGTGCGTTTAGTTTTTTTTTTTTAAATGTTTGTTTTCAAGATGAATAGAAATAAGTTCATGTTTTAGGATTAATTAAATATTTGTATAATAAATCATATTTCAAACCTGCTTCTCCCTTTCCCCATCCAAAAAATTGTAAATCTCCACTAACCTCGAGACGACCGCGAGTAATCGGTTCAATTCCTTTAACTCTAGATTTAAGACATTAATCACGTATAATGCAAATGATATCTCGGCTCTGTAAAGTTTATTCGATTGAGCCTGTACAAATAAATTAATATAAAAAACACGATACATTTGACCGGTGTCACACTGCAGAATACAGTGTTTCCCACAATACATCTTGCCATAAAATTATCAATCTCTTTTTAATAGCTATTTAATTTGACGTTTGGCTGAAAAACGATTATCTGCAAAGTTGTAGCTGATAAAAATTCCAATAAGAATAGCAATAGAACTTGTTAACAATACAATATGGAAAAGGCTAGAAGACAATGAACAAAAAGTTTTGTTTTCCCATAGTAATTTCCATATAAACTTCAAATGGTTTGTGCCAAGTCAGTTTCTTATCAAATGAGTTAAAACTTTTGGAGGCTAATCAGGACCCGATTTTAAACCATTTGAACACTGTGGAACGAAAATATCAAATTTTGTATCAGTCTATTGTACATGGCACACAATTACACTAGTGCAGAAATGGTACAGCCATCGAAAGCTCTCAATTAATAACTGTGGAAGTGCATCTAGAACACTATGTTGAGAGCATGCAATAAGCTAATATGCGATATACAATAAGCTTAAAATGCAAGGAAGAAGAAGAAGATGTGCAGTTATAACAGACTAACGAATAGAAATTGAATTTACTTTTTGAAGAGCATCCAGTTTGAAGTTCCTCATCCTTGCCACCAGGCTTCCAGTGCGCGCGCTACCGTATGCGAGACGCAATACGAATAGTCTCATAATCATAGCAGTCTCATGCGCAAGAGATTTGTAGCACTCTGTTTCTCTCTCTTCAGTTTTGTCGCATCTCACATTCTCATAATGTCTGTGTGTCGCACTGTTTTGTAAGCACAGCACATTTCCGGATGTATGCGTTTCATGAGAACGAGTATCATGCGACGTCGCGTGAGCCGAAGCTCATGCGCTTTTCGCAATGAGACGTCGCTAAGCGACGTTTCAATGCGACATCTAAATAACAAACTCAACTGGAGGACCAACTTGTGTTCTTGATGTGGGGAAAGTGTTGTTTTGTTTTGGAAACGATGGAAAGCGACCTAGCTACTACACTCTTATCGAACATGGAGAAGAAGTGTCGGATGGTTATGACCAACAAAGTTTTCCTAGCGGCAATTTTCGTTGATTAAAGGATTAACTTGAAAAATAGCCCATTCATAACGAACGAAGTAAGAGATGTAGCTTTGGTAAGCGAAATGTACAATCAAGTTGTGGTTTATTTGCTCGTTAATATGCTTTTTTTTAATTTCACCGAGGGTCCACGGTACTAACACTAGAACTATTTAGAAATCTGTCGTCGCAAATTGATTGTTTCAATTCAGCATCATGGTGGCTGATATGAACTATCCTGTGAGCGCTAACACATCTGAAGAATTCAGTTGCTGCCATAGTAAGTTTTGTTGATTGACAGGTATTCAATACAATTCCTGAAGCAAGAAGCTTAGCAACAATCCGTAATACAGATATGACACAAATTGTTCCTAAATTTATTACTTTAACCTTAATCCAGCATTTCGTACCTACGTACACTGTGGTGCAGAGTTGATCGGACAAAGGTCGTTTTCATACAAACTAGCCAAGTTTAACATGTTATGAATGTGTTCTGTTATGATCAATTGCGCTGAAATTTTGACGCAAAACTACAAATATGTTGAATTTTACGTGTAAGAAATACCAAATTTTTTGAAGCACCTGCTGGAAGGTGACAATAAAAATAAAATTTGTGCATAGCTGATCGGACAAAGGTCAATGGAAAAGCAAGTTTTGTGTCAAAAATTTCAACTCAATTGATCTGACAGAACACATTTACAACATGTTAAACTTGGTTAATTTTTAAGTGCAGACTTGTGTGTATGCAATGAAACACCACCAACGTTTTTGCAGCAAAGTACACTTCTGCGTTGAAAATAATCCCTTAAAATAGTGTTCACTCAAGCCAGACAAATAAAAATATTAATCTTCAGAATTCTATCATTACTAGCGTGTTGATATGATCGGTCAAGTCAGACCGAAATGTGAATTTTTTATTTGATTTTGAGAAAAACGAATAAAAGTTGGCTGTTCAATATTGTGTCTTATGTAATGGGAAAAATCATTTGACCGTTTTCTCGTGCTACTCTAATTTCTCAAATCTGGCTGAAAAATTGAAATGTAGCTGAGGGAATTCTTGATCTTATGATATCATTAACTCATTTTTTGTTTTTATTTTGCTACTTAGTCCCTTCTGACTTAAGGCCGACCATATGACCATAGTGCTGTTTTACATTCAAAATCGTCCATTTATATTTTTACTGGTCTGAGTAAAAGTATTCTGAGGGATTCTGAGTTTAATTTGGTGCAAATGCGGAATAACTTGTTTATTTTTCCACCAAATGGGCTGAAAGCTTCAGAGGCTTCCAAAAAATGTATTTTAGAATATTTCCGCATAAGGACTTGTTGAAGGACACATAGTTCCACAGATATTCCGGTATTATTTGGGTGCTAACATGCTAACGGTATCCCAACTACCGTAAGGTTGCCATCCACCGCTCACGTAGCCTTCCTTTACCTTCCTTTAGCATCCTTTCGACAAGCAATTGCGTCTTCCTAGGATCATTAGTGGTGATCTTACGGTGATTCCAGTATATCTCTGGAATCATGAGTTGAGTCTGCTTGAATCTATACTAGAAGATATTTCTGGAACCATCTAAAAACTTTACCCGATTTTAAAATCCACATGTGCAAAGGGCCACAAGTCTTCTGTGAACAAACCCTTGCAGTCCCTTATCTCGTCACCCGACAACATCACTTATGATGGGACCGCGAGAGTCAAAGCATGCGAAACAGCGCACGGCGATGGCGCCCTGAGAGAGCGCATTGAGATGTTTCAATGAAACAGTCGCATGTGATTGAATACATGCGTCGCATTGAGAGAGCAATGCGATGAGACAAACAAAAATTGAAACGCTCGAATTTGTTGAGAGCGTGTAGCTTGTCGCGCGCATCGTTCTGGTCTCTCTTTTGTACAATAATGTAGCACACCATGGATTTGAGAGTAATGCGACGCTCCGTCTCACAGCTCGCTGTCGCATTTGTGTACGCGTGAGATTTCCGGAAGCCTGCTTGCCACACAATAATACTAAATGCAAACATGGTGTTAGCTCTTAATTAACAACTGTGGAAATTCTCAAGAAACTCCAAGTTGAGAGCCACCGTTAAGTCCCAGGTAGGACGTATTAAATCCGATGATGAAGAAGGATAATTTATACAGAACCGTCCAAGTATAATAAATCCCTTTAAATCCATAAGCAAGTTATGGTGTATTTTGTTTTAATCTAGTAGCCGTCATCAATGGTCCATTCACTTCTCGAAATGCTGATGGCACGTTTACATATTACCATGGCAAATTCTCCGGAAAATTCAATCCAAAACTGTTCCTAATTCATGTGCACTGTACAGCAATAACCTTACATTTTGCTCTGCTCCACGTCAAATTTGCATCGCATCCCAAATTGAATTTCCCTGCCACCAGCCAGTAGCTGCTCCGATTTGTAACGTACGGCTACTCCCGACTACCACCCACCTCCACCAACACCCCCTGCAAACTTGGCAACCAAGGCACGTCCCAGAATCAAAATTAAATTTCGATAAAATTTAATAACAATTTTCGTCATATCTATTTTCGATTTACCCATTCCGATTGAATTGGTTCTGCCGGGTGCTAGATTGAAATCTGCTGCTGCTTCGGAGCGTCTGCTTTGGAATGCACGATAAGCGCGTGAAATGGGCGCTGGGTGGATTCGGTGGGTGAGCTTCCTTTGTAACTCGGATACGAAAATTGTGGCATACTAGCAAAAGTCAACCATCACCGGTGCATATCGTCGCATGGCTGCACTCCTTCACGCGCCAAGAATTGCAACCCGATGATTGCGACGCTCTATCCGTACCCCAGGTGCCGATGGGTGGTTTAATCCAACTTGTAATGGAACTGCTGTTCGGGACCTGTCTCACACACTCTTCCGATTAAACCGACAAAAGCCAGTCTCTCACTTCAACGTTCAGGGCAAGCGGGATTTGCTGAAGAGATGACACCGTGCAAAGTTTGCACTGTGATATAACATTGTCATTTTTATCTATCAGGAGGATACTGTAATGGTGTTTTTTTTTTCGATGCTGCTGTCAAACTTGTGATACAAACGACGCGCTTCCAGAGGCTCCACCTCTGGGTGGTGGGGGGAAACGGTGAGGTTGGAGACTGGAGTCAGGACTATCAGGGAACAAATTGAAGATTAAATCGATGTGATAGCATTTTGGTCGCTTGACATCTGGTGCCCGGGTGCAGCAGTCAAATGTGACACAAAAAACTGCACAAGAAATTGAAATCGATTTACATCAATTTAAGAGGGGGTTTATTTTATCGTGGTATGAAAACGTAACAGCTAAGAACTTTTGAATACTTGATCGATGAATTGTGCAACTTCGTTCAATTAACCTATTTGTTGACTATTCCAAAGTGAAAAGTTGTTTACCTCCAATCGGGTGAAAAATGTTAATTCCATTACGCTGCGCCTCGCATAAATTCCCCAGATTTGTCACGTAGTTCCAATCAGCCAGTAAATTTCAATTACCGCTCTCAAGCCTGAGCCAAAGTTGCCAACAACAAGGAAGTCATTGCTTCAACACTGTAAATCTCCCCTGTCCCATTCTCCCAGTGGTGCTTGTTTTTTCGACTCAAACTTTCAACCATTCCTCAGAGTGGATGGGAACTCCCCAAACCTATACCCAACTGGGGATTGCTTGCCAGCAAAAATCGCTCAACACTCATTTCCTTAGTTTTCTTTCGAGTCAGTGGAGCGTTCGTTGCTTTGAGAAAAGGCATCTCGCGTCCCCCTTCACCGCTCTTGGCCGGCATTGTAAACACAACTAGCGCCACCACCGGCCGGCCGATCATCGAACAAGAAGAGAGTGAAAATACATGTAGCGCAAAGTTTTTGCCGTAAATCACAAAGTTTGCGGAATATCTGTCGATAAATAAACCTCGATTACAGTTTCCCACAGCTCGCCTGGTCCACCTCATCACCGAACCGACCGATCCTGTTTGCACGTACTCTAAAAGTTAGGAGACGGAGAGCTCTTCGCATCACGCAATTGCCTATGCTACGTTGCGCCCTTCCTATGTTTCCTGGTCAGAACTGGAAGGATTTCTTCACCGGAACACCATCATCAGAGGTTACTGTAGGTATTCCTGATTTTAGCTACTGTGTGTACATGGAGGATATTTGGTCAAAGTTCGAACGTACAAGGATCGCGTTTTGGTGCAAAACTGCTGCCAATATGTGCGATGGGTAGAGGGTTTGCGAAACGTGTCTTTTTGCCTATCTCGTACCCAGACTGAAGGGCCCTGCACAGTGATTTTTTTTTAGTTACTGTAGATAAGAAGCTAGATTTCCCTGCATTTTTAAATTCTCTGCTCGACCATCAAGCTGTACAGTCCGATTTTCTTTTCGCTCGCTCTCTCGAGTCGTTCGGTGTTTTAAGTCGGTCGTTTGTGTAGAGTCGACGTGTATTCATAACGAGTAAGATAAATTACAACAGGGCAATCAGGTAGTTCATAGTACTCATACATATAGTATAAGTGATACCAACACATGGGAATTATATTGTACTCGCTTTAAGTTGTTGAAATTCCAATTAATAAATCGGTACAGCCAGTTCAACAGACATATCGACGCGCTCCAATTGCTCTAGAAGGCAAGATCCATGAAAAGTTGCAATATTTGCTTGAAACGGATATCATCGAAAAAGTTGACGGTCCTTCTCCATGGATTTCCCCAGTTGTGCCTATTGTGAAGCAGTCAGGTGACCTCAGACTATGTGTTGACATGAGACAGGCGAATCAGGCGGTGCTACGTGAAACCCACCCACTTCCGGTAATCGAAGAGCTGTTAGGAAGCGTATCACCAGTTAGAAATTTCGAAAGACTCACGGGTTATGACAGCCTTTATCACGAAATACGACCTTTTCAGATACAAGCGTATGATGTTTGGCATCAGCTGTGCGCCAGAACTTTTTCAAAAAGTTATGGACACAATTGTTGCGGGGCTCGAAGGAGTAATGGTATACCTTGATGATTGCGTGGTATCCCGTCGCACACAAGAAGAACACGATAGTCGTTTGAATGCTCTGCTACAACGTTTCAAGGAATACGGAGTACTTCTGAACTGGGACAAATGTGTATTCAACGTAGAAAAGTTGTAATTTCTGGGACACGAGCTTTCAATAGCTGGGGTAAAACCAGTAGAGAGCAGAGTTTTGGCTGTACACCAATTTCGGGAACCTTTGAATATTGCGGAACTGCGAGGTTTTCTAGGGCTGGTTACCTATGTCAGAAGATTTATTCCACATTTGTCAACCAAAACAGATCCTCTTCGGAGATTGCTACGTGGTGGTCAGAAGTTTCAACGGTCAAGAATCCAGCAGAAAGCTTTCGAGGATATTAAAGAAGCTGTGGCTGACATAAAACATCTAGGCTTCTTCAGTCCCCAAGATGAGACTATTTTGGTGGCAGACGCTTGTCCAACAGGATTGGGTGCAGTGCTTCTTTTTTTTTTTCCTTGATTTGTTTTCCGTCGATCTTGTTTTCCGTGCTGAGCACCAATGCTACCGACGTGCCAGGAAGGCAGCTCCCACACCTGGACCCTACCTATCGACCCATCAACTCATGAACCGGGGACCAACGGCTTTACTTCCCATCCGAAGGAAGGCGTGATCAGAGATGTTATGCCTCAGAACATCCCGGCGGCGCCGACTGGGATTGAACTCAGGCCTGCTGGGGTGAGAGGTAATCACGCTTACTACTACACCACCAGCGCCGCTATGGGTGCAGTGCTTCTGCAACAGAACAAAAACGGAGATCGAAGAATAATATCATATGCAAGCAATCGCCGGTGATGGAATTAGCGCATGAAGGACATCCAGGTATTGTTGTCATGAAAAGAAGGTTGAGGCAGAAGGTATGGATAGGCAGGTAGAAGTATATGTTAAACGATGCAGGGATTGCACTATCGTGTCGTCTTTGTCGACCTTTGATCCCGACTCAGATGCCTGATAAACCGTGGAGTCATGTCGCGGTGGATTTTATGGGACCTCTACCGTCTGGGCATAACCTTTTGGTTCTCATTGATTATTATAGCCGGTTTGTGGAAGTTATTGTGATGAGAGAAATCACAGCAAAACTTACAGTTCAGGCTTTACACGAAGCGTTCTGTAGATACGGCATACCGGAATCGATGAAGTCGGATAATGGTCCACAGTTTGTTAGCGAAGCATTAGGACAATTTTTCAAAGACTTCGGAATTGAGCTACGCAAAACAACTCCCTATTGGCCGCAATCCAATGGGGAAGTCGAGATGGCAAATAGAGCACTGAAAAAGCGTCTACAAATAAGCCAAGATAATCATAATCCTGACTGGATCTGCGGATGTACCTTCTGATGTACAACTCAACTCCTCATTCTACAACCGGTGTGGCACCATCTGCTTTGATGTTCGGAAGAGTGTTGCGAGACAAACTTCCGTCAATGTCAGGAATTGGATTGAGACCGATAGAAGAAGCACGTGACAAAGATCAAGAGAGGAAACTGAAACGAACGGAGTATGCACACGGCCGACGTCGAGCACCTAACACGCTGAAGGAAGGGGATGTTGTAATTGCTAGAAGGATGGTCAAGGAAAACAAATTAGCAAGTAATTTCGATCCAGAGGAGTTTGTAGTCTTGAATCGATCGGGACCGGATGCTAAACTTCAATCGAGTGAGACGGGCAAAATGTGTCATCGAAACGTATCACACTTCAAACCGGTAGTGCAGACTTCAAAACGGAATGATACAGCGGTTGCAATCGATACGAAAGAATTTCAAAGAACTCAGAATGGTGCACAACAACAAGATTCGAATTCCTCCACTCTGCGACAGCGACCACAACGGGGCCTCAAACTTCCGGAATATTTGTAAGATTATCAATTGGCTACAGATCAGGACTATTGAGGAAGTGTGGGAATGTAGAGTCGACGTGACGAGTATTCATAACGAGTAAGATAAATTACAACAGGGCAAACAGGTAGTTCATAGTACTCATACATATAGTATAAGTGATACCAACACATGGGAATTATATTGTACTCGCTTTAAGTTCTAGAGAATAAAGACTTCACTTTATTGTTGGCCATCAGTCGGAATAGTCGCATTTCATTTCTTTGGTACAGACACTACAGTTTGGTCGTGGTACCCGTCGAGAGTTTTCGCTTTGGTTAGCAACGTGTCGTCAGTTTTCGCAACAGTTGCATGAGACTCACCCGCTGAAAAAACCAAAGGCCTCGCAAGAAAGCTGGTGCCAGCAACCACACGGAAAGATTGCTTCAGAGTAATCCGTTCTCGGCACTCCCCAAAGAAGCAGATATAGATCCAGTTGAGAAACGGGAAAAAGTGCCCTCACTGTTCACCTAGACGAAGGAACTCGCGTTGCTCAGGAATGAGCTGGCTAAATATCAAATCCATCCACTGTTCAAGCTGTGCAGCATGGGGATCAAAATCTTGTGCTCGACGCTGGCGGACTACAACGCTGTTGGCACATTTCTTCAGCTGAACCGGTTTGAGCTCTATACTCACGACGTCCCTGGAAGCAAACCATTGAAAATGGTGATCCGTGGTCTTCCAAATCTCCCTGTTGCGGAGATTAAAGCGGAATTGGAGCACCTTCATCTGCAACCAATCAACATTTTTCCCATTGCGGGACGAGATGAAACCAGTGCATTCCGGGACCAGAAGTACCTGGTGCACTTCGATAAGGGCTGCTCTGCGGCTGATTCAACATCGTGATTCAGTGGGAACAGTATCGCCCTCGGCACCGTGACGTGGCGCAGTGCACTAATTGTCTGGCATTTGGGCACGGTACGAAGGATTTTCACATGAGAGCTCGTTGTGGCAAATGTGCTGGGGCTCACAATACTACCGCCTGCAAGAAGGAAGAAGCTGAACATAAGCGCGTAAACTGTGATTTCAACCATCTGGGCAGCGATAGGAGATGTCTCAAGCGAGCGGTCTTCATCCAGATCCGACAACAGGCTTGCACGAGGAACCAGCCCCCCCCCCCCCCCCTTGGGTATCCACCATCAGATCAAGCGGGTCCCAGCCTCCGTTCAGTTCAGCATCGCCTCACTGCCGCTGCGGCCCACCCGAGCCATGACTCTACTGCCCCGGGATTATCGTACGCATGTGCTGTGTCAGGTGAGTCAGAAGACAATTCTCCACTCACAAGTGATGAACTGGTGATCCTCGTGACTGAGGTGATCATAAGCTTGCGCACCACCAAGACACTTCCTAAACAGCTTCGTGCAGTTATGTCCCTCGTGTAAAAGTATGGACCGTAAAGTCATTAAATTAGTTCGCTCAAGAGAAAAATCATTGAGGTTGTAGATTTCCTCAATGAACATAGCATTGACATCGCCGTCATCACCGAAACACACCTGAAGCCGGAGATAAATGTTCTCCTCCCCGATTTTCGGCTCGTAAGGCTAGACCGGAGCAGCTCCTGCGGGGGAGGAGTGGCTATCGCATTAAGGAGAAATATTGACTGTCGACTGCTACCGAGTTTCCAGCTGAATATGATCGAAGCGGTGGGTGTGCCTGCCGGCCCTATTACCATCACAAGTCACCCTCAGGGACGGGTCGGCACCAGACCTGCGGAGAGACATCATCAGACTAACTCAACGGCGTGAGAAGTACAACATTGCTGGTGACCTGAACGCCAAACACCAGGCTTGGGGCAACAGTCGACACAACCAAAACGGTATCCTGAACGACCACCTGCAAGAGGCTCACTACACCATAATAGCGCCGGACTCTCCCACCCGCTTGAACCGGTCTGGCGTACACTCCACCATCACCATCTTCGTCAGTAACATGGGAGATAACATCTCGCAACCTGTGACCCACCAGGAGCTGAGTTCGGACCACTATCCGGTGGTGGCCGATATGGGCTCATCCGTCAACCGATTCCAAGCTTCCCGACGCAACTACCATCGCGTCAGCTGAGATCAGTTCCAACACTGTGTCGACTCCACTGTCGACTACGGTGTACTTCCGGAGACGCCCGAAGACGTTGACCGGTGTCTACGTTCCATCCAGGAAGCGATATCTCGGGCCAGGGAACAACAAGTGCCAGTATCCAGACAGGTGAGCAATACTCTGAACCTTGATAGAATTACCAAAGATCTCATCAGACTCCGTAACTCCATCCGAAGGCAATACCAGCGTTCTGGTTTACGTGTATTGAAGACCCATTGCAATCGTCTTATAAAAACCATCCAAGCCAGGATGGTGGACCTCAGAAATCAAGATTTTGCTAACAAGATCCGCTCTCTCCCAGATTGTGTTCTGGAAACTAACGAAAATCCTTAAAAATAAGCCAAGACCCATTCCACCACTGAACCCACTGGATCGTCCCGGCGACCCAGTGGTTCACCTGATAACTCCTGAAGAAGTCTACCACGATATGTCAACACTTCGTCAGCTCCCATAATAGCCCTCATGAATCTAAGGTTGCTGAAAATGCAACCAATCTTCATCATAACATTTTTCCAGAGGAATCTAAGATTACGGCTGACGAACTGTTGGCCTTTATCAAATCATCTAAAAACATGAAGGTCCCAGGTTTCGACAACATCCTGAATCTGAAACTCAAACACTTGAGTTCCAGATTCTACAACCTCAGACTTGGCTACTTCCCCTTGTGTTGGAAGTCAGCTAAAGTCATACCCATCCGGAAACCTGGGAAGGATCCGTCCTCTCCTTCAAGTTATCGACCAATCAGCCTTCTCTCAGGGTTATCAAAACTGTTCGAAAGAGCAGTCTACCACCGGCTCCTAACATCTTACTCGAGGAACAGTTTGGTTTTCGGAAAGGTCGTTCGACCGTCCACCAGCTGACTTGAGTAACAAACATTCTCAGATGAAACAAGTCTGTTTCGAAAACATCTGCCATGGCGTTGTTGGACGTTGAAAAAGCGTTCGAAAATGTCTGGCATGCTGGCCTGGTGTTCAAATTGCAGCAGTACGGTCTTCCAATCTTCCTAGTGAAGATAATAAATAACTATCTATCGGATAGAACGTTCCGAGTCTCTCTGAATGGCATCACATCGGATGCTTTCAACATCGGTGCCGGAGCTCCACAAAGAAGCATCCTTGGCCCCATTTTATTCAACCTGTTCACCTCCGATATGCCGGCTCTCCCTGATGGTGGATCGTTATCTCTGTTCGCAGATGACACATCCATCGTCTACAAGGGTAGGGTCATCGGAGCTCTGACTGCCAAACTTCAGAGAGGCCTGGACGTCCTGTCTGAATATTTCAACAGCTGGAAGATCCGTATCAACGCGGCAAAGACCCAGGTCATCATCTTCCCACACTCAAAATCTCCTAGATTTGTTCCGTCGGAGAATAATCAGATTTGCTTAAACAGTTCAGTGGTGGAATGGTCCAAAAAGGTCGGGTACCTCGGGCTAACACTAGACAGCAAGCTTCTTTTCAGGGAGCACGTTGACAAAACCAAAACCAAGTGTAAAATCCTGATAAGATCACTGTATCCACTCATCAACAATCGCCGTTTGTGACATGTTTTCCCATGTGGAAAATGTTTATTGGGACTAATCATGTAACATATCAAATATTTAGCTTTTTTTTGTTGACATTCAGAGGGGTCTAAGTTCAGGGCTACAAAATGGTGAGTGACAATCTGGAAGGAGCGATATACCTAGCTCCGGTCCTCACAAGTTCCTACCTCACGCCTCCACGAGTCATATGATCACAAAAGACTGCCAGCTGAAACATGGACACAGCTGGTTGGCGTAGCCTGGGCAATGTTGTCAATCCGACAATAGCAGAGTGAGGAGGTGCGACGCGAACTCTGGCGCGGTAACCATAGCACGGTTATAGAGGAAATGCTTCGCCATCCTGAGCGTCTGTTCACCATGGAGGTGCGGCTCAAACAGCGTCTGACTGGCATCCAGCGGCTGAATAAGAAATGCTCTTCCCCGGAAGCTACACCTAAGATGGCAGCCCCATCACGGCGGATAGGAGACTTTAGGCCAACCACCTACTGTCTCTGAAACCTTTACAATTGTTACAGAAACCAACAGAGAAAGACATCGAACTGATATAACGGCAACGACTTTTAGCGCAAAACAACGGACACGAATTGGATCATGGAATGTATTGACGTTAGCCCAGCAGGGTAAACTGGCACAACTCGCCAACGAGGCGCGACGCATGAAGCTAGAAATCCTGGGACTGAGTGAAGTTCGTTGGCCAAACTTTGGAGAACACAAACTGCCGTCGGGACAGGTACTACTATACTCTGGTATTCGAGGTGAAAACGCTCCCCGCCATCGTGGAGTTGGTCTCCTACTTAGCGTCCAGGCAAGTGCTGCGCTCATCATGTGGGAGCCTGTTAATGAGAGGATAATCGTTGCCAGATTTAGAACACGGGTTCGTAACCTTTACCATAATCCAATGTTATGCGCCAACCGATGCTGCCGAGCTACAGGACAAGGAGAATTTTTACAGTCAACTGAATGCCGTCGTGGATAAGGTTCCAAAGGGTGACATCAAAATCTACACTGGCGACTTCAATGCGAAGATCGGCTCCGACAACACTGACTATGAGCGTGTCATGGGACGCCATGGTCTCGGCGAAATGAGCGAGAACGGTGAGCTGTTTGCAGAATTTTGTGGCAATAACGACATGGTGATCGGGGGATTATGCGTGGAGTGCACTCTTTTGTACGTACGAGCTAGAAGAGCGTTATCAGTGATTGCGGTGGTTCAAGGAAAATTAAATAAAGCATTTCTGAAAACATGACGCTGCAAAGTCTCTAGGCCAATCGGGTGAGATCTTTCCATTTTATCTATTTATATTTTATTTTTTGTCACTGATTTATCAAATGCTCTATATTGACGAATAGAGTTACCAAATCATTCACCCTCCCACTAACACAACTCTTTGATTCCTGTGACACCTATGAAGGTAGTATGGGTTCCCTGCACCTTCTTAAGTAGATGTTGGATTAACTTTCCCTCCCTTCCCCTGCGATTGTAAGGATGTGGCCAGGTGTATAATGCGATGCTTGTATTGTAGATTTTATTTTTGTGTGGGGAAAATCACTAATCCCAAGTGATATTTTCTGCGTCAACACTCGATATTTTCTGCAAAACGTATTAGTTGACCATTATATAGCCACTCACGATTTGTACAATCGCATATGCTATGCTATGCTATGCTACATTCAGAGGGGTCTAAGTTCAAAATGTCGAACGATGAGCTTTTTCAAATAAAACGTAAGCGTCTATAAGTAAACACGATATATTTACTCGTTCTTGAGATAAATGACATAGCGGTGTTCCCGCATATGGACTCACGCATACATGTTCATGTATCGGAACCAGTATCCTTTCGGTGGTAGATGCAGCTATAATGTGGGGCATCATTCGAATGGTTCAAACCATAATCAATTTAAGTTCAAACCAAGGGGCTAGTAGTTCAAACCATGCTCAATTTTGATTTCCTTTTGATAATTAGAGAGAATAAGAGAGAATGGTAGAGAAATCGAGAGCGAGGGCAAAAACGAGGGAGTGAAATAAAGATAACCGTATTACAGTAAACTCGTTCTAAACAGATATTTGTGATCAACGGGAAAAGAAATAATTTTGAGTTACGGTAGTAAATTTTGGAATTTTGCATGGTATATGTGGTTGAAGTTAGGGAAATTATCGCATTCACGAGAAGGAGACTTGACTGTATTTGAAATCAGACTCCACAAGAACCTAAGGTCGGGTAAACTGCATCTCCGCACTAAGTGTACCATGTACAAGACGCTGATAAAACCGGGCTCTACTCTACGGGCATGAGACATGGACGATGCTCGAGGAGGACCTGCAAGCACTGGGAGTTTTCGAACGAACCTTTATTCTATAGCAGCGCTTCTAGTGGTCCGATTTGGAATATTTTTACAGAGATTTGTTTTGAAAGTACACGTTATTCATTTGAGAAAGTTTCGTCTCGATACGTGCAGTATTGAAATAAGTTGTACTAGATGGAAGACAAGAAAATGAAATTGATCCTAAACACCGTTTTTTGGTACTGAAAAGCTTGGTTTTGGGTCCGCGGCTTCTTTCAAATCAAATCGCTGTCCAAACATTCCAAATCCGACCACTAGAGGCGCTGCTATAGAATAAATAAAGTGTCCGGATTCTAAGTGGACCACACTGCACTGTAGCGCTAAATAGTGAGAACCTATCTTACTTAACTGCCCTTCGAAAGACCTTGACCTCCTTAAAAAATTTGCCGAAGACGGCTGCTTCCTCGTTGACCATGATCTTTACAATGGTAAAAATGAACGCAACTTTTCCTAAAAAAGATGGTATCGAAAGCCCTACCGCCAAAACCACAACAACTGTGAAGCAGTCACATCGCATAGTCAAGTCACAGTTTATTGGCTGCATCGAAGCGGACATGTTCCGCAGTGACCAACATGGTTTATTTCCGTGTGGCTGTTCCAAGTGATCCCCCTGCCTGGCCGTTTAGATGGGGGACCAAAACCACACTGCACCGTGGTTGCCAGTCCCATCCCCAGCACCATAAGCAATAACAACAGCATTTGGGGGCTGGTTGTTGGTGCGAAGCAGCAACCCAAGTCTCAGAACCACGCGTGGTGTGGAGCAGACTCCGCGGGGATTCGGGGAACCTGCCAACAACAACAACACCGACGACAACACTCTCGCGCTCGCACACACTCACACACATGATGGCGCATGTTTGCCAAATGAGATTCCAGTTTGCTTTTTCCCGGTCCCGGTGCCACGCCAATCAGCCTCCTAGTCGGTTCGGGCCGAAATGTTCGAAACTATTTGGAAATGCCAAAATCGTGTTTGGCCATGTTCGTTAGATTCCAATCGCAAACATATTTTCTTCGGTCGTGTCGTGCGCTTTGATGCTTAGACCCGGAAAATTCCACCTCCCGGTCGGTCGATCGCCCGTCGATGCTGCAGGGATTTCAACTGGTGAAAATTTATCATCTCCAAAGGGAAAAACAGCCTCTCCTCACCTAGTACCTATAAATGTAGACCGACGGCGACCAACGGCAAGACCGAATTCCAGCGCGTGCATTCGGTCTCTCTTTGCTTTGGCTTTGGTGTGGTCCGAGAGCTTTTCCGATCTGCAAATGCCACATCGCACCGTGGCACGTCGATGTGCCCATAACCTTCTCTAAATCATATTTACTCTGTGAAAATTGCTCGCGTTGAAATAATATTTGCGCTGGCTGCTGCTGTGGCCATAAGAATGGTGTTCGGCTTACCATCATATGCAGCGGCCGGCTGTCGACAACATGATGACGGAGATGTGGTGCTAAGTGGAATTTGTCATATCAACATCTTGTTTTCATTTCTGCCGAATCGTTTGCCGCCGTTGGGAGTTTGCCTGATTATGGGCTGGTGACTGCGAAGTTTGCCAAATGACCCGCGCTTGCCGTTTGTATGCGAAGGCTCCGTGCCGATTATCTGTTTGGCAAATGATGGTCATAAATCGAGAATTGAGCTGGTCAATAAGTGAAATATGGGATCGAATGTTGAAACCGCGGCAGGCAGTAGCGTGAGTGCATGGCAACCACTTATAAAGTGCATCATGCTGGAGATGGTGCGATCGATTCCCAAACAGGTCGGTTCGTAGAGAACTTTTCCGAAACAATTCCGACTGCCACCCAACGCAATATCGTTGTAGCACATCAATACTATATTTTGCAATTTTTGTAAACTGAGATAAAAGTCGAAATGTTCCGCTCAGTAAACTAAATAAGCGCTCTCCCAAACTACATTTTAATACGATTAGTGTAGGTTGTAATTTCCTCTAATCTGATTTCAATTCTACAACGTTGCAGTAGATAGGTAAACGATTGCATTAAATCACTTAAATCTGGTTGTAAACTCGGTAAACCGATAAACTGCCACAGCATAATTGCGCTAAGTCCAAAAATTATAATCCACCCCGTTCGCGCCTAGGTCTTCTCTACTGATGAACATGGCTGATTAATTCTAATCTGGATAGGCACATCCCCAGCGCAGTAGATGCCTCGTCGTAGTCAATAAATCTTTCGATTTCGATAATATAAATTCAATGTAAGCTTTGGCTCCCTTTCCTACCAGGCGTCAAAACTCCAGCGCTGATGCAATTTCAAAACACGCCGTCATGACTGCAACGTAAACTACATACATGTGGTTTATGCTATCAATCCTTGCCCTGTTCCTCCCGCAAGCCCCCACACCTACGCAGGGCTTTGAGGGCGATCGGAGGCTACAAGTACTGCAGAATGCACCACCGATATGGTTTGCGGTTCTGAGCAACCAGATAAAATTAAATGTTCGGAAAAGTCTGAAAAGGGCATGCCGATAAATTGTCTCATCTGCTGATGACGAGGCTTTGCTCTGTAGTGTGCGTTGTCTCCGAGTGTGGAGTTTTTTGAAACATCAAAATTTAAGCCCCATTCAGGGATGTGCTGGAAAATCAACAATCCTAGTCCCGTCGTCGAACGTGGGCCGTATAATTGCATGGAACCTAGAATGTTATACAATTTCCCACAAACAACCCCTTCGTTCTAACACTGTTCGGTGTACTTCCAACCCCAGGAGCCAGTCAAATTATAGTGGGCCTTTTTTGCTTCATTATACCACGGTGATCCTGCTCCCAGCGACGTGCGAGAAAAAGGGAGCTCTGACATGTAGATTCTGCGTTGTTTGATAGATACAGTGTATCAAGTTTGTCCCCCTACTGCGCTGTAACCGGTTACTATGACAGATTTATGTACATGGACGCATTGGAACACAGGACCGGTTACCGTGTGCTATGCGGTCACAAAAGTAGCAAGTGTTCATCGGTTAAACCACCAGCTACCGGTGCGGGGAGCGCCAGTGTATGCAGCGCAATAGAATAACGGTTCCGGAACTTGTTCATCATGATCCAAGCTTAAGGGTGTTTTACCATTGAAATAAGTGTGTGTCACCTGGATGCTGTACCCTCTCTTGGGTATTTTAAGCCAAACATGCGGCATGTGATACGAAGCTCCTGCAGGATTTGTTACTAAAAGTCTGCATTACATACATTTTACATAACGATGTAAGTAAAAGTGAGAAGTGATTGGCATCTCTTTTCTAACATTTAATTATTTATTTATTTCGTCAAGCAAAGTAGACTACATACAATAACTACAATGTTTTGCTTGCATGATATACATTATTTCTATTTCCTTTTAAAGGCTGACTAAAAGTAAATTGGTACGCACCAAAAGACCTGTAATTCGTGATTCAATAAGTTTAAAAAGTCCATTAATGGTTGCTTTACAGTACTTTTATTAAAACTTCAAAGCTACAGCATTAGATGGTTACATTTCTCCAGTAAGAACGGAAACTTGAACCTTCCTCTTGATGGAGCCCATCAGCGCCCACACAGTGGAAACGAACACGGGATCAGCACACTTCTTCATTTTTGTCCGCATTCGCTGGATGTCCTTGACTGTCCCGCCGCTTTGTCGAAGTCGCTGCTTTTAAAATTGCCCACTATTTTTCGGTTGGTCGAAATTCTGGAATCATTAGCTTGGGGACCAAATCGTTCTTGTTGGCAGTATGTATACCACTCCAGAATCATCTTGGAGTAGTGGCAGCTGGCCAAATCGAGCCAAAGATGACATTACCCCTATGCTTGCGGATGAACGGCAATACACGGCATTTTCAGGCATTCTTCGATGTAAACTTGGGATGTCATCTTCGAGGATGTGACGAATGGTTCCGTTTTCAGGCCACAATCGCAAATCGCTTGCCAAATCATGGCCATCTTCGCGAAATTGTCGGCAAACACGAACTTGAATCTTCCCGGCACATCCCCACGTTCAGTCGCGATGTAAAACTTTTGACCGGGAAGCTGCTTAAAATCGTGTTTGACGTATGTTTCGTCATCTATCAAAGTGCAGCCCTTGTGTTTCGTGAAAACACGGTCGTACAAGAACCTTGCACGCTTATGGTCACGGAATTCTGCTTCATGTGCCGGCTCGGATGTTTACTGGCTTTGTACGACTTGTATCCTTCCTTGGCAAGGAAGTTCCGCACCTTTTGAAAGTTGGGGTTGTACCTTCTGGCCACATCTCGGATCGAAGGACCGGGGTTGGCTTTAGCGTACCTCAACTGCGCAGCTGACGATTCCAAGTTTTTTTTTTTTTTTTTGTAGGTCTGCTGATTCTTTTCCACACTCAGGGTTTCCTTGTAGGTTTTGAGCACTCGACAAACTGTTGTGTTCGGCATCTTCAGCACTTTAGCCAACTTGGAACCGGACCACTTCGGATTTCCAAATGTTTATGCACAATATTTTTTCTTCTTTCGAGTTCCATTTGACGTTATTTCTGAACGCGATCTACTACTTTGATCAAAATTGCACCAATTGTTCTCTATAGAAGTGTAAATAAACCACTCACAAAGATTTTCGTTTCCCAACACTAGAGGCGTGCTAGCGGCGCGCGAGGGACGTACCAATTTACTTTTAGTCAGGGTTTAGTATAGATTTTATTTTATTTTTGTTTTTTTTTTTACATAGTGATGTCAAATGATAGTGATGTCGCAGCATTCGATGGATGGATTTTTGCGTAATTTTTGCTACATGTGTTTTCAAAGAATAATTTTCGAGTTCAAAGAGGTCTAAAGGGCGCATAAAAATTTACTTAAGAGGGTATTGCAGCAGACTCTATGCGATGAGAAATAATGTATTTGGGAATCCAAGATGGCGGCTATTGATTTTAGAAACCACTCTTCCCTACAATGTGGGCATTTTTAAACCGGGATGACCTGTAGATGTCTAAAATTGATTTCGGCCGCCGTTGACTAGTGTATTTGTCAGTTCTAAGGCCGCCAAATTGGATTCCAAAAGGGTGGTTGACATCGATTTTCAACATCTACACATTATTCCAGTTCCAGAAATACCCATATTGTAGGGTATTTGACAGTTTTTTTTTCCCCGAAACCAACGGCCGAGATGACGGATTTCAAAATGGTGACCTACATTGATTTTCAAAATATATGTGTCATCCCGATTCCAAAAATATCCGTATTGTAGGGTATTTGACCTCTAGAACAACTTTTCCGAAGACAGCAATTCCGTGTATTGCCGAGAGCGGCCAATGTGGTAAATGATTCACTTTTAGTCTATAGAAAGAATATTCATGAAAATCTATGAAGAAAGAGCTGTCGCACGGCATGTTTTTGAGTAAAAACGAAATTGCCTCCTACTACAGGTTCCCCGGGGGTATCCCGTGATTCCGAGAGCTGCCAATATGGTCACTGATCCATTTGAAGTTTAATGAATTACTATTCATGAAAAACCATGAAGAATGAGCTGTCGCACTACATGTTTTGGTGCAAAAATGCAATTGTCCTCTGCTCCAGGTTCCCCCGGGGGCATACCGGAGGTCGCGAGAGCGGCCAATGTGGTCACTAATCCATTTAAAGTCTATCAAAAGCCTATTCATGAAAAAGCTTGCATAAAAAGCTGTCGCATGGCATGTTTTGGTGTAAAAACGCAATTGACCCCTGCTACAGGATCCCTCGGGGGTATCCCGAGATTCCAAGAACGGCCAATGTGGTCAATGACTCATTTGAAGTTTATGGAAAGCCTATTCTTGAAAAACCATGAAGAATGAGCTGTCGCACGGCATGTTTTGGTGTAAAAATGCAATTGTTCCCTGCTCCAGGTTCCCCCGGGGGGCATATGTTCCGAGAGTGGGCAATGTGGTTAATGATGCATTTAAAGTTTATCGAAAGTCTATTGACGAGAAACAATGAAGAAAGAGCTGTCGCACGGTATGTTTTGAGTGATTAAATGATCTGCCCGCATTCAGAACCCTCCACCAGAACCGATTCCAGGGAAATTGCCATATCTCGGTTGATTATAAGCCGATTTTAGTTCTTTGCATATGATTCGCTTTAGAAATAGTTCTTCTTTCGTTGTATTTACTAAATATATATATATATATATTTAACCAGCATCATATATAAAATTTCACCAAAAATTTAGCAAGTTAGACAAGCCCTCCGGAAACCCGGAATATCTCCGGTATTCGGTGATCAGGATTATTTTCGTGGCTACACCGTAGAACAATATTAGTTTTCCAGTCAAATGCTTTTAAAAGATTTAAAATCGGATCATATTTGACGAAGTTACAACACTCCAAAGTTGACCAAAAATTTGCCTATCCTAGTTATTTTGAGTAACCCCTGTATATCAGACGCTAGCTATTTCAAATTCAATATTTTTTAAACTTTTCGTCGAACTTGTTAATTGGGGGCACAAGTGTTCAAGAGGAATGACCTGGCTGCAGTGTATTTGTAATATTTAACATTTGCAGTGAGATATTGCTCTTATTGGATTGCTGTATTTTACATATTTTGTAAACATTTTTTCGGTTTGTAGCTAAGTAGTCGTTGACTACCCGCGACTACCCCCAATCACAGCACTGACGTGACAAAGTTTTCAGCAGTGAAAGAGGAAACATTTCAAAACATACTACTGTCAAAACATTCCAGAACCGACCGCTAGAAGCACTGCAGTAAAACAAATAGTGTGTCCAGATATTACATGATTCAAGCTTTATTCGAAATGCTGAACTTTTCTACATTGCTAACTTAAAATAAATAAAATGTCTAAGACTTCATAGTGTTTTCGAGTTCATACACTTTTGAAATTTTGAATTACTGAGCTCAAATAAATTTTTAAAACGTAACATTTTGCGTAAATCTTATCATTTTGACACTTTCTGGGACACTCTACAGATAATGAAGGTAAAAATTTCAATATCGCAATCGCAGTATAGCCAAAATTCAGAGGTTTCTTTTATATTACTATTCCTTTAAACATAAGATAATATTATCGATACAGAAAAAAATACAATTTGAAACCTACTATTATTCCATCGAAAAATCAGAAAATCTATTCAAGCATACCTATGACCTTGCCGGGAATAATTCATTGCCACAATAACGCGATTAATGGAGCTCAATTAGATTACGCCAAATTGTGAGCCATCGTGACTTATGGAATCAATTTGAATCGCAAATTATACTGTCCTCAACCGAGCTTCACCGAGATTTCTGAGGATAAGACAACTTCTACCAAGCAATACCTACTTTTCCTGACTCTTGTCCTGTGAGCATTGGCAACATCCCCTTATCCGGTCGCTTAACGTTGTGGCAACTTTCTGAATGCCATGAAGTAGTATGCCAGAACCGAGATAGTCCACCCCGAGCGTTATTTGTAGCCCCGCAGAAGCTTCCTTCTCAGGTTTGCTTATGCAGGAAACGTCCGGACGTCATTCACTTTGCTGCTTCGCTTCTTATCAATTCATTATTCCGTTCCATTAAGTCAACCATGAAGGAAACGAATTAAGTTAAAATTGAGTGTAACGAAGCAGTGTGCCCACAATGAATAGGTCGAGAAAACGTTTGATTTGCTTATTGCTGGTTCGTTTGAATACGATGTGATGCCATGAAGAATGTTTTCGTTTTTGAACTGGCATTCAAGTTTTGAATTCATTTGATACAGAAATAATGTTGACAAAGAAAACGAATTTCCGTTTGTTTGAGCTTAGGACAAATTGAAGGATAATAGAAAAATCCTAAAGAGAAACTATTCGCTCTAGCTAACTCTATCCTATTACTGCAAATGGAAAAGAAACGTCCGAGGCTCAAGTCTTGCTTCCTTTGTAGATCCTGTGTGCAAAGTCATGCGGAAGGATTTCTCCAATTTCATTTCGTTTTCTTTTCCCACACATAGCCCACGACCGCACATATATATAGCGTTGCACTTCTCGTTCGAGCAGTTGTTGGGAAATCCCGCCCGAAAACACATAAAATACGACCGCATTGCAAGACCCCCGACCGCCCGCCAGCCAGGCGATAAAGAAATTGCAAATAACAAAGAATTGTATTTTCGTTTGTAATCTCACATAATCTCAATACAATTCTAATTAAAGAGATAGGAAGCAAAGGGGCTTTCCGGCACTGTTGGAAGGTACTCTTTTGCAACGTTGCTGCTGCGGCCAATCTGGTGCATTTGGATTTTCTGCTAACCAGACGGGGTTGTTCTTGGCAGCAGATTTGGTGCTGTGCCGGAGGCGGTGCCAGCTACCCCCGGTTCGGAGGAAGGCCACAGATAAAATCCACTTTCCGTATTTTCATGCCATTAGTCACAACCATAAGAAACCTGTGCATGGAGCATAGAGGGCGCTTCCTACATGGGGAAAAAGTAGGGTCCCATGGTACGCCAAATAATTGTGCTGCATGCGTTCAAGTACCTACCGCATACCACACTGAGGAAGGACCAAAGGTGAACTGCTGGTGCTACTGCAGTCGACGCAGATAAAAGGTTTCGGGGGGGCTAGGTGTCGGAATAAATTTCATACCGAACCGACAGTGTAGGACCAGTCAAATGCAAACATAGAAACTAACCGGTTGAATTAATTGTATGCGGGGATGGTTCCATGCTAGAGGGGCGATTTAAATTTCAGGGATAATCCATTCGTCTCAAAGGTGACCTTCACAATGGTAGCTGATGATGGAAAGATAAATTGAAAATGGACGGTTAGTGGGGGTTGGAGTCAAGTGATAAATTTTTTTAAATCGATGGCTCTGATCTGTTCAACAAATTTCCTTAAAATACACCACAGTAATAACCCGATTTGTCAACCCCTCAGCGCATCAGACTTTTATCTTTCAATAATTTCACTTAACGGTAATTTCAAATCTTTCACATTCATCTTCATGATGGATGTTCAAGGTATACGAATTTCAGGGGGGAAATAAAAAAGGGCAAAACGATGAAATTTAGTCAATGTCTTTAGAGAATCTTTTAGTTAAAAAAAAACATCAGTAGAGTTGCGAAATTGAATGAATCATTATTTCAGTTACGTTTATGATTTATTCCTGAGAAAATATAGATTTGCATGATTACTTTAATTTACTCCTGATACTTGAGCATGCAGTCGTGATCGAACCTTGATGGAAAGCGGTAGCTTGACCAGTGTTGAGATTCTAAAATGTGGCGCAGCCGGAAATCAATTGAGGTGAGTAAGTTAAAAGGAGCTTTTGTCGTAGGATTACGTCTTTCGGCAACATATTGGGGGTGCAAATTCAAAAAACCACCACTTATCCACTTATAGCTCTGTCAATAGCGGATGGATTTTAATTCTAAGCATGCCAATCGGTTGGAAAATTTTCTTCGAATCTGCTAAAATGAACATTTTATCAATTTTCAATAGGACACAAATGTCCAAGTGTTGTAATGGTGATCACAATCATCACCGATTGCCTGCAGAATGCACTTTCCCTAACACAGATTTCAAAATCGAATTCCATTCGGTCTCACTATATATGGTGGTGTCCGGTCGGTCGTTATCAACAGCAGCAGCAGCAGTGCTTTCGGCGCGCGGCGTTGAACATTGTTCTGTACACAACGAAGCTGCATGACCATCCATTCGCCGAAGCAGGAGGAAGAAGCCGCACCGAAATTAGTAGCTCTTCGTGAGTCGCTGTGGGCCATCTATGCCTAGCGCGGCACCATCGTTCCAAACAACTTACAGCTCACCAGCCTCATCTGTGTTGAACACTCTAATAACCGCGTATCCTAGCCCCTTGTTGAGGTGTGTCAATTGTTCTTGCGTGAATGCGGTCGTCGATCGGTTGACAACCAACCCATCAATGTAGTGAACCCTCGGCGTCGTGGTGATGGTGGATGGAATCTGCTCACCCGTTCGGTGAGACTCCGTTGAGACTCATGTCATAGTCTGTTTAGCTTCCTATCGTGCAGCTTCATTTTCCTATCCGGTTCGCACTCCTCTGCTACCTTTGCACAGTGATGGAAAAAATAAAAAAAAATCCAAA
The DNA here is from genome assembly GCF_037179485.1 of Ochlerotatus camptorhynchus. NCBI lineage: Eukaryota > Metazoa > Arthropoda > Insecta > Diptera > Culicidae > Ochlerotatus > Ochlerotatus camptorhynchus. The sequence continues at coordinate 7,211 of NW_027040601.1, read as the reverse complement.
ATCAGGAACGGCCGAAAATCACTGCTGATCTTGAAATCAGCAAAATCACAAACAGAAAATCACGTCTGATTTTATCCTAGCTGATCTTGAGAGTACCAAAATCACAAAGCAGAAAATCAAGGCTGATATCATCTTAGCTGATCTTGAGAGTACCAAAATCACAAAGCAGAAAATCAAGGCTGATTTTAACCTTAGCTGATTTTGAGGTAACAAAAAACCAAACGGAAAATTAATAGCTTGGTATTACAGTCAAAGTAAGAAACCGACATCCACTGCCATTTTGGAATCCAAAAGTGCGGAAAAAATCCAATATGGTGGCCCCTGGACGGAATGGACTCGATAAGTGGAATTAAATCTAACATACCATGTATTTTTAAGGTAACATTGGGTGTAATTTTAAAAACCAAAGTCGGGCACGGCATGAAAGTGGTCTGATTTTGATCCAGAGATGATGGATTTCATATCTTAATACGCCAAGTGGCAGAAAATTTTTCTGACAATCTGTTAAAATTAAGACTATCATTTTCCAAAATTTCACTTTTGAAAATTGCACGAATGTGCAACTGTTGCTATGATAGTTAAAATTATCACCGATTGCCTGCGAAAATCGCTTTCCCTAACAAAGATTTCACAATTGAATTTCATCTGGTCTCACCGAACGGTGTCTATTCAATCGCGGTGAAAAATACTGCCGAATACCCATTAATATAGGAATTTGTTTGAATCGGGATGTCATCTACACGCGGTGTGTAGGGAGTGGTGGTGTTATCGAGCACACAACGAAAGGCTCCCTGCAAGCAGTTAGGCCGGATCGGATTCAGTTGCTCGTCATGAGCCACTGTGGGACATCTATGCCAAGCGCGTCACCTTCATTCCAAACAACATACAGCTCGCCAGTCTCATCCATGTTGAACTCACCGATACCGTCATAGTTCACAAAATGACGAAAACATTAGTAATTTGAAATAATCTCAATCATCTGTATGCAACGGATGAAGACTGCTTCCACCTTCTGCAAGAACATCAATTGAGGACTACTATGCCATCGCCCTTCACCAAACTGTTCACCGATAGATCCAGGTGCAACGCATGAGTATCGCTGTCATCTCCAAGAACATCGAGGAAAAAATTCCACAGCATTGTCCTAAACTGGCTTCCAAGCTTCCAACCCATCAGTCCTTTTCAGGACCACAAATTACTGATAAAAGAGTTAGCTAAAGAGTTCAAGTAAGAGCTTCTAACCAAGACATATCGTCCAGGATTGGCTTGTACTACATGGACAGCGACAGAGCACCTCAAAAATAGAACTCTCAAATTGCTTCCGAATTTCAACCTATCGAACTTTTTCACTGATAACGAGTTAAGAAATCAATTTAGTATTTAATGTACTTTTACTGTGACATCAAAACTCCATGTCCTACATCAAATGCACACAGAAAAAAAAATCCGAATTTTAATTTAGAGCTATTTGGCATATACAGTGAAATTGTTTACAAGTTTGCATACAATATTGCAAATTTATGCGATATCGCCGAGGGGCTAGACATTGTAATATTTATATCTAATAGTTTAGCTAATATTTCTAATACTTTCCAAATATCTTTGATTCCCGTCTAATATTTTCAAACCGACCTAATATTTCTCATCCACTTTGTAGTATCCTTTTTTTTCAGTGTGCTATCTCTGCTGTCATGTCTGCCGTCATTTTGTTATTTGTTGTTTTTGAACGCGTGTGCAAATAAATCTGGAAACATTACTTTTCAAATTTTGCGGCAAATATGGTCAGGTTAGTAAAATATTTTAAATCCGGGTGCCGGGTGAAATTTGCGAAGTGAAATTTTGAATATTTAGAAAAAAAAAGTGCATAATGCATTTTGGGTATCTATCGGAAGAAATGCAGCCACAAGGTCCCAAATTTGTTTTTAACCTCCAAAGTTAAGAAGAAAAGAATTGGTCAATAGGGAAGAGCACTACTTCGGCGTAAGACCCATTTCCGTCACCCACCGCTATTTCTCGGCCGTCCCTCAACGAATTGAGCTGATGTTCCGTAGATAATTAGATTATGATGGACATTAATCACATATAAGAAATCAGCGCAACTGATTGAAGGACAGCCGAGAAACGGCGGTGGGCGACGGAAATAGTAATGCTCTTCCCTGCTCTGTAACCAAAATTCTAGATTTTTTTATTAACCTGGTAGCCAACGGGTCGTGTATTATCTGTTTTAGCATGAGAAGGAGCAAGTTAAATAAATACTGAGTAAATATTAACTGAGTACGTTTCTTTAACAGATACCTGGAAACTATAGATGGAGAATTTTGCATCAACAGTAAGTACAAATTTGAGATCCATGTTTTTTGTAATTTGTAAAAAAAGAAACTCAATAGCAACATAATATAATAATATAACTGGGATGATCGATTCTCTTAATCGATTTTCTCTTTTGCTAATGTTCTCTTCGGCTGGATTAACATATCTCGGTGCATTCGTTGTTACTTTTGCTAGCCAATTGAATTTTTATAGCATTGTATTAAAACATTTTCGTGAAATTGGTTCACTTAACTGTAGTAATCCAAAGAGAAAATCGATTAAAATAATCGATAATTGCAGTTAGGCCCTTATGATTCTGAACGCTAGACTGATTAATTGTAATTACAGTGACAGCTAATTGGGGGAGGCCTTTTCGCGTTCTTGATGTATACGTCAATATATTGAATAAAGCTGCAATCGCTGCAACGGAGGCAAGGTTTTGTTGTGTACTAGAACGATCATTCCAGGTTTCACGTTGACTGTAAGTTTCTGGTTCTTCTTTCCTGGTTGCAAGCTGGTAGTCTCGTTTCCAGACCTTCCAAAAGTGCTCTCTCAACTTCTGCAAATGCTTCCGTTTATCCAAACGATTGGACATCTTCGTAGGACGGACGTGACAAATAGTGGACGTGAGTTCAGGATCGCTTCATTTTCCGCTAGGAAATTCAGGAGCATCAGGTGGAATGAAATGCCATTCGATTCCTTTGGCTCAACAGTTCAGTTGGTGCAACAGTTCAACTTGGTTCAGTTAATGATTAGCACCACGGAAGTTCGTTCCATTATCCGAGTGCAGCTGATACGGCTAACAAGCCTCTGGAGCGCAGCTATTGTTGTCATGACAGACATCAACTCTAATCCTCATATCCTTTCACAATGATTGCTTTTCGTATACCTTGCTTGATCTGGAACGGGCCGGCGTAATCCACACCGGCAACGGAAAAAGGAGGTGCAGGTGTCACTCGACAGGATGGCAAATTCCTCATGTACTGAGTTGTATCGATAGGCTGAACTCTGGAACATATCACACAGGTTCTCGTAACAGCTCGAATGGTCGAAGCGGCATTCACCTGCTTCATGTTAACATTCCCGACGCAGTACATGAACCAGACCGGTTGATCCAATATAAATATGTTCTTCATGTTTGGCACGAATCAGCATTCGCGTAATTGGGCTTCTGTTTGGCAGGATAATTTGATGCTTTGCATCATATGGAAGTTGTTAATGCTCCGAGCGGCCTCCAACTCGTAGCTCAGCGGTCATTTGGATTGGACCCAAAGAACCAATCTTTCGGCACGTGACACCCGATTCGAATCTTTACGCTGAACTACCATTACGATCACTTCCATCGCACTTCGTAGTTCTGGGACCGTGGGAATGGATTTTTTCACACGGATTGTTGCGGATGAAACGTAACACCAAAGCAATAACACGTTGTAACTTCCTGAATGAACTGTACTTGGAAAACACTTTTAACTCTTCTTCTTCAATTACAGATAGCACTACGGGTACAGGTCTCAGTTCAGGGAGTTCTTCAGAGATCTCTTTTTGCAACGTTTGCTCAAAATGTGTGGTACCCAGAATGGCTGGTCCATTCTACCACAACTTATTCTTCACCAATTCACTCGGCATCTGGCTACGCGACACGATATCGTCAGGGTTGGATTCAAAGCGCACATACATCCACTCACAACCTGCTGTTTCACGTTAGATTTCAGCGACACGGTTTCTCACAAACACTTGCAGCTGGTCCGGAGACTTCCGCATCCAAGCCACATCAATTTGACTGTCCGACCAGAGCACTATTGGACGGCATCTTGATTGAACGTACGACTTCATTCACCAAGCGTGACAGTAAGAGTGCTGCACCACAGCTCCAACCTGGGTATCGTCACTTGTTATAAAGGAGCTACTTTTGAATTGCTGCAAAGAAGCTGTAGTTCGGCAGATTAGTTTTGAAGCATACTTCGAATATATACGCATGCTCCATAAGCTCCCAAAGGATATTCAGACTTGCCATCTTCAGCCAACTGTACTAAGCAGGGAAAGGTGCACTCGCTGTACCGTATGTAACGGTGGTTAGTTCGTACACTTTCAACGGCTTTTCGGGACTCTCTCTCCAAAAAATTCTCTGAAGGCACAGATGGATCAAAGCAACCAGAATTTGACGATACATCTTGCCGATGTCACCCGTGAATGCATACTTGTGCCTACGAAATCTCAAGACAATATCGAGAATATTGGACTGGACAGTACCACCTACCTTGAAGAAATTGTTGAAGGAAATAATGTTCTTCGATGGCTTGGCAAAAGCATGGAAGACAACTCGACACTTTATCGAGGAGCTATCAGGGCGCATAACAGCATGATGTGGTAGGTAGCACTATGAAATATTTGGAAGATCTCTGTTTTCATCGATCTGTTTGCAGTGACCCAAGCGTTCGTATTCTCTGATGAACTACACATACTGCTCACGTAGGCGCGGATCTCGAACCAAACGCTGTCCGTGGAGATAGAATTGCTTCAAAGCCAGCGATCGACAGTCATTCAGCTGGTTCAAATTTCCTTCAGCGGGAGCTGAACAACAAATCGTCCTTCCTCGTTGCGTTCGTAGGTGGAGCGGAAATGCTTTTCACATTCTTCAGCTTCGGTTGATATGGGTTCTTGCTCGGAAACTTCTTCGATGTTTCAGAAACGCTGAACAGCATCATACACGTCGTCGACAGTGATCGTGTGGGAATTGGATGCGATTTGGTTACACGTTTCTTCGTATTCTCCAGTGAACACCCAACCAAAATTCGTGTCTCACAACTGTGGAAGATGTTTATCCAGTCAGTACTGGCCGGACTTGAGTAGCTGGAATAACAGATCGTTGCTAATCAGCATATCGATTTCTTGAGGAGTATTGAAATCGGGATCTTCTAGCTGGAATCCAGGATGAATACACCAATCTCTCACATCGATCTTGTTGTTCAGAATTGCACCAGTTACTGAAGAAGTAACAGTGCACTCTACTGCTACTCGGTAGTCATTGCAACGCGAATGGATTTTCACGACGGTTTTCTCCAGACTGTTAGCAGGAGAACGTTCTTCTTGGTCGGTGCGGCTTGAATTGAGCAGGTTGATGTAACGGCAGTTGTGTAGGAACCGACGAGTCATTTCTTGCTTTCGCCTTGGTCTGGTTTCGACCTTGCATCATCATGGAGTTGAGTATGGTGACGTTGACGACATTTCAAACACTTTCTGTCTGACGGGCAGTCACGCAGTCGATGACCTTTCCTCAGAAAATTAAAGCATATGCCCAAGAATCGTGCTTTCTCCACACGTTAAGACACACTCAAACTTTTCAGGAACTCGCACTGGAAATTCTTATGGGAATCACCGCAAAAATCATACTGTTGATCATGTGTATTATTCATGCGTTCATTTTTAGTATACAGAACCCGTGCACTCGTCTATGGTTTGCTAAGCACGATTCTCCTCTTGTGTAAGCGGTCCCAGCTCAATTTTAATCACTTACCTCACCGTGCAAAATTTAGAAATCTGCATCAATTTTAATATCAAATTTTTTTTTAATATTTCTCGCAATGAGGGCCGATTGTGACTTTTGATCATACATTATAAATTCCAGTTGTCCCAACATGTTTATATGACTGCTCTTTTTTATTCTCGTTTTCAGTCTGCATTTTGGGAAGCCGTCCAAAAGGACTTCGGGGTAGTACCACTCAAAATTCAAAATATCTTAAATTATCTGGGATACACTCCCAGCCTAAATGTAGAAAACCTTAAACCTACTTCCATACCGGGTATCGAGGCGGATATGCGATTGGTTGCCGATTATTTGATTGCATAGATCGATTGTGCAAATTGTTCGAAGATAATGGAGCAAACAAATATTTGAAAGTTCACCAGAACTCCAAGAAACAGGTGCTAACGAGCATGGAAACCCGAAATTTGGGAAGTAACGAGCATGTTTCTTGCGAGGAAAAAATCATAAACAATAAAGTGATTTACTATTACGAATCCCAACTGAGGTTTGTTAGAATCAGTTTTTGAGTTTACATTAATTTTCCTTAATTCTTCTTTTTATGTTTTCTTATTTTATTTTCAGCAACATTAGAAGGTACAATCCTACAAACATTCAGAATTTTAATGAATTCTTCGCCGGTATCCGCAAGGTTTCTAGTCATCTTAAAGGAGCCGAAAGTGGCAAATTATTTGCTTTTATCAGATGTCCTCATTGTCAAAAACATTTGAAAGTTACTAAGCAACATGGAGGATGCTGGCTAATAGGCAACTTTGTCAAATATTGCGAAACTAAACATTTTTCAATGCCTCGAGAAATCCGCGGAAGGAAAAAGGGTTTCAACAAAGAAAATCGGCCTACAATTGAAGAAGAAGATGGAGAACCAAATACAACTGAACTTAAAAATTCGGTTCTGGGAACCAAAATCCTTGAAAGCAGTCTTGTGATAGTTGGAGATGGTAACTTACATGTTTTTTTTTGTTTGCTATATATGATGGTATATTTGAACTTATTCGACAGAAACACGCAGTTCTGATATTTCCGCTGGTCTGAGCGATACTGACGAGCACGAAAGTTTCACCGATGGTAAGAATCAAGACACCGCCACTTAATTCGTATTATTTTTTTTTTAATATTCTTCAATCATCATCATAAAATATACATACAGTTGTGTCCGATAACATATATATATTTTTTCGAATCAACCGTGTATCTTTCCCAACAAAAAATTGCGCATATTTTACAGTAAATCCATATCTTTACACCCTTGCAAATTCATTAACTAGATCTTTCTGTAACCTTTAGAAATACGTGTTTCGAATATTAGCTCCCAAAGCGCAATGAATGAGGACGACGATAATCCTATTGCAGAAGAAATAAG